>NC_069499.1:328503899-328813274 GCF_027579735.1 Bombina bombina
TACCCTGATTCAGGCTAGAAAGCCTGTCACCAGGAAAATCTACCATAAGATTTGGCAAAAATATCTTTGTTGGTGCGAATCCAAGGGTTACTCATGGAGTAAGATTAGGATTCCCAGGATATTGTCCTTTCTCCATGATGGATTGGAGAAAAGATTATCAGCTAGTTCCTTAAAAGGACAGATATCTGCTTTGTCTATTCTTTTACACAAACGTCTGGCGGAAGTACCAGACGTTCAAGCGTTTAGTCAGGCTTTAGTCAGAATCAAGCCTGTTTATAGACCTGTGGCTCCGCCATGGAGTCTGAATTTAGTTCTTTCAGTTCTGCAAGGGGTTCCGTTTGAACCTTTAGATTCCATAGATATTAAGCTTTTATCTTGGAAAGTTTTGTTTTTGGTAGCTATCTCTTCTGCTCAAAGAGTTTCAGAGTTATCTGCTTTACAGTGTGATTCACCTTACCTGGTTTTCCTTGCAGATAAGGTAGTTTTGCGTACCAAACCTGGTTTTCTTCCTAAGGTTGTGTCTAATAAGAATATTAACCAGGAAATTGTTGTTCCTTCTCTGTGTCCTAATCCTCCTTCGAAGAAGGAACATCTGTTACACAATCTTGATGTGGTTCGTGTTTTAAAGTTCTATTTACAAGCAACTAAGGATTTCAGACAAATAACTTAATTGTTTGTTATCTATTCTGGTAAGAGGAGAGGTCAGAAGGTGACTGCTACCTCTCTTTCCTTTTGGCTGAAAAGCATCATCCGTTTGGCCTATGAGACTGCTGGCCAGCAGCCTCCTGAAACAATTACTGCTCATTCTACCAGAGCAGTGGCTTCCACATGGGCTTTTAAAAATGAGGCTTCTGTTGAACAGATTTGTAAGGCAGCGACTTGGTCTTCGCTGCATACTTTTTCCAAATTTTCCGAATTCGATACTTTTGCTTCTTCGGAGGCTATTTTTGGGAGAAAGGTGTCCTAAAGCTTTGGTATTGGTATCCCACAAGTAAAGGATGAACCCGTGGACTGGATACACCTTACAAGAGAAAACAGAATTTATGCTTACCTGCTAAATTACTTTCTCTTGTGGTGTATCCAGTCCACGGCCCGCCCTGGCTATTAGTCAGGTAGATTTTTGGTTTAAACTACAGTCACCACTGCACCCTATGGTTTCTCCTTTTTCTTCCTAACCTTCGGTCGAATGATTGGGGGGTGGAGCTAGAGGGGGAGCTATATGGACAGCTCTGCTGTGTGCTCTCTTTGCCACTTCCTGTTAGGAAGGAGAATATCCCACAAGTAAAGGATGAACCCGTGGACTGGATACACCACAAGAGAAAGTAATTTATCAGGTAAGCATAAATTCTGTTTTATTGTTTATATGTTTTATTTAGCTAAGAATGCTTGATTGTAAAGCTCTAACACCAGTGTGTGTCTCATGGCTGATTTCAAATTTTTACAGTTCTTGGTCAACAAAGATAAGAAAGCAGAAGACGTGCCAATGGATGATGACCAAGGAGATGTAGATGATTTGGTAAGCTGCTGGCTTTAATATGTGCACTGTTTCTTCACTTTTGTTTCTTGTGTGCAAATCATGTCTGTTTGTTTTGTTTTTTCTCTCTTTTAGCTTGACTTAATTTAAGTCACAGCCTTAATTTGGATGAACTTTGAAGAGCAAAGCACTTACTCTGGTGTTCCAGGAGTCGTTACCAATTTTGTCAAATTGCCTACAGTAGCTTTTCTTAAATTACATTGTTCTAAACTCCGGTTCTACAAGCATTCTCTAAAGTGAAGACTTGTCGATTTATTTTCTTTATAAACATACTTTGTATATAATATGATATATCTCTATGTATAAAGTCACAGCATTACGATTATTCCATTGTTTTGGCAATAAAACATTTTATTAGTTATGTAAGAAAATATATTGATCATAGTTTGGAATTTCCATGCTTTTTACAGTTTAAATGGAAACGTAAACCCTGGCATTACGTTTATTTGCCACTGAATATAATTACATAGTAGTCTTATTAAAGTGATGGTAAACTCTCCCCTTTATAAAATCAGATCTGGAATGTAAGCGCTATTTTAGATGGAGTTTAATTCATTAGCTGTAATGAAGATGCAGTATAACATGCTTTTTAATATAGATATGAAATTCAAATACTGCAGGCTCCTCCGCCCACTTCAAAAGTAAAATTCTTTGTGAGCTAACAGATTGAATTGTTGTTAAATCAGCGCTCTCCCCATATGGCACTTTTGTTGTAGCTAGAGCATTGATTGGAAAGTAATTCAATCATTTAGCCGACAGGAAAATTGACTTTTGAAGTGGGTGGTGTAACGTGGGGTATTTGAATTTCATATCTATATTAATAACTAAGTTATAGCGCATCTTCATTGCACATGATGAATAAAACCCCATCTAAAATAGCGCTTACATTCCAGATCTGATTTTAAAAAGGGGAGAGTTTACCATCACTTTAACTATGGTAGATAATGTTTACATCCCTATATATTTCTAGTGCAAAATAAATTTTCATAAAACCAAGCCTGTGTGTGTATTTTGACTTTTTTAGATTATACTAGGCGATAAGACTGCCCAGAAGGCAGTCTATTTAAAAAAAAAAAAACTACAACCCCCAAAGCTAAAATTAGAAAAACTAAAAATTTTAAAATTACAGAAAAAAATAAACAAAGCTATCCAAAATAAAAGAAATTAAACAAAGTAATACCCCTATAAAAATAAAAAATCCCCCCAAAATAAAAACACCCCCTAATCTAATACTAAACCACCAATAGCCCTTAAAAGGGCATTGCCCTAAGTTAAACAGCTCTTTTACCTAAACAAATGATCAATTACCCCCTAACAGTAAAAAAAAAAACACCCACCAAACCCACCAAAATAAAAAAAAAACTAACACTAAAAAAAACCTAAACTACCCATTGCCCCTAAATGGGCATTTATATGGGCAGAAGGATCAGGAGAAACTGCTCCACGCTTGATGATTATGATGAGCAGGCTAAGGTAGTTGGAGACACTTTTCTGGAGAAGGGTTACCCGCCAGATTTAATTAGTAGAGAACTAAATCGGGTCAGAAATGAAGATAGAAAACATAATTTATGTAAGAACTTACCTGATAAATTAATTTCTTTCATATTAGCAAGAGTCCATGAGCTAGTGACATATGGGATATACATTCCTACCAGGAGGGGCAAAGTTTCCCAAACCTCAAAATGCCTATAAATACACCCCTCACCACACCCACAATTCAGTTTAACGAATAGCCAAGAAGTGGGGTGATAAAAAAGTGCGAAAGCATATAAAATAAGGAATTGGAAGAATTGTGCTTTATACAAAATCATAACCACCACAAAAAAAAGGGCGGGCCTCATGGACTCTTGCTAATATGAAAGAAATGAATTTATCAGGTAAGTTCTTACATAAATTATGTTTTCTTTCATGTAATTAGCAAGAGTCCATGAGCTAGTGACGTATGGGATAATGACTACCCAAGATGTGGATCTTTCCACACAAGAGTCACTAGAGAGGGAGGGATAAATAAAGACAGCCAATTCCTGCTGAAAATAATCCACACCCAAAATAAAGTTTAACGAAAAACATAAGCAGAAGATTCCAACTGAAACCGCTGCCTGAAGTACTTTTCTACCAAAAACTGCTTCAGAAGAAGAAAATACATCAAAATGGTAGAATTTAGTAAAAGTATGCAAAGAGGACCAAGTTGCTGCTTTGCAGATCTGGTCAACCGAAGCTTCATTCCTAAACGCCCAGGAAGTAGAAACTGACCTAGTAGAATGAGCTGTAATTCTCTGAGGCGGAGTTTTACCCGACTCAACATAGGCAAGATGAATTAAAGATTTCAACCAAGATGCCAAAGAAATGGCAGAAGCTTTCTGGCCTTTTCTAGAACCGGAAAAGATAACAAATAGACTAGAAGTCTTACGAAAAGATTTCGTAGCTTCAACATAATATTTCAAAGCTCTAACAACATCCAAAGAATGCAACGATTTCTCCTTAGAATTCTTAGGATTAGGACATAATGAAGGAACCACAATTTCTCTACTAATGTTGTTGGAATTCACAACTTTAGGTAAAAATTCAAAAGAAGTTCGCAACACCGCCTTATCCTGATGAAAAATCAGAAAAGGAGACTCACAAGAAAGAGCAGATAATTCAGAAACTCTTCTGGCAGAAGAGATGGCCAAAAGGAACAAAACTTTCCAAGAAAGTAATTTAATGTCCAATGAATGCATAGGTTCAAACGGAGGAGCTTGAAGAGCTCCCAGAACCAAATTCAAACTCCAAGGAGGAGAAATTGACTTAATGACAGGTTTTATACGAACCAAAGCTTGTACAAAACAATGAATATCAGGAAGAATAGCAATCTTTCTGTGAAAAAGAACAGAAAGAACTTGCGGACAAACCCTTATCTAAACCATCCTGAAGGAACTGTAAAATTCTCGGTATTCTAAAAGAATGCCAGGAAAAATGATGAGAAAGACACCAAGAAATATAAGTCTTCCAGACTCTATAATATATCTCTCGAGATACAGATTTACGAGCCTGTAACATAGTATTAATCACAGAGTCAGAGAAACCTCTTTGACCAAGAATCAAGCGTTCAATCTCCATACCTTTAAATTTAAGGATTTCAGATCCTGATGGAAAAAAGGACCTTGTGACAGAAGGTCTGGTCTTAACGGAAGAGTCCACGGTTGGCAAGAGGCCATCCGGACAAGATCCGCATACCAAAACCTGTGAGGCCATGCCGGAGCTACCAGCAGAACAAACGAGCATTCCTTCAGAATCTTGGAGATTACTCTTGGAAGAAGAACTAGAGGCGGAAAGATATAGGCAGGATGATACTTCCAAGGAAGTGATAATGCATCCACTGCCTCCGCCTGAGGATCCCGGGATCTGGACAGATACCTGGGAAGTTTCTTGTTTAGATGGGACGCCATCAGATCTATTTCTGGAAGTTCCCACATTTGAACAATCTGAAGAAATACCTCTGGGTGAAGAGACCATTCGCCCGGATGCAACGTTTGGCGACTGAGATAATCCGCTTCCCAATTGTCTACACCTGGGATATGAACCGCAGAGATTAGACAGGAGCTGGATTCCGCCCAAACCAAAATTCGAGATACTTCTTTCATAGCCAGAGGACTGTGAGTCCCTCCTTGATGATTGATGTATGCCACAGTTGTGACATTGTCTGTCTGAAAACAAATGAACGATTCTCTCTTCAGAAGAGGCCAAAACTGAAGAGCTCTGAAAATTGCACGGAGTTCCAAAATATTGATCGGTAATCTCACCTCCTGAGATTCCCAAACTCCTTGTGCCGTCAGAGATCCCCACACAGCTCCCCAACCTGTGAGACTTGCATCTGTTGAAATTACAGTCCAGGTCGGAAGCACAAAAGAAGCCCCCTGAATTAAACGATGGTGATCTGTCCACCATGTTAGAGAGTGTCGAACAATCGGTTTTAAAGATATTAATTGAGATATCTTCGTGTAATCCTTGCACCATTGCTTCAGCATACAGAGCTGAAGAGGTCGCATGTGAAAACGAGCAAAGGGGATCGCGTCCGATGCAGCAGTCATAAGACCTAGAATTTCCATGCATAAGGCTACCGAAGGGAATGATTGTGACTGAAGGTTTCGACAAGCTGCAATCAACTTTAGACTTTTCTTGTCTGTTAAAGACAGAGTCATGGACACTGAATCCATCTGGAAACCCAGAAAGGTTACCCTTGTCTGAGGAATCAAAGAACTTTTTGGTAAATTGATCCTCCAACCATGATCTTGAAGAAACAACACAAGTCGATTCGTATGAGATTCTGCTAAATGTAAAGACTGAGCAAGTACCAAGATATCGTCCAAATAAGGAAATACCACAATACCCTGTTCTCTGATTACAGACAGCAGGGCACCGAGAACCTTTGTAAAAATTCTTGGAGCTGTAGCTAGGCCAAACGGCAGAGCCACAAACTGGTAATGCTTGTCCAGAAACGAGAATCTCAGGAACTGATAATGATCTGGATGAATCGGAATATGCAGATATGCATCCTGTAAATCTATTGTGGACATATAATTCCCTTGCTGAACAAAAGGTAAGATAGTCCTTACAGTTACCATCTTGAACGTTGGTATCCTTACATAACGATTCAATATTTTTAGATCCAGAACTGGTCTGAAAGAATTCTCCTTCTTTGGTACAATGAAGAGATTTGAATAAAACCCCATCCCCTGTTCCGGAACTGGAACTGGCATAATTACACCAGTCAACTCTAGATCTGAAACACATTTCAGAAATGCTTGAGCTTTTACTGGATTTACTGGGACACGGGAAAGAAAAAATCTCTTTGCAGGAGGTCTCAACTTGAAACCAATTCTGTACCCTTCTGAAACAATGCTCTGAATCCAAAGATTGTGAACAGAATTGATCCAAATTTCCTTGAAAAAACGTAACCTGCCCCCTACCAGCTGAGCTGGAATGAGGGCCGCACCTTCATGTGGATTTAGAAGCAGGCTTTGCCTTTCTAGCTGGCTTAGATTTATTCCAGACTGGAGATGGTCTCCAAACTGAAACTGCTCCTGAGGATGAAGGATCAGGCTTTTGTTCTTTGTTGAAACGAAAGGAACGAAAACGATTATTAGCCCTGTTTTTACCTTTAGATTTTTTATCCTGTGGTAAAAAAGTTCCTTTCCCACCAGTAACAGTTGAAATAATGGAATCCAACTGAGAACCAAATAATTTGTTACCCTGGAAAGAAATGGAAAGTAAAGTTGATTTAGAAGCCATATCAGCATTCCAAGTTTTAAGCCATAAAGCTCTTCTAGCTAAAATAGCTAGAGACATAAACCTGACATCAACTCTGATAATATCAAAAATGGCATCACAGATAAAATTATTAGCATGCTGTAGAAGAATAATAATATCATGAGAATCACGATGTGTTACTTGTTGCGCTAAAGTTTCCAACCAAAAAGTTGAAGCTGCAGCAACATCAGCCAAAGATATAGCAGGTCTAAGAAGATTACCTGAACACAGATAAGCTTTTCTTAGAAAGGATTCAATTTTCCTATCTAGAGGATCCTTAAACGAAGTACCATCTGACGTAGGAATAGTAGTACGTTTAGCAAGGGTAGAAATAGCCCCATCAACTTTAGGGATCTTGTCCCAAAATTCTAATCTGTCAGACGGCACAGGATATAATTGCTTAAAACGTTTAGAAGGAGTAAATTAATTACCCAAATTATCCCATTCTTTGGAAATTACTGCAGAAATAGCATTAGGAACAGGAAAAACTTCTGGAATTACCACAGGAGCTTTAAATACCTTATCTAAACGTTTAGAATTAGTATCAAGAGGACCAGAATCCTCTATTTCTAAAGCAATTAGTACTTCTTTAAGTAAAGAACGAATAAATTCCATTTTAAATAAATATGAAGATTTATCAGCATCAACCTCTGAGACAGAATCCTCTGAACCAGAGGAATCATCAGAATCAGAATGATGATGTTCATTTAAAAATTCATCTGTAGGGAGAGAAGTTTTAAAAGATTTTTTACGTTTACTAGAAGGAGAAATAACAGACATAGCCTTCTTTATGGATTCAGAAACAAAATCTCTTATATTATCAGGAACATTCTGCACCTTAGATGTTGAAGGAACTGCAACAGGCAATGGTACTTTACTAAAGGAAATATTATCTGCTTTAACAAGTTTGTCATGACAATCAATACAAACAACAGCTGGAGGAATAGCTACCAAAAGTTTACAGCAGATACACTTAGCTTTGGTAGATTCAGCACTTGACAGCGATTTTCCTGTAGTATCTTCTGACTCAGATGCAACGTGAGACATCTTGCAATATGTAAGAGAAAAAACAACATATATATAAAGCAAAATTGATCAAATTCCTTAAATGACAGTTTCAGGAATGGGAAAAAATGCCAAAGAACAAGCTTCTAGCAACCAGAAGCAATAAAAAATGAGACTTAAATAATGTGGAGACAAAAGTGACGCCCATATTTTTTCGCGCCAAATAAGACGCCCACATTATTTGGCGCCTAAATGCTTTTTGGCGCCAAAAATGACGCCACATCCGGAACGCCGACATTTTTGGCGCAAAATAACGTCAAAAAATGACGCAACTTCCGGCGACACGTATGACGCCGGAAACGGAAATAGAATTTTTGCGCCAAAAAAGTCCGCGCCAAGAATGACGCAATAAAATGAAGCATTTTCAGCCCCCGCGAGCCTAACAGCCCACAGGGAAAAAGTCGAATTTTAAGGTAAGAAAAATGTTAAATTAAAATGCATTATCCCAAATATGAAACTGACTGTCTGAAAATAAGGAAAGTTGAACATTCTGAGTCAAGGCAAATAAATGTTTGAATACATATATTTAGAACTTTATAAACAAAGTGCCCAACCATAGCTAGGAGTGTCACAGAAAATAAGACTTACTTACCCCAGGACACTCATCTACATATAGCAGATAGCCAAACCAGTACTGAAACGAGAATCAGCAGAGGTAATGGTATATATAAGAGTATATCGTCGATCTGAAAAGGGAGGTAAGAGATGAATCTCTACGACCGATAACAGAGAACCTATGAAATAGACCCCTTAGAAGGAGATCACTGCATTCAATAGGCAATACTCTCCTCACATCCCTCTGACATTCACTGCACGCTGAGAGGAAAACCGGGCTCCAACTTGCTGCGGAGCGCATATCAACGTAGAATCTAGCACAAACTTACTTCACCACCTCCATCGGAGGCAAAGTTTGTAAAACTGAATTGTGGGTGTGGTGAGGGGTGTATTTATAGGCATTTTGAGGTTTGGGAAACTTTGCCCCTCCTGGTAGGAATGTATATCCCATACGTCACTAGCTCATGGACTCTTGCTAATTACATGAAAGAAATAGTTATTTCAATAGGAAAAATAAGACACAGGGTAATTTTAAGGATTTAAATCCACCATTATTCATTACCAGGTACAATTCTAATTTTCATGAGATTAATAAGATTTTGATCAAACATTGGCCTATCTTAAAGGGACAGTCTACACCAGAATTTTTATTGTTTAAAAAGATAGATAATTCCTTTATTACCCATTCCCTAGTTTTGCATAACCAACACAGTTATATAAATACACTTTTTACCTCTGTGATTAACTTGTATCTAAGCCTCTGCAAACTGACCCTTATTTTAGTTCTTTTGACAGACATATATTTTAGCCGATTGGAGCTGGCTCAATGGAACTTCACGTGCGTAAGCACAGTGTTATCTATATGACTCACATGAACTAACACCCTCTAGTGGTGAAAAACTGTCAAAATACCCTGAGAGAAGAGGCGGCCTTCAAGTGCTTAGGAATTAGCATACGAACCTCCTTGGTTTAGCTTTCAACTAAGAATACCAAGAGAACAAAGCAAAATTGGTGATAAAAGTAAATTGTTTAAAATTACATTCTCTATCTGAATCATGAAAGTTTCTTTTGGACTAGACTGTCCCTTTAACTAATGACCCTATTTTGAAGAACAAACTTGGCCAAAAACCCAAGGTGGTATACAGAAGAGCCCCTCCACTTAAAACCACTCTGACTCCTAGCAAAGTGGTTAGGGACACATATAAAGGAGCCATTGCATCACACATCAAACCCCTAGGGGCTATTTTCCCTAGAAATAAAATTTCAAAATGTTGCAGGAAACGGTGTGGAATGTGTAGTTCTATCACACATAGAGTATCAACCTTTTAACCCATTATCACTGGCGAAAGATTTAACATCAAGGGGTTTATGACAAAAAAAGATGGGGTTGAACATGCATACAACATCAAAATATACTCTAAAGCTCATAGTGTATCAAGACACTGTTTACACTTTCATAAAGGACAAAAAAATCTGATGAGCATTACATACACTGAATTCATCCCTAGATCACGTAGTGATGCATTCATGACCCTTACAAGGAGGAAATCCTACTGGATTACCAAATTAAGAACACTCCAATCCGATGGCCTTAATGAGAACCTTGATATGGCGGTATTTATTTGATTATACTAGTCAGCCATGATGACAAGATCAGATCAATTGTACATCTGATAAACAATAGACTTATGTGTATATATTCACATATCCATGTAATGATAGGATACACCATGCAATAATTAGATTATGCATGTCAGATCTATGGGATGTGTTATTTATATTTACGCTTTTCACCAATGATTATTATTAATATATACTATATACGTATTAATATTATAGGATCATTTATTGTTTAGCTTTAAGATCATTATCACTAGTTTGATTAATACCACTAGTATTTTTATCCTTGACTTCATTTCTAACCTACAATGTTTTTTAGCTTATATTTCTTATTTCACATACCATATTCTATTATCCCTTTATGAATATCATATCACAGCATTACAGGTTCTAGTAATTATATTACACATTCTCACACTAATATTTAGATTTTGTATAATTGCTAGTATTCTATGATAACCCCACAAATGTTCTTTATTTTACATTTCTTTCTTCTTGTTTCAAATACCATATACTATTATCCCTTTATCAATTTTGTATCACATCATTATAGGTTCTAGTAACTATATCACACATTTGCATATGAATATCTAGATCTTGTATAATCATTAGCTCCTAACACTATTTTCCACTACTTTCACCCTGGAGCCTATTTATTACATTTTTTTGATAACCCCTACTATTATATATATATATATATATATATATATATATATATATATATATATATATATATATATATATTCATTATATCACCAATATCACACTCTTGTAGTATCCTGGACATATGATTATTTATGAGTATCACATTCCTCTTAGATGATGATTTTTTTTTATTTGCCTTTTTTGGTTTATATATTAGATGATGGGGTAGTATTGAGTTGGCTTCATTGACAGTTACACATATAATTTTCACATTTCCACTATTGCTTGATTATACACATTCAATTTTCTATTATGTACATCATTCTTGTTTGTGATTTTTATACCATTAAAGGGATCCACTATGAGTATTCCTGATGTTACAACCAGTGGCTCGTCTATGGCTCTATGTCCAGTGATTGGTGTTTGATAATATGGGTTTAGTTCCCCTTTCCTGCTGATCTATCAACACTGGAGATGTGGCCATAGCGGATGCCTATGCACCTGCTAGTAAGATGTGTGGTGATATATGTGCAGGACTCAACTATGCAGCCCCTAATTCTGATATGCTCCCAGTATCAGAAAGTTAAAGTCTAAAACAAGTGGGGGGAGGGGTGCGCTCAACTACAGAGCTGTGAGTGGGACTTTATCTATTGTGTATGACTAATATATATTTTGGCAACCTAGTTTAGGAACATATATTATCGTGATAGCATCTGATTGTGATATTTCTATTTATTTATATATATATTCTACCCGTGGTAGCATATGATTATATGGTGGAAGGATATTAGATGTGAATCCTTATAGAATAAGATACAAGTGTGTGTGCAATGATTGTTACAAATAGTGATACAATATGTTGCAATATGTTGCAAGGAACAATGCTTGGAGTGCAATAAGTGCAACGCATACGGTGAAAACAACCAACAATATGTGGTGTATAAAAACAGATACTTCTTAATTAAAACAAAACAAATGTACAATTGAATTATTATTCAGTTTATAGATATAAGCAAATAAAAACAAATAATAACAAATAAAATGGTCATATCATTGCAATGGAATATAACAACTAGTTCACTGAGTGGTGTCGGTGAAACTGACTTATCAGCATAGACAAAATTACTGGCATTGGTCAATAGACACTTTTAGACAAAGTAAGTCCTTGAAAGGATACGATGATTATAGTTCAGCGTAAAATATAAAAATTTAAAGTTAAAAGTTGTGGCCACAACTATTTGTTAGGGATCCAAAAAGCTCCAAAGGGCTGTTTCCTGTTAGGATAGCTTATGTAGCTTGTAATGTCCCGTTGTTAAAAAGGAGTAATACGGAGTTCTTTATGATGCTCACCCCTACCGGACTACCGATATCCCTTACCTCCTCTTCTACTAGTGTGGGTTATGGGAAGGATTGCAATTAACCCGGGATGTGTCTCAGTTCGGCGTTTTGCCGTATAGCTGTGGTAGTGTTGTGAGCGTCTCACCTTCAAATTTCCCGGTCAGTCCTTCCTACCCTGACGTCTACGTAGAGTAGTCACGTGGTCCTCGGAGGTCCAATCGGATAGCCGGGTCGTTGGGGGGAGTGGTGCGATAGCGGTTCTATCTGATTTGCTTGCTGGAGCCAAAATCGGTCACACTGGATTGTCAAAATCTACGCGTTTCAGCGCTGGATATGCGCCTTTATCAAGACTTCCTATTCTTGTGTGTTATCTGTGGCTCTATTTCTAGTATTCTGGGCGTTAGGAAACTCCTCCCATGGTGTCATATATCAAGAGATGTTATCGCTTACTTGTCTATGCCTTTATTAAAAACCAGTAATAATAACAGAATAGCACATTAAAAAACATTAAAAAACAACAGTGGCAATGTTGCACTCGAACATTATTGGAACTGTATGATTAATATTAATCCAAAATGTGGATTATGTCACACAAATTGAAACATATATGAGACAATTTGAAATATATGATACAAAGTTAATTAAAATTAAAGGAATAAGACTTTTGGTGTTTAAAGTTGTAGGAAATGATTAGGGTAATGATTAGAATTTGTGTAAAGACCCAATGTATTCTAATGTGTAAGGATAGCAGTGATTGGGGATCTTAAATATTGCGACATGGACAGATGGGGATATATCTATAGTTATTCGTGTCGGTGCAGATTGATAGATTAATAAAGACAAAAATGAAAATAATAGATAATTCTATTAGGATATGTTAGGAGATGAGTTTTTACTATTCCATATCAATTGGATATCTGTTCTGATTTTATATTTTATATATTTTATATAAAGGGGTTTAAGTTCAGTTCTGCATTGAGACCATTAGGTGTCAATGTATTAAATTTGAATATTAGTTCTGCTTCTTTTAATAATAAAGTGTTTTCTATATCTCCTCCTCTATTATTGAAGACTTTTTGATACCCCAATATTTGAAACCTGTTGGTTTTTTGTGATGTATTTCTGTAAAGTGTTTTGATAGTAAGTGCTTACAGTTACCACGTCTAATATTTGAGAGATGTTCTCTTATTCTATCATGTAGAGGTCTACTGGTTTGTCCTAAATATTGTAATTTGCATTGGCACTGTATTAGATAGATTACATTAATATCTGAGCATCTGATTGTCTCTTTTATCAGATGCTTATAATTGTTATTGGAAGATGTTACTTCTTTGTCTTTTTTACCAAATTTACAAGCTTTACAGCTATTACAAGGATAGAAACCATGAAGATTTTTTCCTAGTAAATCTTGTTGTTTTGATGTAGTATTTTTATTGAACTGGCTAGGTGCTAGTATGCTTTTTAAATTTTTAGTTTTTCTATATATTATAGTAGGATGTTGGTCTATAATATCTGACAGAATTGGATCTTTTTTAATTATGTGCCAGTGTTTGTCTAAGATCTTTTTTATAGTTTTATGGTCTTCATTGTATTCTGTTATAAATGATATTTTATTATTTGTATCTTTATTAGCATCCTTCTTCTTATATGTTAGTAATTCAGTTCTATCTTTTCTTATTGCTTGTGCTTTTGCCTCTTTGATTATATTATCTCCATATCCTTTGTCCTGAAATTTCTTTTCTAATGTGTTAGCTTGTGTGATGAAAGTTTCATTTTCTGAGCAATTTTTCTTTATTCTGTAAAATTGACCTTTAGGTATGTTATTGATCCATTTGTTAAAGTGACAACTATCTGGATGTAAGTAACTGTTGGTATCAGTAGGTTTGAAATATGTTTCAGTAGTGATGGTGTTATTATTAATCTTTATTTGGACATCAAGAAAATGTATGTGTTCTTTGCTGTATTCGTGAGTGAATTTTATTCCCCAATTGTTGGAGTTAATGTCCTCCAGGAACAGGTGCAGTAATTCGACATCACCTTTCCAAATAAAAAATATATCGTCGATAAATCGCTTGTAGAGCACGAGGTTTGCACCCCATGGGGAGTGTAAAATGTGTTCTTCTTCAAACCTCCCCATGAATAAATTGGCGTAGCTGGGTGCAAACCTCGTGCCCATAGCGGTGCCTTTAAGTTGTAAATAAAACGTGTTGTTAAAATTGAAATAGTTATTTTCTAAAATGAATGTTATGCAATCTGTGATAAATTTTATTTGTGGTGTTTTCATTTCATAATCTGAGTTAAGGTAATGTTCTGATGCTGCAATACCCAATGTGTGTCGGATATTAGTATAAAGCGAATTCACGTCGCAAGTAACCAATGTGTAGTCTGTTTGCCAATTTATGTTTGTTATTGTATTTAGAAAATCAGTTGTGTCCTTGAGGTATGATGGTAAATTGTGTACATATTTTTGTAAGAATGTATCTACGTATTGTGACATGTTGGAAGTTAGACTGCCTATCCCTGAAATTATGGGTCGTCCTGGCGGATGGTCTAAAGTCTTATGTATTTTTGGAAGATAGTAGAAAACGGGAGTTTTGGGGTGTGTGATAGTTAGAAATTGGTATTCTTGATTGTTTATTATTTCTGTTTGTTTGGCTTCATTCAAGATACTTGCAAACTTTTTTATTTGTTTTTGAATGGGATTAAATGGTAGTTTTTTGTAAGTGTCTGTGTCTCCTAATATTCTTTCAGCTTCTTTTATATAATCTTTGGTGTTTAATACTACTACTCCTCCTCCTTTATCAGCTTGTTTTATTGTGATTAATGGATCATCTTTAAGTTCTCTCAGAATAGTTCTTTCTTTCTTAGTGAGATTTAATGGTTTCCTCTTATTAATTTCACATTTCTGTATATCTTCTTTTATCAGTTTCTCAAACATCTCAATATGTTTCCCTTTATCCTGTGTTGGGTAATATTGTGATTTTGGTTTAAGTGATGTATGTAAATATTCTGTTTTGGGTGTTTGTCTTTCTAATGGATTTTTTAGAAAATGTCTCTTAAGGGTTAATTTGCGTATGAATTGATTAGCGTTGATTAGGGTATTGAATTTGTTTAATCTTGTAGATGGGGCGAAGGATAATCCTTTTGTTAAGATATGTTCTTGTTCTTTGTTTAATGTTTTATCACTTAGATTGAATATACCATTATTGTTATTGGGGGTATTTTCCTCACTGATTGTAGTAGTATTATTTATTATCTCGATTTCTTGTGATTTCCTGTGGGTTCTTCCCCCCCCTCCTCTACATCCTCTGGTCTTCTTCTCTTTTGATTTTTTAACCTTTCTTGATTCTCTAACTTGGCGTTTTTTGATGTTGATGGTTGTTCTGGTCTTATCTCTATAAAATGGTGATTATTTTTGTTTTCGTTTGTAGTACTTAGTACTTCATATCTATTTTTAAGTTCAATGTTTTCATGTGTATTACCTATTCTCTCATTTTTTCTTTGATGTCCATTATAATTAGAATTGTGTCCCTCATGACGATACTGTCTGTCGTCATTATATCTGGAATCATTTTGTCTATTGTAATAGGAGTTATATTCATTAGGATAGTAGTGTCTATCATCTGTTCTTCTTTGAAAGTATAAATCTTGATTATATGTTGGTGCCCTCCAATGGTTTCTCCTATCCCAATCCTTATTATATTCTTCTCTATTTCTCCAATTTGGGTTATAATTTGCTCTATTATATCTATAGTGGGGTCTCTCTATTTCCTTTCTATTATCCCATTCTTGGGTGTAATTGTAGTATCCCCTAAAATCTTGATCTCTCCTGTTTCTTTGATCATGGGACATATAATTCTTTTTGAAATATTGGCTATGATTATTCTCATTTAATTCCAGTCTGAAATTTTCTTTGTTTGTCCAATTCTTATGTTGATTATATTCATCAGGATTTGTGTAATCCTTCTTATGTGAATAACTATTTTTATGATTTTTATGATTTGATACATTTTGGTTTCGTTTGTTAGTTTTTTTGAAAAGATCATTATTTTTATTTTTATTGATTGTTTCTATATTAGAAGAGGACCACGAAAATGAATGGTGCAACATATTAGAAAAAGCATCATTAGATTTGATGCAAGTAATCATAAAATCTCGCACAAGAACACTAGGGAACTTAAGTATCAAAATCAACCAATTTAAAGAGACATTAGAACCTTTTAGTGAGGTAGAGGAATTTAAAGAAAGACAACAAATAATCATTAAAAATATAAAGGATTTAAGTAATAATATTAACTTGAGTAAAAAGAAGAAACTAGAGAGAGATGAGATGGATTACAATGAAAATAAAAATAAAAACAAAACGATTAAAGAACACAGTAGTGACAGTAGAGAATCAAATGGAGAAATAGAGATAGATATTATCAATGAGGAAGGAGATATAGAAACAATCAATAAAAATAAAAATAATGATCTTTTCAAAAAAACTAACAAACGAAACCAAAATGTATCAAATCATAAAAATCATAAAAATAGTTATTCACATAAGAAGGATTACACAAATCCTGATGAATATAATCAACATAAGAATTGGACAAACAAAGAAAATTTCAGACTGGAATTAAATGAGAATAATCATAGCCAATATTTCAAAAAGAATTATATGTCCCATGATCAAAGAAACAGGAGAGATCAAGATTTTAGGGGATACTACAATTACACCCAAGAATGGGATAATAGAAAGGAAATAGAGAGACCCCACTATAGATATAATAGAGCAAATTATAACCCAAATTGGAGAAATAGAGAAGAATATAATAAGGATTGGGATAGGAGAAACCATTGGAGGGCACCAACATATAATCAAGATTTATACTTTCAAAGAAGAACAGATGATAGACACTACTATCCTAATGAATATAACTCCTATTACAATAGACAAAATGATTCCAGATATAATGACGACAGACAGTATCGTCATGAGGGACACAATTCTAATTATAATGGACATCAAAGAAAAAATGAGAGAATAGGTAATACACATGAAAACATTGAACTTAAAAATAGATATGAAGTACTAAGTACTACAAACGAAAACAAAAATAATCACCATTTTTTAGAGATAAGACCAGAACAACCATCAACATCAAAAAACGCCAAGTTAGAGAATCAAGAAAGGTTAAAAAATCAAAAGAGAAGAAGACCAGAGGATGTAGAGGTGGGGGGGGGGAGGAACCCACAGGAAATCACAAGAAATCAAGATAATAAATAATACTACTACAATCAGTGAGGAAAATACCCCCAATAACAATAATGGTATATTCAATCTAAGTGATAAAACATTAAACAAAGAACAAGAACATATCTTAACAAAAGGATTATCCTTCGCCCCATCTACAAGATTAAACAAATTCAATACCCTAATCAACGCTAATCAATTCATACGCAAATTAACCCTTAAGAGACATTTTCTAAAAAATCCATTAGAAAGACAAACACCCAAAACAGAATATTTACATACATCACTTAAACCAAAATCACAATATTACCCAACACAGGATAAAAGGAAACATATTGAGATGTTTGAGAAACTGATAAAAGAAGATATACAGAAATGTGAAATTAATAAGAGGAAACCATTAAATCTCACTAAGAAAGAAAGAACTATTCTGAGAGAACTTAAAGATGATCCATTAATCACAATAAAACAAGCTGATAAAGGAGGAGGAGTAGTAGTATTAAACACCAAAGATTATATAAAAGAAGCTGAAAGAATATTAGGAGACACAGACACTTACAAAAAACTACCATTTAATCCCATTCAAAAACAAATAAAAAAGTTTGCAAGTATCTTGAATGAAGCCAAACAAACAGAAATAATAAACAATCAAGAATACCAATTTCTAACTATCACACACCCCAAAACTCCCGTTTTCTACTATCTTCCAAAAATACATAAGACTTTAGACCATCCGCCAGGACGACCCATAATTTCAGGGATAGGCAGTCTAACTTCCAACATGTCACAATACGTAGATACATTCTTACAAAAATATGTACACAATTTACCATCATACCTCAAGGACACAACTGATTTTCTAAATACAATAACAAACATAAATTGGCAAACAGACTACACATTGGTTACTTGCGACGTGAATTCGCTTTATACTAATATCCGACACACATTGGGTATTGCAGCATCAGAACATTACCTTAACTCAGATTATGAAATGAAAACACCACAAATAAAATTTATCACAGATTGCATAACATTCATTTTAGAAAATAACTATTTCAATTTTAACAACACATTTTATTTACAACTTAAAGGCACCGCTATGGGCACGAGGTTTGCACCCAGCTACGCCAATTTATTCATGGAGAGGTTTGAAGAAGAACACATTTTACACTCCCCATGGGGTGCAAACCTCGTGCTCTACAAGCGATTTATCGACGATATATTTTTTATTTGGAAAGGTGATGTCGAATTACTGCACCTGTTCCTGGAGGACATTAACTCCAACAATTGGGGAATAAAATTCACTCACGAATACAGCAAAGAACACATACATTTTCTTGATGTCCAAATAAAGATTAATAATAACACCATCACTACTGAAACATATTTCAAACCTACTGATACCAACAGTTACTTACATCCAGATAGTTGTCACTTTAACAAATGGATCAATAACATACCTAAAGGTCAATTTTACAGAATAAAGAAAAATTGCTCAGAAAATGAAACTTTCATCACACAAGCTAACACATTAGAAAAGAAATTTCAGGACAAAGGATATGGAGATAATATAATCAAAGAGGCAAAAGCACAAGCAATAAGAAAAGATAGAACTGAATTACTAACATATAAGAAGAAGGATGCTAATAAAGATACAAATAATAAAATATCATTTATAACAGAATACAATGAAGACCATAAAATTATAAAAAAGATCTTAGACAAACACTGGCACATAATTAAAAAAGATCCAATTCTGTCAGATATTATAGACCAACATCCTACTATAATATATAGAAAAACTAAAAATTTAAAAAGCATACTAGCACCTAGCCAGTTCAATAAAAATACTACATCAAAACAACAAGATTTACAAGGAAAAAATCTTCATGGTTTCTATCCTTGTAATAGCTGTAAAGCTTGTAAATTTGGTAAAAAAGACAAAGAAGTAACATCTTCCAATAACAATTATAAGCATCTGATAAAAGAGACAATCAGATGCTCAGATATTAATGTAATCTATCTAATACAGTGCCAATGCAAATTACAATATTTAGGACAAACCAGTAGACCTCTACATGATAGAATAAGAGAACATCTCTCAAATATTAGACGTGGTAACTGTAAGCACTTACTATCAAAACACTTTACAGAAATACATCACAAAAAACCAACAGGTTTCAAATATTGGGGTATCAAAAAAGTCTTCAATAATAGAGGAGGAGATATAGAAAACACTTTATTATTAAAAGAAGCAGAACTAATATTCAAATTTAATACATTGACACCTAATGGTCTCAATGCAGAACTTAACTTAAACCCCTTTATATAAAATATATAAAATATAAAATCAGAACAGATATCCAATTGATATGGAATAGTAAAAACTCATCTCCTAACATATCCTAATAGAATTATCTATTATTTTCATTTTTGTCTTTATTAATCTATCAATCTGCACCGACACGAATAACTATAGATATATCCCCATCTGTCCATGTCGCAATATTTAAGATCCCCAATCATTGCTATCCTTACACATTAGAATACATTGGGTCTTTACACAAATTCTAATCATTACCCTAATCATTTCCTACAACTTTAAACACCAAAAGTCTTATTCCTTTAATTTTAATTAACTTTGTATCATATATTTCAAATTGTCTCATATATGTTTCAATTTGTGTGACATAATCCACATTTTGGATTAATATTAATCATACAGTTCCAATAATGTTCGAGTGCAACATTGCCACTGTTGTTTTTTAATGTTTTTTAATGTGCTATTCTGTTATTATTACTGGTTTTTAATAAAGGCATAGACAAGTAAGCGATAACATCTCTTGATATATGACACCATGGGAGGAGTTTCCTAACGCCCAGAATACTAGAAATAGAGCCACAGATAACACACAAGAATAGGAAGTCTTGATAAAGGCGCATATCCAGCGCTGAAACGCGTAGATTTTGACAATCCAGTGTGACCGATTTTGGCTCCAGCAAGCAAATCAGATAGAACCGCTATCGCACCACTCCCCCCAACGACCCGGCTATCCGATTGGACCTCCGAGGACCACGTGACTACTCTACGTAGACGTCAGGGTAGGAAGAACTGACCGGGAAATTTGAAGGTGAGACGCTCACAACACTACCACAGCTATACGGCAAAACGCCGAACTGAGACACATCCCGGGTTAATTGCAATCCTTCCCATAACCCACACTAGTAGAAGAGGAGGTAAGGGATATCGGTAGTCCGGTAGGGGTGAGCATCATAAAGAACTCCGTATTACTCCTTTTTAACAACGGGACATTACAAGCTACATAAGCTATCCTAACAGGAAACAGCCCTTTGGAGCTTTTTGGATCCCTAACAAATAGTTGTGGCCACAACTTTTAACTTTTAATTTTTATATTTTACGCTGAACTATAATCATCGTATCCTTTCAAGGACTTACTTTGTCTAAAAGTGTCTATTGACCAATGCCAGTAATTTTGTCTATGCTGATAAGTCAGTTTCACCGACACCACTCAGTGAACTAGTTGTTATATTCCATTGCAATGATATGACCATTTTATTTGTTATTATTTGTTTTTATTTGCTTATATCTGTAAACTGAATAATAATTCAATTGTACATTTGTTTTGTTTTAATTAAGAAGTATCTGTTTTTATACACCACATATTGTTGGTTGTTTTCACCGTATGCGTTGCACTTATTGCACTCCAAGCATTGTTCCTTGCAACATATTGCAACATATTGTATCACTATTTGTAACAATCATTGCACACACACTTGTATCTTATTCTATAAGGATTCACATCTAATATCCTTCCACCATATAATCATATGCTACCACGGGTAGAATATATATATAAATAAATAGAAATATCACAATCAGATGCTATCACGATAATATATGTTCCTAAACTAGGATGCCTATGCACCGACACATTTAGTTGGAGCGTCCTAGCATAGATAATTTATTCCATGGGTGTGCACATGATCGTGCCTGACAGCCCATTCGTTCACCTCTGCTAACTGAACAGACTCCTCCTCTGAGCGCTGTCCATTGGGTGGTTTTGTGACGTTGGGTAGGCGTGCGAGTAGTCACAGCCATTGAACGGCTTCATTCAGACCCAGCCTCTTCCATCTGCGGATTGGCTGCACACTTACACATCTTGCTGTATGCAAGTTAGGGTGTATGAGACTCGATAGCGGCGATACTGCTGCAGCTCTGGACTTGTTTTCCTGGATGTTTAACAAGGGAGTCACACAAGTGATCCGCCACCTATAATTTATTTTCAGGTATTTCTGTTGATCTTTATCAAAAAACGTTTACCAGATCTTGGTTACCTAAAGCTGCTGGGTTCATTGTGTTCTTTACTAATATGTTTTTTAGTTTTATGGTCATGGCCCTATACACTTTGTAATATTACTATCACATGGATTTTGAGTTTACAATATGATCTCGCGGATTGTGACTTTGTATCACAAATATGTCATTATTTTAGGGGGGTTATATATGTATATATTGTTATACATCAATATGTATGTTTAAAGTATTATTGTTAACTTGTGTTCCTAGTATCATTGTTTACTGTTCTTACTATGTTAACCAACACCAAATCATGTCAGTATACACAGATGATACTAATTAATCAATTAACCTATCAGAGGGTTTGTTACCCTTCATATAGCAAGTGTATTTTTAAATGTTTTTATAATAGCCTGAAGAAACAACCCTGGAGAGGCTGAGAAATGTGTCGCTTTTTAAATAAAGATATTGTTTTTATACATACACTTGCTTTCTGCTGTGTATTTTGTCATCTCACTCCTGGGGATTTGGAGTATATCCAGTTTTTACGTAGTGGAGCTCAGTCTGCTTGTACTGCACCTTGAGGTGCTTCCTTTCTTGTAAGTGCAATCACTCCTTACTACTTCGCTTCTGCCACAACTGTACTGGACCATGGCTGTTTGCGTGTATCCCTACATAGGTGTTGGTTGCAATCCTCTGGATTTCTGGGCCTGTAACCTAGTCAGTTTAAATCAGTGAGCTGGACTAACGGGAAGTTCCAGCCTGCCCCAATAGCACCACTGGGTGCATCACGTTTGTGAGTATACCATTGTCTCATATATATCATCACTTGGTTTGGTGGTACTAGGCCATTGTGGCGCCTCTGTTTTCTTTCTACAGATCACCGTTCATCTTGATTTGACCTTCCTTTGACAGAGAGCTGCCTTTGTTTTGGATTATATGGACTTAATGTATGTTTTGTATTTGTTTAGTTATATGTATTAATACTAACTAGGAAGCGCCCCTATTGGATTTTGTGCTTTGGTGCATTTATCTCATCTTTTACTGCCTTAAAAGGGCAATCAGCTCTTTTCCAGCCCATTAAATCCCTAATCTTAAAAATCAAAAATAAAAAAAAAATCCTAACACTAAGCTCCAACTAGGTACTCACCGTTCCTGAAGTCCGGCGGAGAAGGTCTTCTTCCAGGCGGCTCCATCATCTTCTATGTTCATTCGCAGTGAAGGCTGCACAGAGCTGTGGATCTTCAGCGGCGGTCATCAACGGTGGAGCGGAGGTGCTGAGCTGTCTTCCCCGACGCGTGGATCCTCAGTGGCGGTCCTCAACGGTGACGGTGGTCCTCGACGGCATGGAGGTTCCTCTTCATCCGATGTCCGTCATACACTAAAGATTGAATGCAAGGTACCGCAATCAATTTGGGGTACATTGCATTCCTATTGGCTGACATTTTGAAATCAGCCAATAGGATTAGAGCTACTTAACTCCTATTGGCTGTTCAAATCAGCCACTAAGATTTCAGTAGCTCTCATCCTATTGGCTGCTTTCAAAATTTCAGCCAATAGGAATGCAAGGTACCCCAATAAATATGGGCTACCTTGCATTCAATCTTCAGTGTGTGACGAAAAATCGCATTAAGAGGAGTTTCCACGCCACAAAGGACCACCGCCGACGTTGAAGACTGCCGCTGAGGATCCAGGCTTCGCTCCGGATGAAGATAGAAGATGATGGAGCTGACCTTCTCCGCCGGTCTTCAGGAACAGTGAGTAACTATTTTGGGCTTAGGTTTAGCCTTTTTTATTAAAATGTTTTGGGTGGGTTTTTTTAGATTAGGGTTTCTTTGGTCTTGAAAAAGAGGGGGCAGTAAAAGAGCTGAATGCCCTTTTAAGGGCAATGCCCATACAAATGCCCCTTTAGGGGCAAGGGATAGTTTAGTTTTTTTAGTGTTAGTTTTTTTTTATTTTGGGGGTTTTGGTGGGTGGGGGGGACATAGTATTTTTTGGAGGTTTAGGGGTTAATACGTTAGGTTTATTGCAATGTGGTGGTTTGGCGGTTTAAGAGTTAATAGGTTAGGTTTATTGCAATGTGGGAGTTGGCGGTTTAGGGGTTAATAGGTTAATTAGGTTTATTGTGATGTGGGTGGTTGACGGTTAAGGGGTTAATATTTTAATTATGTTATATGCGGATTAGGAGTTAATTACTTTGTTTTGCAATGTGGGGGTTGATGGTTTAGGAGTTTGTTAATACTTCGTGTGGGAGGTTATTTTTTTTTGTTATATTCCAAGCGGGCGGTTACATGTTTTTTTTTTTTTTTTTCTTGCGGGCGGTTGCGTGTTTTTTTTTTAAAAAAATGTAGGGCTTCGGGTTGGCCTACGCTACATCCAGGTAAATTCCGAAAATAGCAGGGTGGTAAAAAAATCCACCTACTGTGTATTCTTTCACCACCCTGCCATTTTCGGAATCCACCTTGTGGATTCTTTTGGCTGCGTGCACACCCAACATTCCTTTGCGGATGCGTGCGCAACTGACGACACCGATTGACGTGTTACAAACGCGATTATAGTATAGATATTTCTTTCATGTAATTGGCAAGAGTCTATGAGATAGTGACGTATGGGATATACAATCCTACCAGGAGGGGCAAAGTTTCCCAAACCTCAAAATGCCTATAAATACACCCCTCACCACACCCACAATTCAGTTTTACAAACGTTGCCTCCTATGGAGGTGGTGAAGTAAGTTTGTGCTTAGATTCTACGTTGATATGCACTTCTCAACATTTTTGAAGCCCGATTCCTCTCAGAGTACAGCGAATGTCAGAGGGTTGTGAAGGGAGTATCACCTATTAAATGCAATGGTTTTCCTCACGGGAGATCTATTTCATAGGCTCTCTGTTATCGGTCGTAGAGATTCATCTCCTACCTCCCTTATTCAGATCGACGATATACTCTCATATTCCATTACCTCTATTGATAACTGTTTCAGTACTGGTTTGGCTATCTGCTATATGTGGGTGGGTGTCTTTTGGTAAGTATATTTTCATTACTTAAGACACTCTCAGCTATGGTTTGGCACTTTATTTATTAATATAAAGTTCTAAATATATGTATTGTACTTATATTTGCCATGAGTCAAGTTTATGTATATTTCCTTTTGCAGACTGTCAGTTTCATATTTGGGAAAAGCATATATTTTCTATTGACTGTTTTTTCTTTAAATTCCGCTGGCAAAATTAGGCTTGCCAGAGCGCAAAATGCCTTAGTTTATTGCATCATTCTTGGTGCGAGAATTGTTTTGGCACGAAGTTACGTCTGATGACGCAATTTCGTCATTTCCGGCATCTTAGTTGACACCGAGTTCCTTGCTCAAGGTTACGTCTTCAATGACGCGAGTGTGTCATTTGCGGATGTTGTTAGCTCCAAAAAAAATTCAGTTACGTTGTGCGTCATACTTGCCGCCAAATAATTTCATTATTTAAAACCCCATTCCTATGTGCCTCTTGCAATTTTCTATGTTAGAGGGCTATGCTGTTTGCAATTTTTTTTCCCATTCCTGAAACTGACATATAAGGAAATTGATCATTTTGCTTTATATGTGTTTTTTTCTCTTACATTTGCAAGATGTCTCAATCTGATCCTGTCTCAGAAACCACTGTTGGAACCCTGCTGCCTGATAACAGTTCTACCAAAGCTAAGTGCATTTGTTGTAAATTTGTAGAGATTATATCTCCAGCTCGGGTATGTAATAGTTGTCATGATAAGCTTTTTCATGCAGAGAATGTGTCCATCAGTAATAGTATTATGCCTGTTGTTCCTTCAACATCTAATGTACAAGATATACCTGTGAATATAAAAGATTTTATTGCTGATGCGATTCAGAAGGCTTTGTCTGCCATCCCGCCTTTTAAGAAACGTAAAAGGTCTTTTAAAACTTCTCATAAAGTTGATGAAATTTCTAATGACCGACAACATACTGAATTATCCTCATCTGACGAGGATCTATCTGATTCAGAAGATCCTTCCTCAGATATTGACACTGACAAATCTCCTTGTTAAAAGAAGTGTTGATTAAATTTGATATTGAGGAAACTAGTCCTCTTGATATTAAAACTAGTAAACGTTTAAATTCTGTTTATAAACCTCCTGTGGTTACTCGAGAGGTTTTTACAGTTCCTGATGCTATTTCTGATATGATTTCTAAGGAATGGAATAGGCCTGGTACTTCTTTTATTCCTTCTTCAAGGTTTAAAAAATCGTATCCTTTGCCAGCAGTTAGATTGGAGTTTTGGGAAAAGATCCCCAAGGTTGATGGTGCTATTTCTACTCTTGCTAAATGTACTACTATTCCTATGGAAGATGGTACTTCTTTTAAAGACCCTTTAGATAGGAAGCTTGAATCTTATCTAAGGAAAGCTTATTTATATTCTGGTCATCTCCTCAGGCCTGCCATTTCTATGGCTGATGTTCCAGCTGCATCAACTTTTTGGTTGGAAAGTTTAGCGCAACAGGAAACAGATCCTGATTTGTCTAGCATTGTTCGCTTGCTTCAACATGCTAATCATTTTATTTGTGATGCCATTTTTGATATCATAAAATTGATGTTAAATCTATGTCTTTAACTATTTTAGCTAAAAGAGCTTTGAGGCTTAAATATTGGAATGCTGACATGGTATCTAAGTCTAGATTACTGTCTCTTTCTTTCCAAGGTAATAAATTATTTGGTTCTCAGTTGGATTCGATTATTTCAACTGTCACTGGGGGGAAGGGAGTTTTTTTACCTCAGGATTAAAGACCTAAGGGTAAATCTAAAGCTTAAAACCTCTTTCGTTCCTTTCGACAAAATAAGGAACAGAAACCTAATCCTTCCTCCAAAGAATCTGGTTCCAATTGCAAACCTTCTTCAAGATAGAGTAAATCCAAACCATTTAAGAAACCAAAGCCAGCCCCCAAGTCTGCAGGAAGGTGCGGCCCTCATTCCAGCTCAGCTGGTAGGGGGCAGATTAAGATTCTTCCAAAACATTTGGGCAGATTCTGTCCAAAATCATTGCATTCAGAATATTGTCTCTCAAGGGTACCGAATAGGATTCAGAGTAAGACCTCCTGTGAGAAGGTTTTTTCTCTAACGCATCCCAGTAAATCCAAGCTTTTCTGAAGTGTGTTTCAGATCTGGAGCTTTCAGGGATAATCATACCAGTTCCGTTTCAGGAACAGGGTGTGGGGTTTAATTCAAATCTATTCATTGTCCCAAAGAAAGAAAATTATTTCAGGCCAGTTCTGGATCGGAAAATTTTGAATCGTTATGTAAGAGTGCCAACTTTCAAAATGGTGACTATAAGGACTATTCTGCCTTTTGTTCAGCAAGGGCATTATATGTCCACAATAGACTTACAGGATGCGTATCTTCATATTCCGATTCATTCAGAACATTATCAGTTTCTGAGATTCTCTTTTCTAGACAAGCATTACAAATTTGACACTCTTCTGTTTGGCCTAGCAACAGCTCCAAGAATCTTTTCGGATGTTCTTGGTGCCCTACTCTCTGTAATCAGAGAACGGGGTATTGCGGTATTTCCTTATTTGGACAATATCTTGGTACTAGCTCAGTCTTTACATTCTGCAGAATCTCACATGAATCAACTAGTGTTTTTTCTTCAAAGACATGATTGGAGGATCAATTTACCAAAAAGTTCCTTGATTCATCAGACAAGGGTCACCTTTTGTCATATTACAGTTGGTGTAACTCTTAATCTATCAAATACTAATTCCTTCACACCTCTAATTGGATCATCGCTTTTGCTATAAAGCTCACCTTACAGCTCTCATCCTTGCTTGTTATCCTGTCTCCATCGAGCTCCGTGTCAAGCCCCTCCTTTGGGAGTAACTCTGAACTGTTTCGTTGGCTATTCTGACTGCCTTCTCATCCGCTGCTTCAACACCTCGCTACTTCCGGCTTTGTTGCGGTGACGTCACACGCCGACAGTTTCACTTCGGCTGCAGCTGCGACTGCCCGCTCTCCCTACTCCAAATTTTTCTTACGATCAGGTTTGATTCTTACAGAGTCTTATGTTCATATGCTATTTTCTATTGACATTATCTGAGAAATTGTGCATATCGATTCACCTTACTTACACTATCCTAATAATGTTTGATACAGTCTGTTTGAACATATGATGTTGTTATTTACTTTGTTCAACTACTATTGCTCCATTTCAACTTCAGTATATGCTCTAAAAGTTCTATATGCTAGTTGCCTTATTTTTGTCCTTACTTATTTACACTTGCCATATATATATATATATCTTATTTTTTCCTCATATGAGTTATTGGCTAGATTAACCATTTGTATATGAGGTTATATACAGATGTATATCAGGAGCCATAGAATAAATTGTAAATCTTCTGCGAAGTATTAAGTACTTATATGTTCAGTCTCCGCCGATCTGCAGGAGTTATTACAAACATACATATTTTTTATGTTAGGAAATGAGATCTGCAATTGTGATCCTTATTTTCATTAAGTTAACTATCTTTCACAGGGCGCATATGATAGAAATAACAAGCCTCAACATGGATCCAGCAGACCTAGTTAAACATGTTCAGGTCCTCACAGAAAGAGTAGAGACACTCACACAAGGTTACAATAGTTTACACCAGGAAAATACAAACTTAAAATTGTATATAAATGAAAAATTACAATCTTTGAGCTCCTCAAATTTAGCATCAGATCCACAACCCAGCCCTCCAGAGAAATTCTCTGGAGATAGAAGGCAATACAGAGAATTCAAAAATGCTTGCCTTTTGTACTATGCATTAAAACCAAGATCATATCCTAACGATCACTCTAAGGTGTTAACTACAATATCTTATTTGAGAGGAGAGCCCCGTAGCTGGGCTAACACATTCTTTGAGACTGATGACCCTATCTTGTATTCTTTAGAAAATTTCTTCAAAGCTATGAGTCAATTATATGATGACCCAAATAAACAACTCACAGCAGAAAACACTATGAGGTCATTGAGACAAAATAAAAGACAGGTGGAAGAATATGTTACTGACTTTAAAAAATGGTCAAAGGATACACTCTGGAATGACCTGTCGCTTAGAAATCAATTCCGGTTAGGGTTGTCTGATGCACTAAAAGATGAACTGGCGAGAGTTCAGCTACCTGAATCTCTTGAAGATTTAATTAATCTCTGCATAGTTCTTGATAGAAGAATTAGAGAAAGGAGAGTTGAGAGGTATCAGTCAGATCACTCAATAAAAAAAACATACACTCCAAGTTATTCAGAACATAGCATGAAAGTTACCAATAAAGATCCATCTGAGCCAATGGATCTAGGATTTATTAGAGGACCCCTGAACCAACAGGAGAAACTAAAAAGACGCAGTAACCTGTGTATGTACTGTGGAGCGCCAGATCACACAGTTAAAGACTGCCCTCAATTACGCACAAGGAAGGGTAAGCAAATAACTACTGCTAATTGTCTATCAACATATAGTAAATTATCATCTCACTGTCTACTATCTATTCTTTTTCAGTGGGACCAACATCAACTACAAACCCAGGCTATCCTTGATTCTGGGGCTAGTTTGAATTATATTGATGTAGATTTTGTTAATCAAAATAAAATTCCATTAATTAAAAAAGCAAACCCCACTGTGTTACGTTTTATTGATGGAAAGTCTATCTCCTCAGGTCCTATTCAATACCAAACTATTCCACTAAGAGTTATTTCTAAACAGAACCACACAGAATATATAACATTTGATGTTATTCCATCACCTCTATATCCTGTAATACTTGGTATTACCTGGTTATCCTTACATGACCCCAACATTATTTGGTCAAATTCTACAATTGAGTTCACTTCAGATTATTGTAAAAAGACTTGCTTCCACTCTCATGTTCTTCTAACAGACACACCTTCTATACCCCCACAATATCAGACATTCTCTGATGTTTTTGACAAGAAGGAGGCAGAAAACTTGCCTCCTCATAGAAAATATGATTGTCCAATTGATCTACTACCTGGAGTGGACATCCCATACGGGCATATTTTCCCTTTATCGGATTCAGAATTAGAATTCTTGAAAACATACTTGGAGGACAATTTAAAAAAAGGGTTTATTAAACCTTCTACTTCTCCTGCAGGAGCAGGGATATTCTTTGTTCGGAATAAAGATCATAGCTTAAGACCTATTGTTGATTATCGTGAACTAAATAAGCGCACCGTAAAAAACCGATACCCTCTACCTTTAATTCCTGACCTGATAGAAAGGTTACAAGGTGCAAAATATTTCACAAAACTGGACTTGAGGGGTGCTTATAATTTAGTTCGAATTAAATCAGGGCATGAATGGCTGACAGCCTTCCGAACCCGATATGGGTTATACGAATATACGGTCATGCCCTTCGGGCTATGTAACGCCCCTGCGACTTTCCAGTATCTGATAAATGATATTTTTAAAGATTTACTCGATATATTTATAGTGATTTATTTGGATGACATTCTCATCTACTCTAAGTCTTTCGATGAACATATTCAACATGTAAAAGTGGTACTTACCAGGTTACGTGAAAACCACCTTTATGTAAAACTTGAAAAATGTGAATTTCACACTACCAAGATAACCTTCTTAGGTTACACTATTAGTTCTGAAGGCATAAACATGGAAGAGGATAAGATCTCAGCGATCTTACGTTGGCCGAGACCCACTAACAAGAAACAAGTCCAGAGATTCATGGGCTTTGCTAATTTTTATCGGAAATTTATACGAAACTTTGCACATATAACAAAACCTATAACAAATCTTACAAAGAAGAATACACCCTTTCAGTGGGGAATTGAAGCACAAACAGTCTTCGATAAATTAAAGAAATCTTTTACTAGTGCACCCATCTTGCATTTCCCAAACCCAAAACTTCAATACTTTCTAGAGGTAGATGCCTCGAATGTAGCAATTGGAGCTATTCTCTCACAAAGAGAGAGTTTGGGAAAACCGTTACATCCAGTAGCTTATTTCTCACGAACCTTGACATCGGCTGAAGAAAATTATCCAATAGGAGAAAAAGAACTTCTCGCTATTAAAAGTTCTATGGAACATTGGAGGCATCTTCTTGATTTATACAGATCATAGGAACCTGCAGTACCTTAAAACTAACAGGACTTTAACATCAAGGCAGGTTCGATGGAATCTCTTCTTTAATAGGTTCAACTTCCTCATAACATACAGACCGGCCTCTAAAAATCGTAAGGCAGACGCTCTCTCCCGTCAGTTTGACATTACTCATGAATCAAACAAAGAGGGAACAATCATTTCTTTAGACCATTTTCTAGGTCTCACTTTTGATCAAAGACAATTATTTTCTGCTAAACAGTTAACTGATTCCAATATACCAAAAACAGAACTTCAACTTCAAGATGACGGGTTATACTACCATGATCACCAAATTTATGTACCAGAATCTCTCCGAGAAATGGTGCTCCAGACTTTACATGATTCAGCTCTTTCTGGACATCCGGGTATTACTAAAACACAAGAACTTGTTAAAAGATTCTTCTGGTGGCCTTCTTTAGCACAAGATGTGGCAGAATATGTTCAGTCATGTAAAGTTTGTGTTACCTCCAAAAAAGGGAAGAAAGCACCATTTGGACAACTTCTACCCTTGCCTACTCCAGATAGGCCTTGGCAGGATATCGCCATAGATTTTATAGTGGACTTACCTCCAGCTAACAAATTCAACACCATAGCTGTAATAGTTGATTTGTTCAGTAAGATGGTCCATTTTGTACCATACCATAAGCTACCAACCGCTTATGAAACAGCCAATATAGTTTATAACAATATCTTCAAATTACATGGATTACCCAACTCAATCACCTCGGATCGTGGTACACAGTTTACCAGTAAATTCTGGCAAGAACTTTGTACAAAACTTGGAATCACAAGAAGGTTGTCCAGTGCTTACCATCCTCAAAGTAATGGACAGACAGAAAAGACCAATCAGTGGGTAGAACAGTACCTACGTTGTTTTACCACTGCTCAACAAGATAATTGGTCTGATCTTCTGATACATGCTGAATTTGCCTTCAACAATACTTATCACAATTCAATAAAGAATACACCGTTTTTTGTAAACTACGGTTTCCACCCAAATTATCACTGGGACAATAGTATTCAAAGTAAATGCCCAATGGTTAATCAAATGATTAACACCATTGCTGATACTTTCACCTCAATTAAGGATAACATTTCGCTAGCTAAGAAGAAACAAAAGTTCTACTATGATACACATAGAACTACCTCTCCAAATTACGCAGTAGGTGATTTTGTTTGGCTTTCAACCCGTAATCTCAAATTACACTATCCTTCGAAAAAACTTTCATCAGTTTTCATAGGACCATTTCCAATTTCCAGAATTATAAATCAAAATGCAGTAACTCTCAAATTACCAACTAATATGAAGGTACATCCAACCTTTCATGTTTCTCTGTTAAAACCATATAAAAAGCTCAGAGACCACAATCCTATCACGCCTAATATTCCTCAACTCTTAGTTCCATCTAGTGAATATGAAGTTCAAAAGATTCTTGACTCCAGAAGAGTTGGTGGAGTACTCCAATATCTGATACATTGGAAGGATTATCCTGATGAGGATTACTCTTGGGAGCCTGCTACACAGGTTTCTGCACCTCGTTTGGTTGCTTTATTCCATCGGAGACATCCTGACCGACCCTCACCTGATCTCCGGAGGTGATCTTTGGAAGGGGTGTCCTGTCATATTACAGTTGGTGTAACTCTTAATCTATCAAATACTAATTCCTTCACACCTCTAATTGGATCATCGCTTTTGCTATAAAGCTCACCTTACAGCTCTCATCCTTGCTTGTTATCCTGTCTCCATCGAGCTCCGTGTCAAGCCCCTCCTTTGGGAGTAACTCTGAACTGTTTCGTTGGCTATTCTGACTGCCTTCTCATCCGCTGCTTCAACACCTCGCTACTTCCGGCTTTGTTGCGGTGACGTCACACGCCGACAGTTTCACTTCGGCTGCAGCTGCGACTGCCCGCTCTCCCTACTCCAAATTTTTCTTACGATCAGGTTTGATTCTTACAGAGTCTTATGTTCATATGCTATTTTCTATTGACATTATCTGAGAAATTGTGCATATCGATTCACCTTACTTACACTATCCTAATAATGTTTGATACAGTCTGTTTGAACATATGATGTTGTTATTTACTTTGTTCAACTACTATTGCTCCATTTCAACTTCAGTATATGCTCTAAAAGTTCTATATGCTAGTTGCCTTATTTTTGTCCTTACTTATTTACACTTGCCATATATATATATATATCTTATTTTTTCCTCATATGAGTTATTGGCTAGATTAACCATTTGTATATGAGGTTATATACAGATGTATATCAGGAGCCATAGAATAAATTGTAAATCCTCTGTTGAAGAGAGAACCGTTCATTTGTTTTCAGACATACAATATCACAACTGTGGCATATGTCAATCATCAGGGTGGGACTCGCAGTCCCCAAGCCATGAAAGAAGTATCTTGGATACTTGCTTAGGTGGAATTCAGCTCCTGTCTAATTTCTGCAGTTCATATCCCAGGTATAGACAATTGGGAAGCGGATTATCTCAGCCGTCAGACTTTACATCCGGGGGAGTGGTCGCTCCATCCAGATGTGTTTTCTCAGATTGTTCAGATGTGGGGTCTTCCAGAAATAGATCTGATGGCTTCCCATCTAAACAAGGAAGTTCTCAGGTACCTGTTCAGGTCCAGGGATCCTCAAGCGGAAGCAGTGGATGCGTTAGCAGTTCCTTGGTAAGCTTCCTGATATTCACTGTTTTGTTCAGGCTTTGGTCCGTATCAAGCCTGTCATTATATCAATCTCTCCTCCTTGGAGTCTTAATTTGGTTTTCAAGGCCTTACAGGCTCCTCCTTTTGAGCCTATGCATTCTTTGGACATTAAACTACTTTTTTGGAAAGTGTTGTTACTTTTGGCCATCTCTTCTGCTAGAAGTTTCTGAATTATCTGCTCTTTCTTGCGAATCTCCTTTTCTGATTTTCCATCAGGATAAGGCAGTTTTGCGGACTTCATTAAAATCTTACCTAAGGTTGTGAATTCTAACAATATTAAAATTGTTGTCCCTTCTTTGTATCCTAATCCTAAGAATTCTTTGGAGAAATCCTTGCATTCTTTGGATGTTGTAAGAGCTTTGAAATATTATGTTGAAGCTACTAAAGATTTCAGGAAGACTTCTAGTTCTTCAGGCAGCTGTTTTAGTTTGATTCCTCTGCTTATGTTTTAAGTTTTTTTCTTTCATTTATGAGAAAAACGTTTTTGGTTTTTTTTTGGTTGTGGTGGATTTCATTTTCTCAGCGGAAAATGGCTGTTATTATTTTATCCCTCCTTTTCTAGTGACTCTTGTGTGGAGTTCCACATCTTGGGTATTTCTATCCCATACGTCACTAGCTCATGGACTTTTGCAAATTACATGAAAGAAAACATAATTTATGTAAGAACTTACCTGATAAATTCATTTCTTTCATATTGGCTAGAGTCCATGAGACCCACCCTTTTTATGGTGGTTATGATTTTTTTGTATAATGCACAATTTTTTCCAAATTCCTTTGTTGATGCTTTTTCACCCCACTACTTGGCTATTCATTAAACTGAATTGTGGGTGTGGTGAGGGGTGTATGTATAGGCATTTTGAGGTTTGGGAAACTTTGCCCCTTCTGGTAGGATTGTATATCCCATACATCACTAGCTCATGGACTCTTGCCAATATGAAAGAAATTAATTTATCAGGTAAGTTCTTTCATAAATTATGTTTTTATTAGTGTGATTAAAAAACAAAGGTACCCATAAAGAACACAAAACATACACAAACAACTGACAACCAATAATAAAATAGCAGTGTAGAATCGGTCTGTGATTATCAACAGTAATGCCTATGATATGAGGGACTTAGTGTGTGGTCTATATACGTCCCACTGATCTCCAGGGGTATAAGTACTGTACCGTTTTTTACTAGCAAGAAATGTTATTTATAAGTATACAGCTTATCAGTGTCCCACATAGTTGGCCATCTTTTGTATCCGTGGGCTAAAATATATGGAATAAAATATGTGGAATCGGCAAAAAGACGCTGTGTCACTATATGGACAAATATATAGCTGCAGGGATCACGATAATCACACTATTATAACAAAATTAACGGTGTACCGCAAGTGTCACTAAGACACTGTTCGATCACAGAATATTACCCTCAGAATATAGGACTGACAAATGTGGGTGGAACTCTGAGGCTGTAAAGCTTGTGCTTGCTATAGCATTACCCGTTACTGTGGAAACTGACAGCAGTTGAATAGCAATACAGGAAAAGGGCACCCCTATGTGGCAACTGAATAGACAGTATACCGCAAGTGTCTCTAAGATACCGCCCGTTCACACGGTCATTATATCAAAGGTGCCCTCTAGATGGAAAAACCTTTGAAAAAGCTAAAAAGCAAAACATGTCAGGGGATTCTCATTTTTAACTAGCATTTCCTACATTTACTTCTATACAACCATAGACTAATATATAAATATTTAATAAACAATCCAAAATCACAGCACTTGTGAGTCGGGGACTCAGGGGTTAAGATTCACATATTGATGAACAGTGCTGACGGGCGGTGTATTTGAGGCACTGGTGGTACACCTTCATTTGTGCTATAACAGCCTCTAACTTTATTATAACTGTGTCGGTTAACTTATTTTTACCTGAGAAATATTCCTCATTAATGTTGCATAGCGTTTTTCTCTGACCCCTATTTTCTGAATCTCAGCCACAGGATGTTGATGGTAGACTAGTGTGTGAGCTGCGATCGATAGACCACGTAGATCTGTATATTAGTTGGGGGCAGAACGTCCTTACCCCTAGCGTAACAGTATAACACTCGATAGCCGCACTGACTTATTGACATGGGCAAGCTAATATAGCACGAACCCTATAGTACTAGAGCTATTTGTGCACCTAAGTATATTGAAGTTTTTCCATCTAGAGGGCACCTTTGATATAATGACCGTGTGAACGGACGGTGTCTTAGAGACACTTGTGGTATTCTGTCTATACAGTTGCCACATAGGTGTGCCCTTTTCCTGTATTGCTATTCAACTGGTCTGCTGTCATTTTCCACAGTAACAGGTAATCCTATAGCAAGCTTTACAGCCTCAGAGTTCCACCCACATTTGTCAGTCCTATATTCTGAGGGTAATATTCTGTGATCGAACGGACGGTGTCTTAGTGACACTTGCGGTACACCGTTAATTTTGTTATAATAGTGTGAGTATCGTGATCCCTGCACCTATATATTTGTCCATATAGTGACACAGCGTCTTTTCACCGATTCCACTTAGTATGTTTTAGCCCACGGATACAAAAGATGGGCAACTATATGGGACACAGATAAGCTGTATACTTATAAATAACATTTCTTGCTAGTAAAAAACGGTACAGTACCCCTGGAGATCAGTGGGACGTATATAGCCCACACACTCAGCCCCTCATATCATAGGCATTACTGTTGATAATCACAGACCGATTCCACAGTGCTATTTTATTATTGGTTGTCAGTTGTTTGTGTATGTTTTGTGTTCTTTTTGGGTACCTTTGTTTTTTAATCACACTAATAAAAGTTATATTTTACCTCCTTCACACCTCCTTCCATATATTCATTCACCTTTATTGTATCTATTGATGAATAAGAGTAGCAGAGTGCTATTCATCTACACTCCTTTTGAAGTGTGACTTTTACACTACTTTTCCAGTATATTAGAATATATGTTTTGTCCACAATTACATGTATTGTAGCCTCAGCCCCACCATTATAGAGTTGCTTATACATATTTTGAAAATATGGGAGATATGGAATTTATACTACTTTTTCTGTTGATGTACTGGTTTTATGCTCATTGTCACCACTCCAGAAAATCTGTGTGACATGCTTATAAATAGAATAAGCCAAGATCAATTTACATGCTGCATTGTACTTATAGCTCTAGTTCAACTCTTAGCCGTTAAATGTTAAAGGGACGTAAAACCCATTTTTTTTTTCTTTCATGATTTAGATAGAACATAACATTTTAAACAACTTTCTAATTTATTTTTATTATCATATTTTCTTCATTTTCTTGTTATCCTTATTTGAAAAGCAGAAATGTAAGCTCAAGAGTGTGCACGTGTCTGCAGCACTATATAGCAGCAGTTTTGCAACAATGTTATACATTAGCAGGAGCACTAGATGGCAGCACTATTTCCTGTCATGTAGGGCTTCAGGCATGTGCACGCTATCTCTTTAACAGAGAATAACATGAGAATGAAACATTTTTGATAATAGAAGTAAATTGGAAACTTTTTAAAATGTTTATTCTCTATCTGAATAATGAAAGAAATATTTTGGGTTTAATGTCCCTTTAACTATATTAGAATATATCATTTGTTTATAAATATGTTCTTTTAGTATTGCAGCCTTATCTCTACTAAGTTCTATAAAATTGCTGTATTGTCATTATGCAGGAATTACTGTTAAATGTGTTTTCTCTATTGTACTCAAGGGCCCAAAAGTGGCCTCTAGTCGTGCTCTAACTCCTCCACTATTTTAAGTTTTCCAGTACTGTTAGGTCCAAGAGTGACTGATCGAGTCATAGGAGGAATAGCAACCTAGTGACATTTATGTTATACCTCCTGGTGCTATGATACAGTTTAACATTGTTTGAGAACCAAAAGATATTGTAGTTAGCTCCAGGAGGAAGAAAATAGAGGAATATATTTCTTTTGCATAATGTACCGAGTCCACGGATTCATCCTTACTTGTGGGATATTATCCTTCCTAACAGGAAGTGGCAAAGAGAGCACCACAGCAGAGCTGTCTATATAGCTCCCCCCTTAACTCCACCCCCAGTCATTCTCTTTGCCGGCTCTAAGCAGGAAGGGTAAAGTGAAAGAGGTGTTAATTATTTTTTTTTTTTGGGCACTCTGTTTGTATGTGAGAGATTGGGACAAACGTTTGTGTGTTCTGGGAGTAACATTTTTTATTTTGATGGGACATTTGCTTGAGGGTTCATTTGGCTTATTTGGGGTTGTTATAACCCACATGGCTTTCAGACAAGGTTTGTTAGATTTGTGTAGGCCCCAGCAACATCGAGTGTGGTGGGCGGGGCCTATTTTCGCGCCTCAGTTGCGCACTTAGTTATACAGACAAGCAGCAAGCAACTTCTCCAGATGTTCTGATAGTCTTCTGAGGGCCTAATCGAAGCTTTAACACCATATTATCGTTCCCTAAGGGCAGGTAGGGCCACAGCAGAAATGTGGCAAGGTGCTAATAGGGGTTTTAACCGGTTTTAGACAATTATCAATCCGTTTTTTGCATTTGGGGGTTTATTGCTTATTTACTTGTGGTGCAATCCTTCTAAAGCTTAGTGGGTACACTGTTAAAATTTATGAAAATTTGAAGCAATTTTAACCTGTTTGCAGTTTGTGTATGCCTTTTTTTCTCTTAAAGGCACAGTACCGTTTTTGCAAATTGTGTTTTTTTCATTAAATAAAGTGTTTTCCAAGCTTGCTTGCCTAATTACTAGCCTGTTAAACATGTCTGACACTGAGGAAACTCATTGTTCAATTTGTTTAGAAGCCATTGTGGAACCCCCTCTTAGAATGTGTCCCACTTGTACTGATATGTCTATAAATTGCAAACAGCATATTTTGACTTTGAAAATTTGGCATTAGATGATTCTCAGACAGAAGGAAATCAGGTTTTGCCATCTAGTTCTCCCCACGTGTCACAACCAGTAACACCCGCACAAGCGACGCCAAGTACTTCTAGTGCGTCTAATTCTTTCACCTTGCAAGACATGGCTTCAGTTATGAATACTACCCTCACAGAGGTTTTATCTAAACTGCCAGGGTTGCAAGGGAAGCGCAGTAGCTCTGGGTTAAGAACAAATGCTGAGCCTTCTGACGCTTTAGTAGCCGTATCCGATATTCCCCCACAATGTTCTGAGGCAGGGATGAGGGATTTGCTGTCTGAGGGAGAGATTTCTGATTCAGGAAAGATGTTCCCTCAGACAGATTCAGATATGACGGCATTTAAATTTAAGCTAGAGCACCTCCGCTTATTGCTCAGGGAGGTTTTAGCTACTCTGGATGATTGTGACCCTATTGTAGTTCCAGAGAAATTGTGTAAAATGGACAAGTTTTTAGAGGTTCCTGTTTACACTGATGTTTTTCCGGTCCCTAAGGGGATTTTGGACATTGTTACTAAGGAGTGGGATAGACCACGTATTCCGTTCGCTCCCCCTCCTGTTTTTAAGAAAATGTTTCCCATTTCTGACACCATAAAGGGCTCATGGCAGACGGTCCCTAAGGTGGAGGGAGCTATTTCTACTCTGGCTAAGCGTACAACTTCAGAGTAAAAGGATTAGGGGGATTGGGCAAGAAGGGGTTAATTAGCACTCATTCCATTGTATTTTGTGAGAATTGTTGAGACAGAATTCAACTATTATTAGTAAAGATAGATTAATTAAAATTTAATATTTTATTAAACCACTATTAAAATGTGACTATTATTACCTCTGGGAAAATTCCCATAGACCTATTGATAATCACACACACAGAGATATATTACCATCTGCAATATACCGAGACAGGGAGCGTAGTTCCAGCCATCCCCCTGTATTCCTGGCCAGTAACAGGATACCCTGGCTTCAGGTGACAGAGATGGCTAGTTTACTACGTTATAATCTCTTGCAGAAAATTACCTCCTAAGGTGGATAAATTAATATGAGAAGTTTAAAAACAAGGACACATTCATACTAGCATACACCACACACAAACGCGTTTCGACCGAGTAGCGGCCTTTCTCAATGTGTATCACCAATTGACAAGACGAGTGTTCCACTGACGATTCCTTAAATACCCTATGTGTTACTGTCACAACCAATCCCGTTATTCATTGCGTGCACGCCCATCAAATGGCGAATCAAAATCAACCTTGTATAACCGGAGTCAGCACTGACACCTAATCATGTGATTGGTCCCGATTTAGCCAATGGGGATTACCCCACGAGCGTGAATTGCAATGTTGTTATGTATACACGATCGTTGTTTTAACACAGGTATTTTTATCCGTCAGTGACAGTGTCGCTCAGACACCCAGTACCTCATTCTACGTGCACCCAGATATAACCATTTTTATTATTCGGCTGATTGTTTACCAAGGGAGTATAGTAGACCGCACATTTGCTTGCTATAGCGTTGTCCCTTCTAACACTTCGCGCATGCGTCACCGCCGAATTACATTTAAACATATTCCATATCTATTGGAGATAAGTGCCCATCACGAGCAAATCCCCCTTTACCCATAAGTGGCATGTTGATAACAACACATCCAGTATTTTGCTACAAAATAAAAGTATTGTAGCATTGGATGTATATTAAACATCAATAATTATATGGGTTTGTTATGGATAAATTTAATAAACTTCTGGGTGCACGTTTATGAAAGAGGTCAATTTAACCATTATAAGATATATCCAAGGAATATTAATTGTGAAGTTGAAAAATTGGTAAAAGAATTACAACATAAATTACAGGAATGCCCAAAAATTATTGTTCTCATTCATACCGTATGGCATTACAGTATTTAAATTAAATATCCATTTGGCTTCTTTCTTTAATAAGATTTGTTCCATATCACCACCTCTGATACCTGGACGTATCGCTTCCAGTCCCCAGCATCTAAATGTGTTAGTTTTTCCATTATGATGATTTAAGAAATGCCTAGCAACACTTGTAATTTGTTTGCCTTTTTCAGTATCTTTTGCTGCGTTCCTAATGTTACTGAGATGTTCCGTCATTCTTATGCCCATTTGTCTTGTGGTCATACCTACGTATAAGAAATTGCAGCTGCATGATAGGCAGTAAATTACATTAGGGGTTTTACATGAAATGTGGTTTTGGATGGTCCATTTTTTATTGAACCTATCCACTACTGTTTTCTTTTTTACCATGTGTGTACAAATCTTGCAATTCCCACATGCTAATGATCCCTTATATAGAGGGGCTTTTTTGGCATTTCTATCAAAATGGCTAACTGTCAATTTATCATTTAGATTGCTAGCTCTTCTGTAGGTAAGCAGAGGTGTTTTTGGAATAATGGAATTTAATTGTTCCTCTGATTGTAGAATATGCCAATGTTTTGACAGTATGTTGGACACTTGTTGGCTTTGACTACAATATGTAGAGATAAATCTCAAAGGATTAAGATTTTCCTCTATTTTTTGGGGCTTAAAAGTTCCTGTCTGTCTCTATATAGGGCTCTATGGTAAGCTCTTTTTTTTGAAGAAAGGCCTGTCATTTGTCCCAACAGCTACACTTGACAAGTTTGAGACCATTAAAGATGTACACCTTTTCACACGCAAAATACTACTGAGAAAATATTTTTCCACAAACACAGAAATAGAGGAATTAGATACAAATGATGCTAAGGCAATAAAAGATCTAATTTCCCTTTTGGAAGAATCTGATAATAACCCAAATGAGATTATATATAATGACACCAAATGGCGAAGCATACTAAAAACGAAATCACAGTTCATACCTCCACAAAGCACTTCATACAACACCTTGACATTTTTAGACTTGGTGTGTAAAGACATACTGACAATTTCCCCCGAATCTGATGGTAGACTAGAAAATATGTCTGAGGAAGAAAAACTAGCACTCAGATTAATGAATAAATGGATGGATGTCCAAATTAAACAGAGTGATAAGGGGGGAAATATTGTTGTGTGGCCTACTGAAATGTATTTGAATGAGGTTAAAAAACAACTGAGTAACCAAAAGAATTATAAAAATCTCTTTGGGAATCCAACTGAGGATTTTCTCAAACAGTATAGAAAGTTGATCAACTCAGCAGCAGCTGAGGGCACCATTGATAAAAAAGAACTACAATACCTAGAAGTAAAACATCCAATAACAGCCACTTTATATCTATTACCTAAAATCCACAAAAACCAACAATGTCCACCAGGGAGACCAATTGTCTCTGGCATTGGTTCTCTGACTGAAAAGGCCAGCAGATATGTGGACGCAAGATTAAGATATATTGTGGATTCATTGCCCTCCCATACAAAAGACACGATGCACATACTAAATAAAATCAGTACATTAGCTGTAACACCAGAATCAATCCTAGTGACTTGTGACGTAGAGTCACTATATACTAGTATAAGAAAGAATTGGGGGTGTGCAGCAGTTTCCCACTTTTTGACAAAAAACAAAAATCTTACTAACGAGACCAAACAATTTATTGTAGATTTGTTGGAATTCATTTTAGAACATAATTATTTTGTTTTCGATGGGAAGTTCTATTTGCAAGTATGTGGAACAGCGATGGGGACGTCGTGCGCCCCCACATATGCTAATATATACCTGGGCTGGTGGGAGGAAACTGTGGTATTCCATAACAATCTTTCACAGTTTACCAAACATATCACCCACTGGTCCAGGTATATAGACGATATCTTCTTTGTATGGGAAGGGTCCATAGAATTGTTGGATGAATTCATTACAACTCTTAACAATAACCCTTTTGGACTTTTCTTAACTATGACACATGATGACTATAAGGTAGAATTCCTTGATCTAACTATCAAAAAAGTAAATAATTGTTTAGAGACTGAAACTTTCAGGAAGCCAACAGCGACAAACAATATTTTAAATGCAAACAGTTTCCATCACCCCAATACAATAAGGAGTTTACCTATTGGGGAATATTTACGTATTCGTAGAAATAGTTCCAAAAGGCAGCAAACGAATTAAGAGATAGGTTGCTATTAAGAGGATATTCTAGGAAATCTCTAAAAAGAGCTTACCATAGAGCCCTATATACAGACAGGAACTTTTAAGCCCCCCAAAAATAGAGGAAAATCTTAATCCTTTGAGATTTATCTCTACATATTGTAGTCAAAGCCATTGGCATATTCTACAATCAGAGGAACAATTAAATTCCATTATTCCAAAAACACCTCTGCTTACCTACAGAAGAGCTAGCAATCTAAATGATAAATTGACAGTTAGCCATTTTGATAGAAATGCCAAAAAAGCCCCTCTATATAAGGGATCATTAGCATGTGGGAATTGCAAGATTTGTACACACATGGTAAAAAAGAAAACAGTAGTGGATAGGTTCAATAAAAAATGGACCATCCAAAACCACATTTCATGTAAAACCCCTAATGTAATTTACTGCCTATCATGCAGCTGCAATTTCTTATACGTAGGTATGACCACAAGACAAATGGGCATAAGAATGACGGAACATCTCAGTAACATTAGGAACGCAGCAAAAGATACTGAAAAAGGCAAACAAATTACAAGTGTTGCTAGGCATTTCTTAAATCATCATAATGGAAAAACTAACACATTTAGATGCTGGGGACTGGAAGCGATACGTCCAGGTATCAGAGGTGGTGATATGGAACAAATCTTATTAAAGAAAGAAGCCAAATGGATATTTAATTTAAATACTGTAATGCCATACGGTATGAATGAGAATTCTTTTACCAATTTTTCAACTTCACAATTAATATTCCTTGGATATATCTTATAATGGTTAAATTGACCTCTTTCATAAACGTGCACCCAGAAGTTTATTAAATTTATCCATAACAAACCCATATAATTATTGATGTTTAATATACATCCAATGCTACAATACTTTTATTTTGTAGCAAAATACTGGATGTGTTGTTATCAATATGCCACTTATGGGTAAAGGGGGATTTGCTCGTGATGGGCACTTATCTCCAATAGATATGGAATATGTTTAAATATAATTCGGCGGTGACGCATGCGCGAAGTGTTAGAAGGGACAACGCTATAGCAAGCAAATGTGCAGTCTACTATACTCCCTTGGTAAACAATCAGCCGAATAATAAAAATGGTTATATCTGGGTGCACGTAGAATGAGGTACTGGGTGTCTGAGCAACACTGTCACTGACGGATAAAAATACCTGTGTTAAAACAACGATCGTGTATACATAACAACATTGCAATTCACGCTCGTGGGGTAATCCCCATTGGCTAAATCGGGACCAATCACATGACTAGGTGTCAGTGCTGACTCCGGTTATACAAGGTTGATTTTGATTCGCCATTTGATGGGCGTACGCGCAATGAATAACGGGATTGGTTGTGACAGTAACACTTAGGGTATTTAAGGAATCGTCAGTGTAACACTCGTCTTGTCAATTGGTGATACACATTGAGAAGGGCCGCTACTCGGCCGAAACGCGTTTGTGTGTGGTGTATGCTAGTATGAATGTGTCCTTGTTTTTAAACTTCTCATATTGATTTATCCACCTTAGGAGGTAATTTTCTGCAAGAGATTATAACGTAGTAAACTAGCCATCTCTGTCACCTGAAGCCAGGGTATCCTGTTACTGGCCAGGAATACAGGGGGATGGCTGGAACTACGCTCCCTGTCTCTGTATATTGCAGATGGTAATATATCTCTGTGTGTGTGATTATCAATAGGTCTATGGGAATTTTCCCAGTGGTAATAATAGTCACATTTTAATAGTGGTTTAATAAAATATTAAATTTTAATTAATCTATCTTTACTAATAATAGTTGAATTCTGTCTCAACAATTCTCACAAAATACAATGGAATGAGTGCTGATTAACCCCTTCTTGCCCAATCCCCCTAATCCTTTTACTCTGATACTTGTTAATAAGGGTCAGCACCAGGGATTATTATATCCCTTTTTCCTATGTAGTAACTTCACTGTGCCAATCTTTCTTGTTTTGTTAATATAAGCGTACAACTTGTCAGGGTAAAGGTCAATGACATAATATATATATATATATATATATATACTAATATATATACGTAAATGAAATAATATAAAAAGGATGTGTGTATATATGAAGCCGTCTATTTTATCAGATGTGCTATAGAATAGAAATTCTGATGTCGGGATTTAACTCAAAAACCCCTACCAGATGGGAGCTGGGTGAATACATGTTTATCAGGATTGGAAATCAGCATAGCTTTGAAACACCACCTCCTGTTGTGTGAGCACACAGACATTTTCCAAAAAGAACTAACTCAGTGACCATGCTCATTTGACTATATGCAGAGTTTTATGACTCTAAGACATTTGGCCTGCCCAATTTTAGAACAGTCACTTAGAGGAATGTTGGGGAAGTAATTTTGAAAGAGAACAAAGGTTGTGGCTTGAGACAGGACCAAAACCATTTGCTCCTTCATTAAAAATACAAGCATTCCTTGCCCCCATACAGTTAATAAAGACATAAATGTCTAAGGCTGTTGATTTAGGAGATAATGAGATGGGAATTAGCAGACTGCAATCAGGATACCATTTATCTTTCAAACTGAAAAGGTGTAATAGGATCTCAAAAGTAACATGTTTTATGAGAGTTTTCAGCATTTGCACTTAAGTACAGGGGACCCCATGTGGTGAGTATGAGACAAAAAGTCTGGCAACTGAGTACTGAAAGGGCAGTGGAGAACGTTAGGATAACAGCACATGATTTCAAAACAACTGTATATATTTTAATGGATATGAGACATATATATATATATATATATATATGTGTGTGTGTGTGTATGTGATATATACGTGTATATTTTGAAAGCATGAATATCTTAACCTCTGTGTTTTTAAGAATATTTGTGGACCTAAAAGTAAATGATTAATAATACTTAATCTTATTTCAGATGGACCATAGACATGAATTCTTAAACCATTTCTGATAATTGCTTCCATTTCTATTGCAGGCATCAATTCATATATGCAGAAATTGTCGGAGACATAGAACATATTATATTAAGTGAAAGAAAACATATTAGAATGTATAAATGCCATTCATTTCAGAATAATTGGCAGTATAAATTAATATAATACAATATAAATAATGTTAGACACATGTTTCATATCAAAATGACCAGAGAGGTAATATGATCTTACCCAGCTGCGATTGGTATTGCGAACTTATTAATATGAAGAAATTATGGCATTTATTACATAGTTTAAAGAAATATTTCACTGACTAAAAATGTTGGTTAAATGAATTTGTATGTATTGTCATGCTGCATTGTTTTTATGCTGTCTGTTCGTAATGCTGCCACCTGGTGTTATGTTCCGAGAACTACAGCCAGAAAGCCTTTTTGGCTGTTAAATATAAGATATTCCAATAGCAGGGACAAGGTTTCGAAGGGCCACCCATATTTCACACCTATGATTACACTATAAGGTTGTATGCAGGAGTATAGAGGAGGACACTGGCTGCTGAGTTTTGTAACTGACTGAAACTGTTTTGCGTGGGACACAGTCAAACTATAAAAACAAAGTGGGCCATACTTCTACTCTTCCATTGCAATTACACTTATTTTATATGAGGTGGGAAAAGTCTTGAAGCTGAACATCATTTTGGTAAAGTATAAGAAAAAGGCTGCTAATTACATGTGATATTTTAAAGTCACTGCAGTTTAAAGTACAGTTAAAGGATTTAAAGATGCAGTGTGTTTTTCAAGTTAGCATTTCACAGCCTATATATATTGTTTAAATCTGTATCTGATTTGTTAAGTAACTCATCTGTGCAAGTTCTGATATTGTACTGTAAATTTTGTATTGGGATAAATTGCAGTTAAATAGCAGAATATATATATTATCCTATTGCTTAAGAGCACAGTTTAAAATTGTATTGTTTGGATGTTAAAGGTTATTTATAAATAAGGCTGGTTTTTAATATAAGCATGTATGAATTTTGCATAGCATATTTAAATAGTTTTCAAACGCATATAATATTATTTCATTTCCTTTTATTGCAAATATATTTATATTTATGTTTATGGATATTAACTAAATAAAAGAATTCAGATATTTATATTAATTGTATGGTCTAGTGGGTGCATGTTGATTAAGGGTTTCTATTTTTAAGGAAAATTATTATTTATATTGTGTTATAACCCTGCCATAAGCTGATATATTATTTGGATAGCACTACTAAGATTTTCATAAATATACTGACAAACTATACCTATTGAAGACAGTTGTGCTTTCATTGATCCTATGGATAAAAAATTAGAGGGTCTCCTAAAGAAAATTTTTGTTCATCAAGGTTTTCTTCTTCAACCTATAGCGTGCATTGTTCCTGTAACCACTGCGGCTGCCTTTTGGTTTGTGGCTCTAGAAGAGGCTCTTCAGATGGAAACCCCACTAGATGATATTCTGGACATAATTAAGGCTCTTAAGTTAGCTAATTCTTTTATTACAGACGCCGCTTTTCATCTTGCTAAGTTAGTGGCAAAGAATTCAGGTTTTGCCATTTTAGCACGTAGAGCGTTATGGCTTAAGTCCTGGTCAGCTGATGTGTCATCTAAATCTAAGCTGTTGTCCATCCCTTTCAAAGGTAAGACCCTATTCGGGGCTGCACTGAAAGAGATCATTTCAGACATTACAGGAGGGAAGGGTCATACCCTCCCTCAAGATAAGTCAAATAAGACAAGGACCAAACAAAGTAATTTTCATTCCTTTCGAAACTTCAAGAGTGGTCCCACTTCCTCTTCCTCTGCTGCAAAGCAAGAGGGGAACTTTGCTCAATCCAAGCGAACCTGGAGACCTAATCAGGCTTGGAACAAGGGTAAACAGGCCAAAAAGCCTGCTGCTGCCACTAAGTCAGCATGAAGGGGTAGCCCCTGATCTGGGACCGGATGTAGTAGGCTGCAAACTCTCTCTCTTTGCTCAGGCCTGGGCAAGAGACATTCAGGATTCCTGGGCAGTAGAAATTGTGACCCAGGGATACCTTCTAGATTTCAAGGATTCTCATCCAAGGGGGAGGTTCCATCTTTCTCAATTGTCTGTAAACCCGACAAAAAGAGAGGCGTTCTTACGCTGTGTAGAAGATCTTTTTACCATGGGAGTGATCTGCCCAGTTCCAAGAGCAGGGGCAGGGGTTCTACTCCAATCTGTTTGTGGTTCCCAAAAAAGAAGGAACTTTCAGACCAATTCTGGATCTCAAGATCCTAAACCAATTCCTAAGAGTCCCATCTTTCAAGATGGAGACCATTCGGACTATCTTACCATTGATCCAGGAGTGTCAATATATGACCACCGTGGACTTAAAGGATGCGTATCTACACATTCCTATCCACAAAGATCATCACCAGTTGCTCAGGTTCGCCTTTCTGCACAAGCATTATCAGTTTGTGGCTCTTCCTTTCGGGTTGGCCATGGCGCCACAAATCTTCACAAAGGTGCTAGGGTCCCTTCTTGCGGTTCTAAGGCCGCGGGGCATAGCAGTGGCGCCTTATCTAGACGACATTCTAATTCAAGCGTCAACTTTCCAATTAGCCAAGTCTCACACGGACTTAGTGTTGGCCTTTCTGAGATCCCACGTGTGGAAGGTGAAGGTACAAAAGAGTTTTCTTTCCCCCCTCACAAGAGTTTCTTTTCTAGGGACTCTGATAGACTCAGTGGACATGAAGATATTTCTGATGGAGGTCAGGAAATCAAAGATTTTGTCCACCTGCCGAGCTCTTCATTCCATTCCTCGGCCGTCAGTGGCTCAGTGTATGGAGGTAATCGGTCTAATGGTAGCGGCAATGGACATAGTTCCGTTTGCTCGCTTGCATCTCATACCACTGCAACTATGCATGCTCAATCAGTGGAATGGGGATTATGCGGATTTATCTCCTCAGAAAAAAATCTGGATCAAGAGACCAGAGACTCTCTTCTTTGGTGGTTGTCACAGGATCATCTGTCCCAGGGAATGTGTTTCCGCAGGCCAGATTGGGTTATAGTGACGACAGACGCCAGCCTTCTGGGCTGGGGTGCAGTCTGGAATTCCCTGAAAGCACAGGGTTTGTGGTCTCGGGAGGAGGCTCTCCTACCGATAAATATTCTGGAATTAAGAGCGATATTCAATGCTCTCCAGGCATAGCCTCAGCTGACTTCGTCCAGATTCATCAGGTTTCAGTCGGACAACATCACGACTGTGGCTTATATCAATCATCAGGGTGGAACAAGGAGTTCCTTAGCGATGATAGAAGTCTCAAGGATAATCCGATGGGCAGAGGCTCACTCTTGTCATCTGTCAGCGATCTATATCCCAGGAGTAGAGAACTGGGAGGCAGATTTTCTAAGTCGTCAGACTTTTCATCCGGGGGAGTGGGAACTCCATCCGGAGGTGTTTGCTCAACTGGTTCGGCTATGGGGCACACCAGAATTGGATCTGATGGCGTCTCGTCAGAACGCCAAACTTCCTCGTTACGGATCCAGGTCAAGGGATCCTCAGGCAGTGCTGATAGATGCTCTAGCAGTACCCTGGTCGTTCAACCTGGCTTATGTGTTCCACCATTTCCTCTCCTTCCTCGTTTGATCGCCAGAATCAAATAGGAGAGAGCTTAGGTGATCTTGATAGCTCCTGCGTGGCCACGCAGGACTTGGTATGCAGACCTGGTGGACATGTCATCTCTGCCACCATGGACTCTGCCACTGAGACGGGACCTTCTCATTCAAGGTCTGTTCAAGCATCCAAATCTAAATTCTCTGCAACTGACTGCTTGGAGATTGAACGCTTGATTCTATCAAAGCGGGGTTTCTCTGAGTCGGTCATAGATACCTTGATTCAGGCTCGAAAGCCTGTTATCAGGAAAATCTATCATAAGATATGGCGTAAATATCTTTTTTGGTGCGAATCCAAAGGCTACTCCTGCAGTAAAATCAGGATTCCTAGGATTTTGTCTTTTCTCCAAGAGGGATTGGAGAAAGGATTGTCAGCTAGTTCCCTAAAAGGACAGATTTCTGCTCTGTCTATTTTGTTGCACAAGCGTCTGGCAGATGTTCCAGACGTTCGGGCTTTTTGTCAGGCTTTAGCTAGAATTAAGCCTGTGTTTAAACCTGTTGCTCCGCCATGGAGTCTAAATTTAGTTCTTAAAGTTCTTCAGGGGGTTCCGTTTGAACCCATGCATTCCATAGATATTAAGCTTTTATCTTGGAAAGTTTTGTTCCTAGTTGCCATCTCTTCAGTTCGAAGAGTTTCTGAACTATCGGCATTACAATGTGATTCGCCTTATCTTGTTTTCCATGCTGATAAGGTGGTTTTGCGTACCAAGCCTGGGTTGTTACTAACAGGAATATCAATCATGAAATTGTTGTTCCTTCTCTGTTTCCTAATCCTTCTTCTAAGAAGGAACGTCTGTTGCACAACTTGGACGTGGTTCATGCTTTGAAATTTTATTTGCAGGCAACCAAAGATTTTCGTCAAAAACATTTTCTTTGTTGTCTATTCTGGAAAGCGTAGGGGTCAAAAGGCTACGGCGACTTCTCTTTTCCTTTTGGCTGAAAAGCATCATCCGTTTGGCTTATGAGACTGCTGGACAGCATCCTCCTGAAAGGATTACAGCTCATTCTACTAGAGCGGTAGCTTCCACATGGGCTTTTAAAAATGATGCTTCTGTTGAACAGATTTGTATGGCTGTGACTTGGTCTTCGCTCCATACCTTTTCAAAATTTTACAAATTTGATACTTTTGCTTCTTCGGAGGCTATTTTTGGGAGAAAAGTTTTGCAAGCAGTGGTGCCTTCCATTTAGGTTCCTGTCTTGTCCCTCCCTTCATCCGTGTCCTAAAGCTTTGGTATTGGTATCCCACAAGTAAGGATGAATCCGTGGACTTGGTACATCATGTAAAAGAAAACAAAATTAATGCTTACCTGATAAATTTCTTTCTTTTGCGATGTACCGAGTCCACGGCCTGCCCTGTCTATTCAAGACAGATGGTATTTTTTATTAAAAACTTCAGTCACCTCTGCACCTTATGTTTTCTCCTTTTTCTTCCTTGGCCTTCGGTCGAATGACTGGGGGGTGGAGTTAAGGGGGGAGCTATATAGACAGCTCTGCTGTGGTGCTCTCCTTGCCACTTCCTGTTAGGAAGGATAATATCAAATTTCAAAGAACTCCAGCCACCATATCAGTTAAAAGACCTTTATTTTCTTATCCTGGGTCCAAACATACAACGTTTCAAGCCAATGTGGCTCTTAGTCATGTACATCTTAATTATACAGGTTCATGCTTTTTATACCCTCACCTGTTAATTATTCATCAACTGTTCATTAACCCATTGTATGAAAAAACATGTATTGCAACATGCAATAGTGACACCTGTTGGTTGTAAAATATAGTACACTCTTCTTTACTTTTGATGTCGCTTTGTTTTTCAATAGAATGGGTGAACAGTATACATATCATTTAAAATATAAACATAAAACCTATATACAATATTAAAAGAGGAGCATAAAATCCAAACATCCACAATGTCTACACAGTCTACAGAGTATGTTTACATCAATCAAGATTTATTCCTTTACAGAATGTATTTTTATTGAGAAGAATTCTTTCACTTTAATTGATTCATTTTTCTTTTGTTTTACCATTATAACACACCCTTCTATTCACAAGCCATTTTTATGCGCCTATGATCAACCAGAAAATATACAAGCAATCCTAACCTTATCCATGTATGATTTACTTTAATAAAATAGACTCCAATCAAAGTCTTTATTGAGGCCCTTGGGGATAAGGCAATCCAGTTTGTGAATCCAGAACATCTCCCTAACTTTTAGGAGATGCTCTCTATCGCCCCCCCTCCTTGGTTTCATCACCTGGTCTATAACTAAGAATCTAAGCTGACTTATGTTGTGACCTGCAGAGAGGAAGTGAGAGGACACCGGTGCTTCTTTATTACTACACCTTATGTTGGATTTGTGTTCCGTTATCCTCTCCCTTACCTCTCTGCAGGTCTCGCCAATATAAATAAATCCACACGGACATTTGATCATATAAATAGCATATGTTGCTCTGCATGTAAAATGTTTGTTTATTGTAAACTTCCTACCACTAGTAGGATGGTAGAAGTATTTGCCTTTTATCATTGAGCTGCAATGGCTACAGTTTAAACATGGATAGCAGCCATTATTGCTACTACCAATTGTTGATTGTATACTTCTCTTTCCAGGGCCTATGTCTGTGTGTATGATCCAATCCCTAATTCTTTTATTTCTCTTGTACGCAATCATTGGTTCTTTTTTTAATTCTTCCACCTGTGGGTTGCATTCCCTAATGATGTGCCAATGTTTTTTTTGGTTAAAATTGAACAATTCCTTCATAGTTTTTCACATATTCAGTAAAAAAGTGTGCCCTGTTTAAAATTTAAAGAGACAGTAACGGTTTTGTTTTAAAACGGTTTTTGTACTTTATTGACAAGTTTAAGCCTGTTTATCATGTCTGTGCCTTCAGATAAACTATGTTCTGTATGTATGGAAGCCAATGTGTCTCCCCCTTCAAAATTGTGTGATAATTGTGCCATAGCGTCCAAACAAAGTAAGGACAGTACTGCCACAGATAGTAAAGTTGCCCAAGATGATTCATCAGATGAAGGGAGTAGAGATAGTTCTACATCTTCTCCTTCTGTGTCTATACCAGTTATGCCCGCGCAGGCGACCCCTAGCACTTCTACCGCGCGCCAATGCTTGTTACTATGCAACAATTGACGGCAGTAATGGATAACTCCATAGCAAATATTTTATCCAAAATGCCTGCATTTCAGAGAAAGCGCGATTGCTCTGTTTTAAACACTGTAGAGCAGGAGGGTGCTGATGATAATTGCTCTGTCATACCCTCACACCAATCTGATGTGGCCATGAGGGAGGTTTTGTCAGATGGGGAAATTTCTGATTCAGGTAAAATTTCTCAACAGGCAGAACCTGATGTTGTGACATTTAAATTTAAATTAGAGCATCTCCGCGCACTGCTTAAGGAGGTGCTATCTACTCTGGATGATTGTGACAACCTGGTCATTCCAAAAAAATTGTGCAAGATGGACAAGTTCCTAGAGTTTCCGGTGCACCCCGACGCTTTTTCTTATACCCAAGCGGGTGGCGGACATAGTGAATAAGGAGTGGGAGAAGCCCGGCATACCTTTTGTCCCCCCTCCTATATTTAAGAAATTATTTCCTATGGTCGACCCCAGAAAGGACTTATGGCAGACAGTCCCTAAGGTCGAGGGGGCAGTTTCTACACTAGCCAAGCGCACTACTATTCCTATCGAGGATAATTGTGCTTTCAAAGATCCTATGGATAAAAAATTGGAGGGTTTGCTTCAAAATATTTTTGTACAGCAAGGTTACCTCCTGCAACCTATTTCGTGCATTATTCCTGTCACTACAGCAGCGTGGTTCTGGTTCGAGGAACTAGAAAAGTCGCTCAGTAGAGAGACTCCGTATGAGGAGGTTATGGACAGAATTCATGCACTTTAGTTAGCTAATTCCTTTATTTTAGATGCCGCTTTGCAGCTAGCTAGATTAGCGGCGAAAAATTCAGGGTTTGCAATTGTGGCGCGTAGAGCGCTCTGGCTAAAGTCTTGGTCAGCGGATGTATCTTCCAAGACAAAATTGCTTAATATCCCTTTCAAGGGTAAAACCCTTTTTGGGCCAGAATTGAAAGAGATTATCTCAGACATCACTGGGGGTAAGGGCCACTCCCTCCCACAAGATAGGCCTTTCAAGGCCAAGAATAAGTCTAATTTTCGTTCCTTTCGCAATTTCAGGAACGGACCGGCCTCCAACTCTGCAGCCTCTAGACAACAGGGTAATGCTTCGCAAACCAAACCAGCTTGGAAACCGATGCAAGGCTGGAACAAGGGTAAGCAGGCCAAGAAGCCTGCTGCTGCTACCAAAACAGCATGAAGGAGTAGCCCCCGATCCGGGACCGGATCTAGTAGGGGGCAGACTCTCTCTCTTCGCTCAGGCTTGGGCAAGAGATGTTCAGGATCCCTGGGCACTAGAAATAGTTTCTCAGGGTTATCTTCTGGAATTCAAGGAACTACCCCCATGGGGAAGGTTCCACATATCTCACTTATCTTCAAACCAAATAAAGAGACAGGCATTCTTACATTGTGTAGAAGACCTGTTAAAAATGGGAGTGATACACCCAGTTCCAACTGTGGAACAAGGAATGGGGTTTTACTCAAATCTGTTTGTAGTTCCGAAAAAAGAGGGAACTTTCAGACCAATTCTGGATTTAAAGATTCTAAACAAATTTCTCAGAGTGCCATTGTTCAAAATGGAAACTATTCGAACGATTTTACCTACAATCCAGGAGGGTCAATTTATGACTACCGTGGATCTAAAGGATGCGTATCTACATATTCCTATCCACAAAGATCATCATCAGTTCCTAAGGTTCGCCTTTCTGGACAAACATTACCAGTTTGTGGCTCTCCCATTCGGGCTAGCCACTGCTCCAAGGATTTTCACAAAGGTACTTGGGTCCCTTCTAGCGGTTCTAAGACCAAGGGGCATTGCAGTGGCACCTTACTTGGACGACATTCTGATACAAGCGTTGTCTCTTTCAAAGGCAAAGGCTCACACAGACATCGTTCTGGCCTTTCTCAGATCTCACGGGTGGAAGGTGAACATAGAATAAAGTTCCCTGTCTCCGTCGACAAGAGTTCCTTTCTTGGGGACAATAATAGATTCTTTAGAAATGAAGATTTTCCTGACAGATGTCAGAAAGTCAAAACTTCTAAACGCTTGTCAAGTTCTTCACTCTGTTCCACGTCCTTCCATAGCTCAGTGCATGGAAGTAGTAGGGTTGATGGTTGCAGCAATGGACATAGTTCCTTTTGCGCGAATTCATCTAAAACCATTACAACTGTGCATGCTGAAACAGTGGAATGGGGACTATACAGACTTGTCTCCAGTGATTCAAGTAGATCAGAAGACCAGAGACTCACTCCGTTGGTGGCTAACCCAGGATCACCTGTCCCAGGGAATGAGCTTCCGCAGACCAGAGTGGGTCATCGTTACGACCGACGCCAGTCTAGTGGGCTGGGGCGCGGTCTGGGACTCCCTGAAAGCTCAGGGTCTATGGTCTCGGGAAGAGTCTCTTCTCCCGATAAACATTCTGGAACTGAGAGCGATATTCAATACTCTCAGGGCTTGGCCTCAACTAGCAAAGGCCAGATTCATAAGATTCCAATCAGACATGACGACTGTTGCTTACATCAACCATCAGGGGGGAACAAGGAGTTCCCTGGCGATGAGAGAAGTGACCAAAATCATAAAATGGGCGGAGGATCACTCCTGCGACCTATCTGCGATCCACATCCCAGGAGTGGAAAACTGGGAGGCGGATTATCTGAGTCGTCAGACATTCCATCCGGGGGAGTGGGAACTCCACCCGGAGATATTTGCCCAGTTGACTCAATTATGGGGCATTCCAGACATGGATCTGATGGCGTCTCGTCAGAACTTCAAGGTTCCTTGCTACGGGTCCAGATCCAGGGATCCCAAGGCCACTCTAGTGGATGCATTAGTAGCGCCTTGGGCCTTCAACCTAGCTTATGTGTTTCCACCGTTTCCTCTCATTCCCAGGCTGGTAGCCAGGATCAAACAGGAGAGGGCCTCGGTGATCTTGATAGCTCCTGCGTGGCCACGCAGGACTTGGTATGCAGACCTGGTGAATATGTCATCGGCTCCACCATGGAAGCTACCTTTGAGACAGGATCTTCTAGTACAGGGTCCATTTGAACATCCAAATCTAGTTTCCTTCCAGCTGACGGCGTTGAAATTGAACGCTTGATTTTATCTAAGCGTGGGTTTTCGGATTCTGTGATAGATACTCTGGTACAAGCCAGAAAACCTGTAACTAGAAAAATTTACCATAAAATATGGAAAAGATATATCTGTTGGTGTGAATCCAAGGGATTCTCATGGAGTAAGATCAAAACTCCTAGGATCCTTTCCTTTCTCCAAGAAGGTTTGGATAAGGGATTATCAGCGAGTTCTCTAAAGGGACAGATTTCTGCTTTATCTGTCTTGTTACATAAACGACTGGCAGCTGTGCCAGATGTTCAAGCTTTTGTTCAGGCTTTGGTCAGGATCAAGCCTGTTTACAGACCTTTGACTCCTCCCTGGAGTCTGAATTTAGTTCTTTCAGTTCTTCAAGGGGTTCCATTTGAACCTCTACATTCCATAGATATCAAGATGTTATCTTGGAAAGTTCTGTTTTTGGTTGCTATTTCTTCTGCTAGAAGAGTTTCTGAGTTATCGGCTCTGCAGTGTAATCCGCCCTATCTGGTGTTCCATTCAGATAAGGTTGTTTTGCGTACTAAACCTGGTTTTCTTCCAAAGGTTGTTTCCAACAAGAATATTAACCAGGAAATAGTTGTGCCTTCTTTGTGTCCGAATCCAGTTTCAAAGAAGGAACGTTTGTTACACAATTTAGATGTAGTTCGTGCTTTAAAGTTCTATTTAGAAGCAACAAAGGATTTCAGACAAACGTCTTCTCTGTTTGTCGTTTATTCTGGCAAGAGGAGAGGTCAAAAAGCTACTGCTACCTCTCTTTCCTTTTGGCTGAAAAGCATCATCCAATTGGCTTACGAGACTGCCGGACGGCAGCCTCCCGTACGCATCACAGCTCACTCTACTAGGGCTGTGGCTTCCACATGGGCCTTCAAGAACGAGGCTTCTGTTAATCAGATATGTAAGGCAGCGACTTGGTCTTCCCTGCACACTTTTGCCAAATTCTACAAATTTGATACTTTTGCTTCTTCGGAGGCTATTTTTGGGAGAAAGGTTTTGCAAGCCGTGGTGCCTTCTGTTTAGGTAACCTGATTGGCCTTCATCCGTGTCCTAAATCTTTGGTATTGGTTCCCACAAGTTATGGATGACGCCGTGGACCGGACACACCAATGTTGGAGAAAACAATTTATGCTTACCTGATAAATTACTTTCTCCAACGGTGTGTCCGGTCCACGGCCCGCCCTGGTTTTTTAATCAGGTTCGAAAAATTTCTTTCTTTAACTACAGTCACCACGGCACCCTATGGTTTCTCCTGTTTTTCTCCTGTCCGTCGGTCGAATGACTGGGGTGGGCGGAGCCTAGGACGGACTATATGGACAGCTTTTGCTGTGCTCTTTGCCATTTCCTGTTGGGGAAGAGAATATTCCCACAAGTTATGGATGACGCCGTGGACCGGACACACCGTTGGAGAAAGTAATTTATCAGGTAAGCATACATTCTGTTTTTTGTTTTTGTTTATAACTTCTGTATTTTATTCCTCAATAAAAATATATATATTTAAAACAAAAAAATCTAAAATTACAGAAACAAACGAAATTATCCAAAAAAAATTAAAAAAATTAAACCTAATCTAATACCCCTATAAAAATAAAAAAGCCACCCCAAAATAAAAACACCCCCTAATCTAACACTAAACTACCAATAGCCCATAAAAGGGCCTTTTGTATGGCATTGCCCTAAAGCAAACAGCTCTTTTACCTAAATAAAGTACAAATTACCCAATAAAAGTAAAATCCCCCACCAACCCACCCAACCCCCAAAATTAAAAACCTAAAATACCCATTGCCCCTAAAGGGGCATTTGTATGGGCATTGCCCTTAAAAGGGCAATCAGCTCTTTTGCTGCCCATTAAAATAAAAAAGCCCTAATCTAAAAAAAAAACCACCTAAAACCCCCCAAAAAACTAGCTCTTACCCTGAAATAGGTACTCACCATTCCTGAAGTCTGGCGGTGAAGGTCTTCTTACAGGCGACTCCATCTTCATCCAGCTCGGGAACATCTTCTATCTTCATCAGGAGCGAAGGTGGCGCAGAGGGGAGGTGGCTGTGGAGTAGGAACGGCAGGTCATGGAGCAGAGGTGGCTGTGGAGCAGGAACGGCAGAAGCGCAGACATCCAGCACCCATGTGATCGCCGCCACACACTGAAGATTGAATGCAAGGTACCCGTTTTATATTTGAGCTTTATTTAGGTAAAAGAGCTGTTTGCTTTAGGGCAATGCAATTTTCTGTATTTTAGATTTTTTTATTTTTTGTAATATTAAATTTTTTTATTTTAATTTAATCTTAGTTAGGGGGTGTTAGGTTGGGCTGCTTAGTGATTAAATTCTGGGGGGTTGGCGGTTTAGGGGTTTATAGTGTAATTAGGTTATTTGCGTTGTGGGGAATGGCGGATTAGGGGTTAATCACTTTATTAGGTAGATTGCGATGTGGGTGAATGGCAGATAAGGGGTTAATCACTTTATTAGATAGATTGCGATATGGGTAAATGGTGGATTAGGGTTTAATAACTTTATGATGTACTTTGCGATGTGGGGGTTGGCAGATTAGGGGTTAATACATTTTATTTAGCATGGGCGGGTGGGACCGCAGCACTACAGAAAATGGCCCTTGTACACGGATGTGCGCGCGCAGCGGCGTGGGTGTGCAGGAGCGGGCGTGACTGTGCGGGATCTCAGGAGGGTGGGACCGCTGCACTACAGAAAATGGCCTGTGTACATGGGCTTTACCACTAGTTTCATATAAATCAGTAACTATTTTGTGTTTATTTTTATTTATTTTTAAATATCTTGATGTAATAGGACTATTTAAAAAATGGTAAATAATATGCTGAAATGCATAACCAACTTTGATTCCACTATACATTCAATAGAAAAAAAATCATGAAATCTAGATATTTAAATATGTCACCATTTTTGTGTTTTGTATTTATTTCTGCAATAGTGGTCAGTTAGTAAAAAAAAATGTTTTCAGACATTAAAATACAAGTTTTAGGAAGAATATCAGAGAACATTTTTAATATATTAAAACTGCCAGCTCTGCTTAAAAAAAGCTTTTATTTAAAAAAATGTAGCATATCACAATGCCCACCACATGGATATTTATGAGACAAAAAGAAAAATAAAGCTCAGTAATATTCAAAGTCTACTTCAAAAAGTAAGAGAAGACTTTGCATGAACATGTTCTGCTGGGGATTCTGAAACACTCCTGCTGAGCTTGATTCTGCAGTAGTTACTAAAAATACACATTTGAGAAACTCGCTCTCCATTTGACTTAAATTGCCGTTCAGAATTCAAGACCAGGAACAGGGCAATAGCCTATATATTTACAATCTCTAATTGATCTGTTTGCTAGTACAGTGATAAACTGCAACTGGCAATTTAGACATAAGCGGCGTCACAGCCTCACAAAACATTTATGATCGCTCCCTGCTCTACAGTGAATAGTATGAGAATGCAGTAAAACCGAGATGGGAAATGGCAACGACACCAACAAGATCACTTTAGTATTGGTAAAATGGTCCTTAGTGCCCTACTGACAGCTTTAGTGACAGATGGAGATTAACTGCTCCTAAAGTAATACAGGAAAACACAAGCATTTAAAGGAAAGCAATATATTTAAACGGACATCACACTAACATATATATGCATTGTATAAATTAGCTGATATATCATTACAAAAGGCATGAATACAAATTTTTTACATTTTAAAAGCAGTTCAGCTTTATTTATTTTTGTACGTCAAATTTGCATATTTTTGGGAGTCCAGGGACATGTTAGAAAAGCCTCTGTGGCAGATGCAAATGAGTAATCGTACTATGCAGAAAAATAAACCTTATATGGTCACAGTTTCAAAATATCCTGGCCAAATGTATTTCTTTCATTAGGTTGTGAGAGTGCACCATCCATTATGCATGGAGTTCATAATGTATAATATATACATATATATTTATATGCTAATATGTGTATAATAAATAGATAAGCAAGCTCAACACATATATGTACCTTAGTTCAGTCAGAAAAAATCCAATACGGTGGTGCAGACCCGAATACTATCGGGTAGATTACGAGTTTTTGTCGGTAAGGCTTGCATTGCTAACGAGCCTTTTTTTTAACGCTCCCTTAAGACAACGCTGGTATTACAGGTTTTTTTTAAACACGGCGTTAGCCGCAAAAAGGTGAGAGTAGAGCAAAATTTACCTCCACATCTCACCTCAATACCAGCGTTGCTTACGGTAGTGGCAGGGGCGAAACTACATGGGGTGCAGAGGGTGGGGGCCCAACTTAAAAAAAAAAAAAAAAATTTTAATAATTTTTTTTTTTTAATAAAAAACGTTAACCTACCACTGCCTGCACTGCTATCATGTGAGTGTGACATGACTACAGGGGTTAGTGTTTATGTTTTACCCATTGGTGTGTGTGTGTATGTATGTGACTGTGTGTGTATTAATGCATGTAGTATGTGTGTTTGTGTATGTTTGTGGAACCAGCAAATTACAGACCTTGGTACTACAGTACCACTATATACAGTATGGGGGGTGGACCATGTCACAGACTACTGTGGTCACTTTATAAAGTACTGGGCGGGTAGGGTCAGGCCAGCCATCTCACTGGCAGATTACAGACTGTTTTACTAACTTACTATATACAGTACTGGGGGGGTTAAATAGTGTCACTATATATATAAAGTAATAGGGGGTCAGACCATCTTGCAGACTGTAGGCACAGGGTACCTCCTTTTGCAGACATGTAATCTGATTCACATTTTTTTCTGTGTTAAATGTAAAAAAAAAATAGAGAAATCCACTAGTGTGGCGCTTACCGTTCCTGCGGGGTCTACGGTCCTTTCACTGAGCAGCGTCACTTCAGCGTGTCTGGAGAGTGTCAGTGTATCACATCCGTTCCGCTCCTCCGTGCAGTCTGTGTGTAGAATCCGGAAGTAGGGAGCCCAGCCGACACGCCTCTGTCCAGGGCGCAATATAGGTAAAGAGTGCAAAAGTTTTATTGCGGCTACAGGGCTACAAACCTACACAATCCCAATGAGTAAAAAGGGGACAGTACCGAAAAAGGTTAAAAGTAAAAAGGCTTTATTTCAAAACACTTAAAAGCAAGCAGAGCCGTGGCTCAAAGCGAAAGTATACACTGGCAAAAAGGGGTAACAGTGCAGCACAGCAGACATGTTTCTTGTGTCTTCAGCACACTTGTTCACTGCTATGTTGTTGCTGCCACTGTTACTCCTATTAAAAGGAACAACACACATTAATTAAAAACAAATATTAACCCCTTTTTGTCCTGTTGACTTAGGTGTTTAGGCTAAACTAATGACAGAGTGAGGATGGGTGCTATGAGGGAACACAAAGAGCTAAATTCTAAGCACATAAATATGAAAGGCAACAAATATTTATTAGAAATCTAAACTTAGTTCTGTTAGAAAGTGCTAAGAAAAATAAGGATGTATATGTGTTCTCAACTCATTCTTTTACTATTTCTATTAGTAGTACCCTAAGGGATTGGAAAAGAGGAATAGAGATATAGACAAAAGATCCTAAATATATAAGTGCAAGTTATTCTATTGTACTAATAGTGTCATCCCCTACTTACACTGTCCTAGGTTAATGTATTATATTTTGATAGTTAGTTATGTGTCACTTTATAGATTGTATACATTACTAGGTTTTGAAGGTTACACTTTTACATGGTATGGCCCAATTGAATGGCATAACAAAAAGGGAATATGATTCTAGATTAAATAAAAAGATTGACATCACTTTCTTTGTTAATGCCATATGGATGTCTTGTATTCAGTAAAAAAATCAATTGGGCTTCCTTATAGTCCAGCCTTTGGATTCTATCGCCACCCCTTTTGTGTGGTGGTACGTGGTCAATTGCCTGTATAGACAAAAGAGCAGCATTGCCTGAATGTTCAGATTTGAAGTGTCTGGCTACAGGAGTAAAAATATCTGGGTCTTCAATGTCCCTGACATGCTCCTGGGCTCTGTCCCTGACAAGCCGTTTGGTTTTCCCGACATATTGTATATTACACCCCCTGCAGGTCAGCAGGTAAATCACATGGTTGGATTTACAGTTTAGATTGTATCTAATATTATATGTACGATTTGTTGACGTTGTTGTTGATGTAGAGGTAAAGTTTACTCCTTCCACCACGTGACTGCAGGTTTTACACCTTTGTGTCTTGCATTTGAAAAAAACAAATCTTTGTGGGAGCCAGGTGCGTGTATTAACATTAGCAAGATCAGAGGGTGCTATAATGTTTCCGATAGTCTTACTTTTTCTTGCTACGTATCTGCAACCCTCCGTGGCTATGTGTACTAAATTTGTATCAGTGGCCAGTATTGGTAGTGATTGTTTGATAATATCACAAATTTTGTGATATTCCAAACTGTAAGGTGTACTGAACACAAGTTTACTCTCCTTTTGTTTAGTTTGTCTGGTACCGCTTTGTTAGTTTTGTGTTTATACACCAACAAATTATCCCTTGGAATTTTTTTAAACATCTTCTTTGGTTTTTCTCAACAATGGTAGAGGATAGTCTCTTTGCAAGAGTCTATCCTCTAATATTTGACATAGTGTTTCAAAAGTTTGTCTATCTGAACAGAGTCTCTTGGTTCTAATAAACTGTCCCTTAGTGATAGCTTTCTTGACATGTTGTGGATGACTAGATTTGTAATTTAATATAGTATTCCCCCCTGTGGGTTTTCTATACACCGAAGTATTGATAATTTTTTGTGCTGTATTCACTGTGATGTCAACATCCAAAAACTCTATGTGATCAGGGCTAAGCTGTGAAGTGAATTTAAGATTCATATTATTGTCGTTGATATTGTTGACAAAATCTTTAGCAAGTTCCACATCTCCATCCCACACCACCAGCAGGTCGTCAATATATCTACCATAGTAAATAATATGTTCCTTGTGGGGGTTGCCATCTCCATAGACGTGGGCGGCCTCCCACCACCCCATATAGAGGTTAGCGTAGGAGGGGGCAAACTTTGCCCCCATGGCCGTACCACGTCTCTGGAGATAGCAATGTCCCTCAAAAAGAAAATAATTATGTGTTAAAAGAAATTCCACTGCTGATAACAAAAAATGGATAATGTCCTTGTTGTAATTAGAAAAATTATTCAAAAAATATGACAAAGCCTCCAACCCCTGGTGGTGCGGGATGGACGTGTATAATGCAGTAACATCTATTTTCATTAGACAATATGTCTCTTTCCATGTAAGATTATTTATGTGTTGAAGGACATCTGTGGAGTCCTTGATGAGTTATAATGACATTGTCTAATGACAATAGATGTCACTGCATTATACACGTCCATCCCGCACCACCAGGGGTTGGAGGCTTTGTCATATTTTTTGAATAATTTTTCTAATTACAACAAGGACATTGTCCATTTTCTCTTGTTAAGTGTATCCAGTCCACGGATCATCCATTACTTATGGGATATATTCCCTTCCCAACAGGAAGTTGCAAGAGGATCACCCACAGCAGAGCTTCTATATTGCTCCTCCCCTCACATGTCATATCCAGTCATTCTCTTGCAACCCTCAACATAGATGGAGGTCGTGAGAGGACTGTGGTGTTTTATACTTAATTAATTCTTCAATCAAAGGTTTGTTATTTTTAAATGGCACCGGAGTGTGCTGTTTTTTCTCAGGCAGTATTTGGAAGAAGAATCTGCCTGCGTTTTCTATGATCTTAGCAGAAGTAACTAAGATCCACTGGCTGTTCTCACACATTCTGAGGAGGGTAACTTCAGAAAGGGAATGTCGTGCAGGGTCTCCTGCAACTAAGGTATGTGCAGTAAAATATTTTTCTAAGGAATGGAATTGACTAAGAAAATACTGCTGATACCGAAGTAATGTAAGTAAAGCCTTAAATGCAGTGAAAGCGACTGGTATCAGGCTGATTAATGTATGTGCAGTAAAATAATTTTCTAACGGCTAGATTTGGAGTTCGGCGGTAGATGGGTTGCTAACGCCACGCGTGTTTTATGTCTAACGCACGTCATTGTTTGACTCCGGTATTTAGAGTTCAAAACAGACCATCTAACGATGCTCCTAACGCGTGTATGTCACACGCGTAATACTGCCCGCGTAAGACAGTCTCCCATAGAGATCAATGGGAAAGCAAAAAAATAGCTTTTTCACCTAACACTCGATCTCGCGAGAAATACGCACAGCTCGGTCATATGACGCATACCACATCATGCACAACAATAACACGCCGCAAATGTCACAACAACAATCAATCAACAAAGTACACAAGCATTACACATTCACAAGCGGGGGGATTTTTAATAAAATTTAATACGGGGAATACGCATATACTTTAAGATGCGGAAATTCGCAAAATAACATCAAGGAATAAAAAATATATACATACACTAGAAAAATAATCACATTCAATATAACTATATATTAGGACAAACATACATATACAACACTTCACTAATAACACACCATCGCAAATTCACATTTAAAAAGAATACTATTGGACAATGTTAGAGAAAACGACCACTATGACATCATCGCATTCTACACATTCCACAAATACTAACTCAAAATGAGCATGCGCAAATTCACACAACTAATACACATTGCACTAATATTAATTGCTAATAAAGCACACCTGAACACAATTTACAACGGAAATTGGTACATCATTAAACATTTACACAGGGTATATAAGCACCACACAAGCAGGGCTTCTTTGACTGTGTTGCTGGTGGGTCTTTGGAGATTGGAGGTTTAAGATTAGAGAGTTGGTGCATTATTGTGAGTGAGTTAGTGTTAGCGTGAGAGAGTCAGTTGTTAGTGTTATCGTGAGTGAGTTAGTGGGAGTGGGAGAGAGTCTGTTAGTGGGAGCGTGAGTGAGTTAGTGGGAGTGGGAGTTGTTAGTGAGAGTTGTTAGTGGGAGCGTAAGTTAGTGGTAGTTAGTGAGAGTTAGTGGGAGTGTTTGTTAGTGAGAATTAGTAGTAGTGTGTTAGTGAGAATTAGTGGTAGTGTGAGTTAGCGAGCGAGTGATTTTTCTGTACACGTAACACATTTACACGCAAACACATTCAATACATACATACACTTATCAATAACACTACATACACTCCATACCCTCTACCCCCTCATACTACACTCCATACCCCATTCCCTGTAGTCCCATTCCCTTTCATCCCATTTACTCTTATCCCATACCCCATACCCATCCCATACCCATCCCCTAGTTACATTTAGTTTACATATCCTCCTTTTAGTCTTCTTCTTCTTTTGGTTTATTTAAATACTCCTTACCCTCTTTGTTTTTTTACATCCCTCTCACACTTTCAGCACTTTTTTTGTCTTTTTAGTTCTTTATTTTGACCCCCTTTCATTTCATCACACTCACTTTTTGTTTGATTATTTGGGGTTTAGTTTAGGGAACAGATGGAGGCCAGGCAGGGGAGAGGTAGAGGGGGGAGGAGAGGGAGGGGGAGAGGAACAGGGCAGGAAGGGGGGCAGGAAGGGGGGCAGGAAGCGGGGGTGGAAGCGGTGGGTGGACCCAGCCACTTGGTTCAAGATGAACAAGTGGCTGGGCCCAGTGGCGGACAGAGTAGGGCTTCACAGTCCGGGAAACAGAGGGCATCGTCACAGGGGAAGGCCAAGGCGACTAGGGAGGCAAGGTTTTCGATGGAGGAGAAGGAGGCCCTCATAGAGGCCTATATGGCCAGGTATAGGAGGCTGCAGCACCAGAAGACTACCCCGACTGACAAGAGGAGGCTCTGGAATGAGATAAGAAATGCAGTCAATGCAGTGGGTGGCCGGAACAGAGATCTTGATTCGATAAAACATCGCTACCGGGACTGTAAGATGGATCTCAAGAAAAAGTTAAGCCTGGAGGCCCGACATGCCGCAGGAACCGGTGGCGGACCTGCCCTGGAAATAGCGTACTGCCGATGGGAGGAAATGTTGCGGCCCAGCATCTCCGAGGTGGAAATAGTCGGTATCGGAGGAATTGATACCGGGAACCTGCCACTCTCATCTGACGGTAAGCTCATTGAACAATAATTTCACATACGAATGTATTTCAAGGGACACTATACGCAAACCTTTGCTTTCATGATTGAGGTAGCGAATACAATTTGACAAAACATTCAAATGTACTTATTACCTAATTTGAATCATTCTTGAGATATATTTTAATTAAGAAATAGCCATGCACACGGTGAAACAATCACAGGAGGCAGCTATATTCAGCTAACAATCAGCATCTTATAAGCATATTTAGATATGCTTTTCAGCAAAGAATATCCAGAGAATGAAGCTAATTAGATAAGAAAAGTACATTAGAAAGTTGATAATAAATGTATGCTTCTAAATCATGAAAGATAAAACATTGGGTTTCATGTCCCTTTAAAGACCAGATTAATGCTATAACGTTGTTTACACGCATTCAATTACTTTGCGGTTACATCACTATCTAGGCTATAGGTTAGGTGTGCATTTAAACAGACTGAAAACAAACGCGAAAACATTCAGATTGACCAGAGATATCACAAACACGGTTTTGAAAAAGCGGAAATCGTATTGATTGTTTGTTAGATTTCAAAGTGGATTAATGATTCTGCATTTGTAATTGTATCGTAAGCTAAGTCATTTAAAGCTTGATTTGCAAATATGCTAATATATACATTTTTCTTTTTTTAATATACAGAGTCTGGGGAGGAGGCAGCACAAGAAACACAGCCTCATCTATCTCCCCGGGATGAGAGTGGTGGGGAGGAATTTCCACTTCGGAGGGAAGAGGCCCCCCGTGACGAAGAGCGCACGGAAGCTGATGAAGAGGCCCCGGAAGCAGAGGAGGAGCCCGCGGAACCAGAGGACCCTCAAGGCCCCGCACCCCGCCGTGCACGGGCACCCCGCCGTGCACGGGTACCCCGCCAAGCACAACAAGAGGAAATAGCGGAGGTGCGGGTTCTCCTGGACTACATAGACCAGATGCGTAACTCCCGGATACAAAATATCGAAGGCCGCACTCGAATTCTTGATGGACAAAATCAAATAATTGAAGGACAAAACCAAATAATAAACATACTCAATAGAATCGAACAAGGCCAAAACAGAATCTTTAATCTGCACCAAGAGATGTTCAATTTTTTCCGGGAGGCGCATGCTGGTCTACCTCCTGGTCCGCCTCCTGCTGCTGGGCCTCCTGCTGCTGGGCCTCTTGCTGCTGGGCCTCCTGCTGCTGGGCCATCTCCTCCTTCCGGCCCATCTACTCCTGCTGGCCCATCTACTCCTGCCGGCCCATCTACTCCTGCCGGGACATCTACTCCTGCCGGGACATCTACTCCTGCCGGGCCATCTACTCCTCTTCAGCCATCTCATCCTCTTCAGCCATCTCCTCCTCCTCAGCCATCTTCTCCTCCTCAGCCATCTTCTCCTCCTCAGCCATCTTCTCCTCCATGTCACACTTGTTTTGCCTGTAAGAGAATAAAGTGAGTTTTTTTTAATTTAATGCTGGTGCTGCCTTTTCTCTATTTTTTATCTTCTCCTCCTCACCTTGGTCGTCCCAGTACTCTTCCTTCCACTCTTCCCACAACATCTCCAAGGAGAACTCTTCGGAGTCGGCAGTTGCCCCTCCCAGAGCCTCAGCCCCGTGGGAAGAGGGGAAGGAAGAGGAAGTAAGTATTTATTTTCATCTTTAATGTATTTTTTATTTAATGTGTAATGGATAGGTATGTGATGATGTGGTTTTCATACACTTGTGGACCACACTCTGTATATAATCTACTTCTATGGGACCGGGTCCATGGAGGAAGATTGTTTGCAGAGTGTGGGTTATAAGTGTGTGAAAACCACATCATCACATACCTATCCTTGTTCATGATATTGATTGGTTTCTGTGATGTGATGTCCAAACTGTTTCCCGAATCGCAAACAAAATTACCATTACAATTATCCATGATGGCATATTACTGTTTGAATGCCAATAACACAGCTTAAAGGGACAGTCAGAAAATTATTGATTACAAAGAAAACACTGTATTACGCATTATCAAGTTGGAAACAACAAAACATGGAGAAATACGTGTGACTTATGTGCTTAACCTTGTATCTATGACTAGGAAAAATTACCACTTATTTGTTGTTCTGACATAACAACCTTTTAGATATCAATGATCAATACATGGGAAATAATATGCTGTATGAGCACAAGGTTTTACATATACAAATGCTATCCAAATGCCCTCTAGTGGTCAAATTGTATAATGATTACATGCACTCTTCAAGCTCGAAGAAATGAGCACACGAACCTCATAGGTTTAGCTAGCAAATTTAAATAAACAAAGACAAATGATTAATTGGTGAGAAACCTTTGATATCATTGATATTACAAAATTGACTTTTAGAATAATGCAAAACATTATTTGTTTTCTAAACTGTCCCTTTAACAAAATTACATATGCTAACACATATTTGAAGCTTGTTGGTATATCTACATGTACTTGGTCAAAAATTAAATATTGAAATCAGATTTATATTGACGTGTTAAATAAAGTATATTTTCTTAAAGAGACATTATTGTGTTAATTTTTTTTTAGAAAGACATTTGTTTGAACAATGAATATAGTTTAAAGTCCTTTTAGGAGTGGGGGTGAAAATATGCTAACAATAATATATTTGAAGATTAAACAATGTGGAACTCATACATGATACAAAAATCAACATTTGCATTAAAGGGACAGTATACTATATTTTTAACAGAACTGTATGTAATAGACACTACTACAAGCAACAAGATTAACATATACTGATATCAATATTACAAAGCTTCAAACACTTTCAAAGAAAATCGGGTTAGCTCTATTGAAAATATAGATGAACCCCCATTACAACCGTAAAACAAGACAATACCCCATCATTAACATATGAAAAGACCCTTTACACAAACAGGAGAAAGCTGGAGATGGTACTCACATGAAACTCAGAGGCTGGGCGAGGAGTCTGATAATTAATTACATTTTCTTTGAACAGAAGCAAAATTAAACGTGTATTTGTTAAACAATGGACTATCTAACTAGAGACAAAATAAAAAGTTTTGATTTATAATGTGAATGTCTAATGAACCTTTAATAAAATATACAACGAAATTACATTTAGAAGAAGTCGGCATCATATATTTAGCATATGATAAAGCTAAATGCATATTGATTACTTTATTCTAACACAATAGCGCATATTTATTAATTAGATATCTTTAACATTAAAAACAACAGTCATTTTTATGAAAAAGGAACATATTGTTGACAAACATATTAAACAACATGGACTATAGAGATTTGCACTTGCCTCGAAATATCATATGCATGAAAACATTTTGCTTTCGTTCGTTTATTCAACCAGACATCCAGCAAAAGAGAATGTGGTGGTCTTTATCAGCTACGGGTCAACAATGTAACATGATGCAAATAATACATATTCGCAAGGTTTTTAAAATTGGCTGCAGTCACAAACGTGTTTAACGTGCACAAACAAATATTGCGGGACTACGTAATCCAATCATACGTTTTTTTACCTTTGCATGTGACGTCTTAACATGGCGCTTCCTTGATCACGTAAGAACGCCATCCAATAAAAGGCACATTCTTGATCACGTAAGAACGCCCAAAAAAAAGGCGCATCCTTGATCGCATCAAAACGCCATCCAATAAAAGGCACATTCTTGATCACGTAAGAACGTCAGTCAATACAAGGAATCATTGGACAGCCTGGCAGGTGACGTTTTAAGCAACATGGCGCATCCGAGATAGCTGAAAAACCGCAGCCAATACAAGGACTCAGTTGACAGCTTGGCATATCACTAAAAAACGTATTTATATTTTAGGAACTAGTATGTGTCTAGATTGCTATCTAGGAATGTCACCAAATCATGAATCATCTTTTCGGACTTGACTGTCCCTTGAACTATAGCTATGGTGTATATCTTTAACATTTAAAAGATACACATGAGAAATACATATGCCATTGATGTTTTAAGATATGTTTTGATTGTTTTGGAATAACAATAATGATACATGGATTGATTAAACGTGTCATTTATTCAAGTTTAAATATGGTCAGCCTACCTATAGCCATATATGGGAGTAGAATTATTTTGTTAACATATTTTTAAAAAAATATTCATCATCTAAAATATTTGCATTACACACAGAGATTTATTTGGTTACACTTTTACAATAAGATAGAATAGAAAATGAAATACATGTGCTGTCAACATTACAATAAGATTGTTTATTAATAAGATTATATGTCCTTGTTCATGTAAAAATGACAAAAACGCTTTAGAAATGGAAATACATTCATTAACAATTGTGCTCACCATCCCTTAAAGGGACATTATTTTGTTTTTAAAAAGAGGATACACATAGACAATACTATTTCAATAAAATGAACACTTTACAGGGATTATATCATTGTATCAATCCTCAGATCATTTGTTAAAGGTGCATCAATTCATGCAGAGTTTCTAAATACACACATGGATGTGAAAATTGAAATATACATATATACACAAATAACAATCTATATATACATATATAAAACAATTACTATGCTAATCATAATCATGCAATGATAAAGCTAAGAGAAAAATATATAAAGACAAATAATAAGATTACATTGGAGATGTTAATCTTAAAGTCATTTACAATTGTCTTACATATATGTTTTTTTATAAAAAAATATTTTTGGTAGGTCCCTTTAAGGATCAACAAGATAAACTAGAGCTTTCAAAAAATAACATGAAGAATGAGGACAAAGAATCATGCAATTACATGTCTTTTATTAGTATGTAAGAAAACATCAACAACGTTTAGAAATAATCTTGTAAAAATAAGGAATATTTGAGCCATATGACAAGGTAACAGAGTGCATCACAGTCCATGAAGAGAGTTGCCAAGGGCCACCATAGCCCCATTGGAGACATATGACAAGGTAACACAGTGCATCACAGTCCATGAAGAGAGTTACCAAGGGCCACCATAGCCCCATTGGAGACATATGACAAGGTAACACAGTGCATCACAGTCCATGAAGAGAGTTGCCAAGGGCCACCATAGCCCCATTGGAGACATATGACAAGGTAAAAGAGTGCATCACAGTCCATGAAGAGAGTTACCAAGGGCCACCATAGCCCCATTGGAGACATATGACAATGTAACACAGTGCATCACAGTCCATGAAGAGAGTTGCCAAGGGCCACCATAGCCCCATTGGAGACATATGACAAGGTAAAAGAGTGCATCACAGTCCATGAAGAGAGTTGCCAAGGGCCACCATAGCCCCATTGGAGACATATGACAAGGTAAAAGAGTGCATCACAGTCCATGAAGAGAGTTACCAAGGGCCACCATAGCCCCATTGGAGACATATGACAAGGTAACACAGTGCATCACAGTCCATGAAGAGAGTTGCCAAGGGCCACCATAGCCCCATTGGAGACATATGACAAGGTAAAAGAGTGCATCACAGTCCATGAAGAGAGTTACCAAGGGCCACCATAGCCCCATTGGAGACATATGACAAGGTAACACAGTGCATCACAGTCCATGAAGAGAGTTGCCAAGGGCCACCATAGCCCCATTGGAGACATATGACAAGGTAACACAGTGCATCACAGTCCATGAAGAGAGTTGCCAAGGGCCACCATAGCCCCATTGGAGACATATGACAAGGTAAAAGAGTGCAACAGGCACAACAATAAACTTTTAAAAAGGCCAAATGGCAACAATAAAAAAAAAACATCAACATGTGGACGGAGGATTCTTATCTGCCACCTTGGAGCATCTCCAGATCCTCCACTTACTGGTCATCCTCTTCATCGTCCTGTGCATGTCCAGCTCCAGATTCAGGCCTTGAACTTAATCGCATAATTTCATGCAGAGTCAAGTCCTGAACCCGGAGCTGGGCCTGCATGGTGTCGTTCATCCCTCTCAGGACAGCTGCGTTCCTCAACACGGCCTGCTCTACTCTTGCTATACCTTCTAGCATGAGCCATGCTGAGTCACAGCCTAAAATAAAGAATAAATTAAATATTAATGATAATTACACAACAGACGAAAAAAATAGAAAAGATACATTGTCATCATAAAGACAAATCATTCTTTACATCAATTAGTTTAAATTTATTCTTTACACATGAATTATGTTATTCAGACAGACCAAAATCATTAAAGGGACAGTTTACTCAAACATGTTGTCCCCTTTAATTGGTTTTAGATGATCCACTTATACAGCTTGAGTGTATAAAATCTTGTTAAAGGATTTACATTGTACTTACATTAGCAATTTAAATATTTTAATTATACTGTGGTAGGCACACCTATCCTTAAACATTTTGGCATTGAGGACAAGCTGTGTAAACATAGCAACCTGAAGAAATTACATTCCCACTGGGTTAGACAAGAGATAATGTATAAACATTTGTACATTAATTGTTGGATCCAAGTAGTGGTGATTGGTATATGTATTGATATCCAATTAAAGGGACACTAAACCTAAATATTTAATTGACTGATTCAGATAGAGCATGACATTACAAATATTTAAAAATTACACATATTCTTTAAATGTTTGAATTCTATAGCTAGATTTTGAATGCAAGAATGTCGGTTTTTAGGGCAGGCCATATTTGTTTATCAACTTTGTTTGTCCCTGCTGGTTGATGGATACATTCATCCAACAATAAAGAAATGATGTGCACAATTATTTTATTTTTTAAAATAATTATAGGCATTTCTTTGTTTCAATAAAGATATCAAGAGAATGAAGAATAATTCATAAGAGTAGTAAATTATAAATTTGATTAACATTGCATGCTCTATTTGAATCACAATAGAAAATATTTTCCTTCAGTGTACCTTTAAGTATCTTATAATGTTGATTTTGAATGATACTTACAGCTGTGCCTGGGAAGGACAATCCGACACTCAGGACAATGAAGGTTGAGACAGGGGGGAGGGATGGGATTGGGTTGGGGAGGGATGGGATTGGCTTGGGGAGGGATGGGATTGGCTTGGGGAGGGATGAGATTGGCTTGGGGAGGGATGAGCTGATGCTCCGGGGTAGGCCGTACAGCTGGGGAGTGGGGAGCTGGGGTCTGGGCAGCTGTACGGGCCATAATACGGGGAGAGCGGCGAAGGGGGTTGTAGGGGCGTTTTTTGGGAGGGGCAGGAAATGATAAATGGGAAGGGCCGGCAGGGGTCTGGGCATGGGCAGGAGTCTGGGCATGGGCAGTGGTCTGGGCAGGGGCATGGGCAGGGGTCTGGGCATGGGCAGGGGTCTGGGCATGGGCAGGGGTCTGGGCAGGGGTCTGTGACTGGTCAGGGGACTGGGCAGGGGCGGAAACCAGATGACCAGAAGTGGTGGATCCATCTGAAAATTTAATAAATATATATTAACATCTCATACATCATGAAATCAAATCAACGCATTTCAAATTGATTATGTTTTCAATATACTTAGAAGTGTGTTTGAATTTGTAAACAATTATGAAATGAGGATATGGTATGCATATAGGCACTCAGATGAATATCAATTACTGTCTGTACAATTATAACATTATTATTGTGTTTTGGCCTGGAATATGCATGTGACATAATGATGGCATGAATTATACATTTAAAAAAAAAAAAAAATTTCATGCTGCCTGATATAGAAAGGGGGCAGTAGTGTATTTGAACCGACAAATAATATTCCTTTTTAAAGTGCAAAAGCTGTAGACTTGTCTTCAATGAAATGATTTCAAATAAAGCAACATGTTGGAAACATGATAGATATATTTCACATACCATTAGACTCCAAGGCAGCCTCTTCCTCCTCCGTCACATATGTTAAATCAATCTCTGTAAAACATAACATGTTGTGTACACGTTAAGAACAGATATTATAACATATGTTACTGTTGTTCAAAGACACACATCAATGTTGCATTAAAGATATACACACCCAAAGTTATGATTTACATCATTTTGATGGAGCATACAAATTACATTAGATTTGTTATTCTCAATGATTCATATTTTCGATGTATTGTTTGTATTAATTTAAAAATCATAAAAGCATAGTACATAGAACATTTAAGATTTCTCATTTGTGTATCACTTGATGACTGTTGTCAAAAATGAACATGGAAACAAACATATGCTATACATCTTCTGAATAACAAATGTGTAGACTAATAAAGTTTTAATTATTAATCTTTCAATATTAAAAGAAAATTAATATATAATCAGAAGAGAAAATTATATGTTTGTTTCAAATGTTATGCTTCATCAGAATCATGCTCATAATATTGATTACCAATACACCTTCAATGACATATAAATGAGTCAATGGACTTACCAGGAGACCGCAAAGGCGGCTCTATGTCACTGCTGGATTCCTGTGGGCTCACCACACCAACTCTCTCTATGAATGATATAGATATATATTAGGAAACACATTTGGGATATCACTAAATCACATCTGTATCGAATTTTAAGATTAATCAACTTGAAAATGTGAAGCATAGAGCAGTCATTAAACCAGAAAATGCTTGATTGAATCAAGGGGATTCTGTTAAAAATGATGTATTGAACATATGTTTAATTTCAGACTATATTAGACATCAAACTCATCTCATACGATGCTATTGCATATCTAAATATACCCATTGATCAATGTTCTTAAAAGAATACACACAAACCACATTTTGAAGAGCAGCTGTTGACAAATCTAAGCAAACACATGTAGCACATCAAGCCATTTGTGCAATGTACAGTAATCTTGTTTAGGACACAACACATATTTATCACAATACAAAACCAAATTGATTAGTACAAATATGTAATCATGGTGCTGTTAGAGTATGCTGATATCTATAAAGTAACTCCAACAGTGAATATGTGAATTATATATCAATATTGTTTAATCCAAAGAATGTAAAGATGAATGAATCTATTGTTTATTAAAGGGACACTGACATGATTAATTTAAATCATTGATTTCTCTGTTCAAACTGTTCAAAATGATTTAACATTGACTCCTATTATAATTTGAATGTTGCTACATTTTAATCTTAAAGGCAGATAAGCAATATTGTATTCAATAAATATTGTTTGTTGAAGGTATCCACCAATCATCAATAAAAACTCAGGTTGTTCAACCAAAATTGAGATGCAGATAAACGTACATTCTTGATTTTAAAATACATTTAGCAATAGAATATTTCACATATGATGATAGTATTATATTTAAATGTTTATTAATATTGCATACTCTATCTGAATGACAACATTAATAATTGTAGATCAGTATCCCTTTAATATAAAATTATATTGATTTGACAATGTTGGTGTTAATGAATTCTCTACTCCATATGTTGATGTAATGAATGGGATTGAGCATGCAATTCAAATCTAATATGTTATTTAAGGATATCCGAAGAATTATTTAACTTTCATCTATTAAAGGGACATTACAAATATTGAACAATGTGGATTTAGTATGTAATGTTCTGTCCATGTTTCTAAGACAAATGTCAATTAAAATGAGACATACCATACTGTGACAAGCCCTGCCTTAAGGATCCAGCAGCAACATCCATATCTGTAATATATTAAATGAGGATTGCATATCATTAATACAAATCATGCCATGTTTAAAATCTTTACATTATTAGCAAATCAATTTAAAACTATTAATCCTTTGGTAGTCCCATGAGTTAATTGCTTCCTCAATTCAATTCATGATAAATATATCCTGTACTCTTATTTTCAATCAGTTGTGTTGTTTACTGTATCTTTAATTATTTTTTGGTGTTATTTCATTCTCATCAATTGATGTGCATATGTTATAATTTATTTGAATTCTTCTTTTTTTATTATGTATAATATTGAAAATAAGAATACTGTATTCTTCACATATATAATAATTCACATTTCATTTTGACCAACATGTATAAAGCAATGCCACTTACAGCAAAGCCATGTTAACGTGTATGCGCAATTCCATTTTCGCGATCATTGCGCAATGATTCAAAGCGGAATTACGCATCCGTCATTTGACCAACATGTATAAAGCAATGCCACTTACAGCAAAGCCATGTTAACGTGTATGCGCAATTCCATTTTCGCGATCATTGCGCAATGATTCAAAGCGGAATTACGCATCCGTCATTTGACCAACATGTATAAAGCAATGCCACTTACAGCAAAGCCATGTTAACGTGTATGCGCAATTCCATTTTCGCGATCATTGCGCAATGATTCAAAGCGGAATTACGCATCCGTCATTTGACCAACATGTATAAAGCAATGCCACTTACAGCAAAGCCATGTTAACGTGTATGCGCAATTCCATTTACGCTCTGTGACGCATATTCTGTAGAGTGCAAGACACATCATTCCTATTTCATGTGTCACTAATCTAAAATCAGATATCTAAACATCATATGTAGTGTATGTTGTGAGATCTGTATAGGTTTAGTATCTGACTATATACACATTTATTGATTAAAAAAAAAAAAAAAAGATATTATATGAAGTTGGATAATTACCTGGTTCAGATTCTCCATCTCCTCCCAGGCCACCGGACGGAGAAGCAGCTGCCCTGGCCCCCGCGTCAGGACTTTCAGATCCCGCAGCTGGGAGGGAAGAAGAGGAGGCCGAGGATGGCGAGGATCTGAATCTTTTGGGGACCCGGAGATTGAGGAGCTCGCATAAAGTCACCTCATAAGGGAGTAGGTACAGTTTCCGCGGGGCCTCTCTTTTGCCACCTCTTTTACGGGCTTGTACCCAGTCCCTTATGAGGTTGACTTTTTTGGTTAACCGCAACCTCATATCTCCGAATCTCCTCATGATCTGATCCTGGGTCCTCTGGACGTCACACACCAATCTAACCGCATTGGTGATAGACCCCGAGAGGGCCTTCTTAACAGGCGCATCTGTCAACCTCCTCTTGTTCCCAAACAGCTGGGGATAAAAGTCCTTGACGGCGTGGACCAGTGCAGCGCTCTCCTCCTTGGTGAACCTGGGAGCTGACATGCCTGCTGGGTTGTCCAATAAATATATTATAATAATAATATAAACTGCCTGCAGGCATTAGAGAACTGACAAAGATGGCAACGTGTAATGGACTTTTATATGGTGAAGTAAACATGAGATGCACCATGGGACAAGTTATTTGTACATCTGATTGGATAAAAGTTTGAAATATTGTTAGAATGTCTGTGAGACCATCCTGACTCAAGTTGTGTTTGTGTGATGAACTCTGATTGGCCGTTCCTTAATGTTTCATATCTTAGTAACTTCCTTACACATACCTCATGGTGGTGCTGTAACTTCATTTTTCATGTAGACTTATTTGTAACTCATGGGCCTGTCATGCGGATATGTGTGACGCAGATTTAATATCCGTGATCCGTTAAATATTAATGATTAAATTCTATTTAACATCTAATACTGTCACATTATTAATGTTGTAGACATTTCTCGGTTTAATAACGGTCTGTTTCTTTAATACAAATACACATTTAATATTGTATGTCTTTATTGTTCATAAAATCCATTTATTGACTTATTGTGAAGTATTGATATTGCTCTATTAAATGTATTTCATAATGCACATTGATTGTGTGCTATTGCGTGACATTAGACTTTAATGTTTAAAGATGCTAATCTGGTGTTTCAAGATGCGTTTCCCACGCAATATTTCTGAATGTTCAAATTCAGGCTATAAGGTCATTAACTTGGATAATCTGTTTATAAATGTTAAACTACAGGTTTGTTTGTTATTAGTAAATAAACCTCGAGCTTGTATTTGTCTGAAGTGCTCATATATGTTATTGTGCAATGGCGTCTTTATTTTTAAATAGACATTACAAACAAACAATTGTATCAAATGATCTGTAGAGATAGAAGATTGTTTAGACTTTAAAATGTAAATCAATTTATCTTAGTATTTAGATATCCTCAACAGAAGAAATTTAAATGCACATGGTTGAGACAATCACATAAGGCATCTATGTGCATCCACCAATCTTCATCTACTGAGCCTATCTCGATATGCTTTTCAAGCAAAGTATGTCAAGATAGGAAGAGAAGTAAATACACTCTTTAAATCTCTTAAAGGGACACTGTCCAAACAAATTTAGCGTTGGTGATTCAGATTGAGCATGAAATGTTAATCAACGTTATAATTTAATCCGATTCTCAAATGTTAACAATTATCTTGTTATCTTTCTTTGCAAATCAATAATGATATTTGAGATTACGGACAATTGTTTCAAAAAACCTGGGTTGTCCTTGATGATTGTTGGATAAATTAATCCACCACAAAAAACCAAGTTCAGTCCAGAGTACTGAAGCTAATAAATTATCTATTTAATGCCTTATTTTTAAAGTAATGATAGCAACATCACAAGGAGCATTCATAATATGAGACAATTTTTAAAGTTGCTTAAAATAGAATACTCATTCAGAATGTATAAATCATTAATTTTTTAACTGTCTCCCTTTAAGTATATTTTTAGTTCATGTCCCTTTAAATAAACATTTCACAATAATGCTTGAAATATCAGAAACCTAGGCACCTTCCTTTTGATAAATTAGTATAACATATGAGTATATAAAATTTAGATTAACTTCTGGATTGTTTTACACACTGACTGAAATATATATTGTAAAGGAGGTATTTCGGAGGCTTCAGCTTAGAGGGACATTAAGCTATATGTTATGTATGCATTTTGGATAAGATTATAATATTTGAACAACTTAATATGTTTTGGTATTCAATCATTAGATTGTAATTATATATATTTTTGGATTAAATACATATCTACATAGGCTATTTTGATGCTGATTGTTGGTTGCACATAGATACCTTATGTAATTGACTAAGATATGTGCATTGATTTTTTTTTTACAAAGTATATTTAAAGACTGAATGTAATTCTATAGTACTTTCTAAATATGTTTAAATTCTTTTATGAATTATTTAAAAATCAATACACAATATACTTTGTGAATGTCCCTTTAAGGATCAAAACATTTGTAATGTTGATTTAACATTGTCAAAATAAACTAAAGGGGAATGAAAATTATATATAGATATGTGATGTCTAACTCAAGAGGTAAGATTTTAAAAACTACATAATATTATTAACTATAGTTAAATGACTCCACTAGAAAATCAAATCGATTAACCTGCCATCCAATAACTAGCTTGTGAAAAATATAAAGTTAAATGACCTACCATTTATAAATGTAAAAATTAAAATAATTTAGCAAATAATGTTTTGAGATACCTAAGGAAGATACAAGATCTTATAAAATTAATTTTACATTCAACAACACTGTCACTTTAATGTAATTGAACCACTTCCCCTTCTTAAAAGTGAAAAAAATTAATTTTTGTGAAATTGACTACATATCCGAAATTATTTTAACATCTAAGAATTTCAAAAGAAAAGCATTGATGGATCTCACTCCCCAATGAATGTTAAAAAAGATAGTTTAATGTAATATTCTCTGAATCAGTGGATTTTCCACAATTAATGCATTATTTGATCTTATGCATGTGCTTGTCAAATAGACAACTACCAGTCATGGGAGTCAAATAGATTTTTATTGACAGATTATATGGATATTTATTATAATCTGTTCCAAAGAGTGTATTTAATACTAAAATGTTTATTATTACCATTTTAAAATTTAATAGTTTCTGAACCAAAAATAAAAAAATATTCCTGGAAGTCATCAGATGCCAATCTGAAATGTAAAAATTATTTTTACAAAAGTTAATACACACGTAGTCAAAGATTCATAAAATACATTTACAATCATCTTGTGTCTATGCTCTAACTTTGTTCGACATTTTTTAAAGATATTTATTAATTATATTTAAAAAAAAAAAAAATATTGTGTAATAAAAAAAAATAAAAAAAAATCTGATTTTTGAATTATACATAAAAATGTATATCACATTTCAATAATATATATGTTGAACATAAATGTCATATTTCATGTCCATTCAAATACCTCTATATCAACTATAATATGTATTCCTTTTTATGATTGTGATCCCTAAATATCTAATGATGAAATATGTATGACTAATGTATGTAAGCTACCAATAATCAACATTCTTCCTGTGATTCTTAACTAGCATGCATTGGTACACCAACCTGGATAATGCATGGTCTTTGAAAGTCAATTCAGGGGTAAACAGTTGATCTTCAATAGGTGTCTTATTCATCATTTCAAAAATAGAGGACTGAAATCCCATCTAAAAATTAGAAATTCATCTAAGTGTCTGATTGTGATCCCTAAACATCTAATTAAGAACTAAATATGACTAATGTATGGAAGCTACTAATATTCAACATTCTTCCTGTGATTCTTAACTAGCATGCATTGGTACACCAACCTGGATAATGCATGGTCTTTGAAAGTCAATTCAGGGGTAAAAAGTTGATCTTCAATAGGTGTCTTATTCATCATTTAAAAAATAGAGGACTGTCAAATACCATCTAAAAATTTGAAAATCATCTAAGTGTCTCCAATAGGATGCCTCAACAGCCTTATTCTATTAAATAGTTGGCACTTACCATGTGAACATGTCTTTGTATGCTTTTCAAGGTCAGCAGATTTGAAAGATAATGCCAGACATGATCCCATTGGTACACTTCAATTTCAATCTTGGCTTTTTCCACTGTCAGTCTGGGCAATCTTCACTGTCAGGCTTCTAATTCTTCCCTTTCAGTCTTTAGATTAAGTCAGCTCCCTAATGGCATAAAAGGTTTATTCAAAATTACTACAAGTGTGTGAATCATTTCTCTAGCCCTCTCCCACCCCCCATTTCATAAGAAATTTCTGTCACTAGCTTACTGTGTAGCATCTTGTGTTATGTTCTATCAAGTGTGAAGATGAGTCATATTGAGCAGAACAAACCTCTAATGTGTGACATTAAACCATAGTCATGCTAGAGGATCCCTTTCTGAGTATTTTCATTTTAAGTAATGTGTAAACTAAATACTAGTTTAGAAAATGTATGCCATATGATGTATTTGTGTACAATTCATGCCAGCAACAGTCCAGACATTTATACTTACCAGCTGATGTCCTCTTTAAAAACCAGGTGGCAAAGACTCGCTACAGGACCCAATGGCCAGAGCATCACCTATATTAATAAATGAAACACATTTTTAGCATTTGATGAACAATCCTAACATGTTTGCACAATTCTCTACTTGTCATTTCCCTACAGTTCACATCTATTGATAATACTCCAGTCTAACTTCTATACTTTACTGTCTAAAGTTGCGGTTGATGATGTCTGCTCTGACATTGAGCCCCTCGTCCCGGAATGGCCCCTCTAGAACAGGATCATCCTCCTCATCTCTGAGGAGGTTTCTGTCCGGCCGGACGGCCTGCAGCATCCCAGCCCGCTGTGCAATATTATGCAGGATGCTACAGGCTACAACGATCTTAGCCACCTTCTTTGGGTTGTACTGGAGGGCTCCTCCCGACCTGTCCAGGCACCTGAACCTCATCTTCAGGAGCCCGAACATCCGTTCAACCACCGCCCTGGTTCTCTTATGAGCCCTATTGTAGCGCTCCTCAGACACATCAGTCGGGCTACGCAAGGGGGTAATGAGCCAAGGCCGGCTCATGTACCCAGAATCACCTATAAATTATGAACAGAACATAATTCCAACAGAATCCTCAAAATAGTATTTGTAGTACAATAAAAAGTTTTGTACACGATAATCCATTAACAAATGTTTATTTTAACTTTAAAATATCTAGTTCAATATTATTCTCTATCTTCCCATTTCAGCTAAGACATGCTACATATGCGTATTTCTCCTAAATCAAGCCTTGTGTAAAATGCTAACTACATGGTTACATTCAATTCTCTATCTGAGCATTTAAGGTAAGACATGCTACATATCTGCATTGAACTAAAAGACATTTGCGGAAAGAGACAATGACATGGTTAAATTGCATTAGCTAATATCTTCACATTTCAGCTAAGACATGCTACATATGCGTATTTCTCCTAAATCAAGCCTTGTGTAAAATGATAACTACATGGTTACATTACATTCTCTATCTGAGCATTTAAGGTAAGACATGCTACATATCTGCATTGAACTAAAAGACATTTGCGGAAAGAGACAATGACATGGTTAAATTGCATTAGCTAATATCTTCACATTTCATCTAAGACATGCTACATATGCGTATTTCTCCTAAATCAAGCCTTGTGTAAAATGCTAACTACATGGTTACATTACATTCTCTATCTGAGCATTTAAGGTAAGACATGCTACATATCTGCATTGAACTAAAAGACATTTGCGGAAAGAGACAATGACATGGTTAAATTGCATTAGCTAATATCTTCACATTTCAGCTAAGACATGCTACATATGCGTATTTCTCCTAAATCAAGCCTTGTGTAAAATGCTAACTACATGGTTACATTACATTCTCTATCTGAGCATTTAAGGTAAGACATGCTACATATCTGCATTGAACTAAAAGACATTTGCGGAAAGAGACAATGACATGGTTAAATTGCATTAGCTAATATCTTCACATTTCATCTAAGACATGCTACATATGCGTATTTCTCCTAAATCAAGCCTTGTGTAAAATGCTAACTACATGGTTACATTACATTCTCTATCTGAGCATTTAAGGTAAGACATGCTACATATCTGCATTGAACTAAAAGACATTTGCGGAAAGAGACAATGACATGGTTAAATTGCATTAGCTAATATCTTCACATTTCAGCTAAGACATGCTACATATGCGTATTTCTCCTAAATCAAGCCTTGTGTAAAATGCTAACTACATGGTTACATTACATTCTCTATCTGAGCATTTAAGGTAAGACATGCTACATATCTGCATTGAACTAAAAGACATTTGCCGAAAGAGACAATGACATGGTTAAATTGCATTAGCTAATATCTTCACATTTCAGCTAAGACATGCTACATATGCGTATTTCTCCTAAATCAAGCCTTGTGTAAAATGCTAACTACATGGTTACATTACATTCTCTATCTGAGCATTTAAGGTAAGACATGCTACATATCTGCATTGAACTAAAAGTAGACATTAGCGGGGGGAAAATATATGGTTAAATTGCATCCTATAGCTGAACATTACGCTAACATTTTAAAACTACAGTGGCAATTGTCAAAATAATTAACCATGTTGTTTACAAATACTCACCAACGAGATAACCAGGGGGCATTTGTCTTTCCTCAAACTGTCTCCACAGGGACGACAGAGAGAGGATGCGGGCATCATGACAAGCTCCTCCAAAATTCGCACACACATGCATAATCCTCATCCGTGCGTCACAAACATACTGCACGTTGAGGCTATGAAAATGTTTGCGATTTCTGAAGGGCGAGTCATCAATTGGAGCACGCAGCGCAATGTGGATACAATCTATGGCTCCCAAGACATTGGGCATTTGAGCAATATCAAAGAATTCCCGCTTCAGGCGCCTCCAATCACCATCATTCTGTGGGAATCCTATGTATTGCTTACTGATACGTACCATGGCGTCCAGAAAGTTATCAAACACCCCAGAGAATGTACCTTGAGCCAGGCCATGCATGTACAGTTCTCTGGATTGAAAACTCCCGGAGGCCAGGACGTATAGACAGCTTAGCATCCTACTCATGGCGGGAACAGCAGTCCTTATTCTTATACGTGGCTCCAAATGAGGTTTAAGAAGATCGTAAAGGCCAATGAGCTGTTCGCGATCGAGCCGATACTTATCAAAAACCTCAAAGTCGCTCATGTTTTCCAAGGTGGGTCTCACCCTGTAGACACAAGGACCTCGAACCAGATGACCCCTTCGTCTCAGTCTGAGCCGCCGAGGCTGCCTGATTCGACCAACAGCTAGTTCGCCAATAGCAGCACCAGCAGCGTCTACCATGTCATCGTCATCCATCTTTCAAAACAGCGTAACAAGGTAAGCACTTGATCTGATGTGGATCACAAGTGATGCATTGGCCATGTTGTTTGGGGGATTTATAGTACAATTAGTCCAATGGTAGTGAGTTTGTAATGATTGCTGATTGTATTCACCTGTTTGTATGTGAGCGGCGCGAATGCTTTCACAGTGGGCGTTTATTTGTTGTTTGCTGAAATGTTATTTTCAAACAATGATTCTCAATGTGAAAGTGTCAAAGATCACACATACAGTGCATGTTTGTAATGTTTGTTCATATGCGTAATCAATATTTCTTAAACGCGATCTTATAGTAACAAGCACACGTCCAGGCTAACATGAATGAAAGTGCATAGTTGTGTATAATGTGCATCGAATGTGATCGATCAATGTTGCTGCAATATTGTTTGTAAACGATAAAGTAACAGCTGCCATCTGTAGGATTGTATATATAAGTGATTGCCGAGCTGTCAATATTGTATGCGTCCCTTTAAAATCGCACTAATGCTGAATAACTTCCGGCTGTCATCTGTAGTATTGTATATATAAGAGATTTCCGAGCTGTCAATATTGTACGCGTCCCTTTAAAATCGCAATAATAATTCCGAACTTCCCGTCTGCCATCTGTAGTATTGTATATATAAGTGATTGCCGAGCTGTCAATATTGTATGCGTCCCTTTAAAATCGCAATAATAATTCCGAACTTCCCGTCTGCCATCTGTAGTATTGTATATATAAGTGATTGCCGAGCTGTCAATATTGTATGCGTCCCTTTAAAATCGCAATAATAATTATGAACTTCCCGTCTGCCATCTGTAGTATTGTATATATAAGTGATTGCCGAGATGTGAATATTGTACGCGTCCCTTTAAAATCGCAATAATAATTACGAAATTCCTGTCTGTCATCTGTAGTATTGTATATATAAGTGATTGCTGAGATGTCAATATTGTATGCGTCCCTTTCAAATCGCACTAATACTGAATAACTTCCAGCTGTCATCTGTAGTATTGTATATATAAGTGATTGCCGAGATGTCAATATTGTATGCGTACCTTTCAAATCGCACTAATACTGAATAACTTCCGGCTGTCATCTGTAGTATTGTATATATAAGTGATTGCCGAGATGTCAATATTGTATGCGTCCCATTCAAATGGCACTAATACTGAATAACTTCCGGCTGTCATCTGTAGTATTATATATATAAGTGATTTGCGATCTGACAATATTTATTAATTGTCCCATTGAAATCGCCTTAATAATGCTGTTCCAAACTGTTGTTTACGTATATGTTGTATTGTAGTATTGAGTGTTAAAGTTCCGAAAGGGGAGGTACAGTCGTGAATCATTGTGTTGTTGTATTGTGCTACATTGTTATTGTGTGCTGAATAAAATCTAAATGTGTGCTTTGTGGTTGCGTGATGGGTGATGCGTGTTATGTACATGTACGTATATATTGTGATTGTGTCCCACATATGCTGACTTCTATATAGCGGTCTGGCATTGTTGTTCCTTCCCATAAAGTGACATCTGTAATCTGGTGTACTGATGTTCTTGTTGTACGTAATTCCTAATGGTTTCTGGTGATGGAATCATGATGTTAAAAGTACAGTAAAATCCATATGTTGTGTTTTGTGATTCCTCTAGAGAATGTAATGTGTTTTTCCCCCATCATTTGAATGCACATGTATGAGTGAATGTTAAAAGTAATGTATGTGCATCCATGAGTGATCATGTGTTAAGCCTATGTAGATATGCTGTTGCTGCAAGCATATGAGTTGAATAACTGACATGCAATAATAAAGGTAAATGAGAATTGTTTCCCATTGTGTAGTGTTTGTGAATCCTGAAAAGTTGACATTATTTTTGTGTCCATTTAAATGTAATATTTTTAAAACAAAAATGTTGTTACTAGTGATGTTGATTTGTAGTTGATGTAATATAAAAGTCTGAAAGAATTTAATGGTGTTGTGAATATTCAAACAGTAAAATCCATAAATCCACCATAGGGAAATAGTCATTTCTTGATCTATTTATCATAGCTGGGTCTAACGCATGAAATCATGTCTTTTCTAGCGCTGGTATTTGGAGTTTTTCTGTCTACGCTATTTGCGTGCGTTAGGGAAATGAGGGTTTCGCGTGCACGAGCACGTCTTCCCAATAGAAGTCAATGGAGGCTCTAAAATTTGTTCTTGTTTTTTTTCTAAGACTGGTTTTCCTCGTAAAGTGAATGACGTCATGAGCTTTTTTGAAAAAGTAACTAAATCGTGTTCTTTTTGTAATAAATAAATATTTTGTGTATGTCATGTGGTGTATATTGTTTGTATGCATCGATGAGTGTATGTTTGTGATAATGTTATTAGTTAGATGTAGGTATATGAGGGTCTTTTCCCGTGTGTCAATGTAAGTCAATGGGAAAATGGATTTGTGTTGTTTTTTTTCTAACACCCGAGATCTCGCAACTTTAATCCTTTGTATTTTGATGAAAAATTATTAAATATGAAAAATAAACATAGTGTAGTGTTTGTGTAATATTTTTTATTTGATTCGTGGATCTTTTTTTTGTTGGTATATGTTTACTACTGGGTCTGAGGTGTCGGTAGAAATGTGAGCGTTAGGTTTTTTTTGAGTGTCGGTAACTGAACTCTAAATACCGGAGTCCGTAAGAAACCCGCGTTAGGAGCCTCTAACGCTGGTTTTCACGGCTAACGCCGAACTCCAAATCTAGGCCTAAGGAATGGAATTTGACTAAGAAAATGCTGCTAATACTGAAGTAATGTAGTAAAGCCTTAAATGCAGTAGAAGCGACTGGTATCAGGCTTATCAATAGAGATACATACTCTTTAAAAAATGATGTTTAAAACGTTTGCTGGCATGTTTAATCGTTTTTTTGAGGTACATTGGTGATAAAACTTATTGGGGCATAAATTTTCTTTCATGTAATTAGCAAGAGTCCATGAGCTAGTGACGTATGGGATATACATTCCTACCAGGAGGGGCAAAGTTTCCCAAACCTTAAAATGCCTATAAATACACCCCTCACCACACCCACAATTCAGTTTTACAAACTTTGCCTCCTATGGAGGTGGTGAAGTAAGTTTGTGCTAGATTCTACGTTGATATGCGCTCCGCAGCAGGTTGGCGCCCCGTGCAGTGAATGTCAGAGGGATGTGAGGAGAGTATTGCCTATTTGAATGCAATGATCTCCTTCTACGGGGTCTATTTCATAGGTTCTCTGTTATCGGTCGTAGAGATTCATCTCTTACCTCCCTTTTCAGATCGACGATATACTCTTATATATATACCATTACCTCTGCTGATTTTCGTTTCAGTACTGGTTTGGCTTTCTTCTATGCATGAGGAGTGTCCTGGGGTAAGTAAGTAAGCTTATTTTCTGTGACACTCTAAGCTATGGTTAGGCACTTTTTTATAAAGTTCTAAATATATGTATTCAAACATTTATTTGCCTTGACTCAGGATGTTCAACATTCCTTATTTTCAGACAGTCAGTTTCATACTTGGGATAAATGCATTTGTTTCAATCATTTTTTCTTACCTTAAAAAATTTGACTTTTTCCTTGTGGGCTGTTAGGCTCGCGGGGGCTGAAAATGCTTCATTTTATTGCGTCATTCTTGGCGCGGACTTTTTTGGCGCAAAATTTTTTTTCTGTTTCCGGCGGCATACGTGTCGCCGGAAGTTGCGTAATTTTTTGACGTTTTTTTGCATCAAAAGTGTCGGCGTTCCGGATGTGGCGTCATTTTTGGCGCCAAAAGCATTTAGGCGCCAAATAATGTGGGCGTCTTTTTTGGCGCTAAAAAATATGGGCGTCATTTTTGTCTCCACATTATTTAAGTCTCATTATTTATTGCTTCTGGTTGCTAGAAGCTTGTTCACTGGCATTTTTTTCCCATTCCTGAAACTGTCATTTAAGGAATTTGATCAATTTTGCTTTATAAGTTGTTTTTTCTTTTACATATTGCAAGATGTTCCACGTTGCAACTGAGTCAGAAGATACTTCAGGAAAATCGCTGCCCAGTGCTCGAGCTACCAAGCTAAGTGTATCTGCTATAAACTTTTGGTATCTGTTTCTCCAGCTGTTGTTTGTATTGCATGTCATGACAAACTTATTAATGCAGATAAAATTTCCTTTAGTACTGTTACATTACCTGTTGCTGTTCCGTCAACATCTAATTTTCCTGATAACATAAGAGATTTTATTTTTTAAATCCATTAAGAAGGCTATGTCTGTTATTTCTCCTTCTAGTATACATAAAAGTCTTTTAAAACTTCTCTTTTTTCAGATGAATTTTTAAATGAACATCATCATTCTGATGCTGATAAATCTTTGTATTTGTTCAAGATGGAATTTATTCGTTCTTTACTTAAAGAAGTATTAATTGCATTAGAAATAGAGGATTCTGGTCCTCTTGATACTAAATCTAAACGTTTGGAATAATTTGGGTAATTCATTTACTCCTTCTAAACGTTTAAGCAATTATATCCTGTGCCATCTGACAGATTAGAGTTTTGGGACAAAATCTCTAAGGTTAATGGGGCTGTCTCTACTCCTGCTAAACGTACTACTATTCCTATGGCAGATAGTACTTCATTTAAGGAGCCTTTAGATAGGAAAATTGAATCCTTTCTAAGAAATGCTTACTTATGTTCAGGTAATCTTCTTAGACCTGCTATATTTTTAGCGGATGTTGCTGCAGCTTCAACATTTTGGTTAGAAGCTTTAGCGCAACAAGTAATATATCATAATTTTATAGCATTATTATTATTCTATAACATGCTAATAATTTTATTTGTGATACCATCTTTTGATATCATTAGAGTTGATGTCAGGTATATGTCTCTAGCTATTTTAGCTAGAAAAGCTTTATGGCTTAAAACTTGGAATGCTGATATGTCTTCTAAGTCAACTTTGCTTTCCCTTTCTTTCCAGGGTAATAAATTATTCGATTTTCAGTTGGTTTCTATTATCTCAACTGTTACTGGAGGGAAGGGAACTTTTTTACCAAAGGATAAAAAATCTAAGGTAAATTTAGGTCTAATAATCGTTTTCGTTCCTTTCCTCACAACAAGGAACAAAAGCCTGATCCTTCATCCTCAGGAGCGGTATCAATTTGGAAATCATTTCCAGTTTGGAATATATCCAAGCCTTGTAGAAACCTATAGTCAGCTCCTAAATACCCATGGAGGTGCGGCCCTCATTCCAGCTCAGCTGGTATGGGGCAGTTTTTCTTCAAGGAAATTTGGATCAATTCCGTTCACAATCTCTGGTTTCAGAACATTGTTTCAGAAAGGTACAGAATTGGCTTCAAGTTAAGGCCTCCTGCAAAGAGATTTTTTTCTTTCCCATGTCCCAGTAAACACAGCAAAGGCTCAGCATTTCTGAAATGTGTTTCAGATCTAGAGTTGGCTGGAGTAATTATGCCAGTTCCAGTTCTGGAACAGGGGCTGGGGTTTTATTCTATCTCTTCATTGTACAAAAGAAGGTCAATTCCTTCAGACCAGTTCCGGATCTATCTATATTGAATTGTTATGTAAGGATACCAACATTCAAGATGGTAACTGTAGGACTATCCTGCCTTTTGTTTAGCAAGGGCATTATATGTCTACAATAGATTTACAGGATGTATATCTGCATATTCCGATTCATCCAGATCACTTTTAGTTTCTGAGATTCTCTTTTTAGACAAGCATTACCAGTTTTGTGGCTCTACCGTTTGGCTTAGCGTCAGCTCCAAGAATTTTTTTCAAAGGTTCTCGGTGCCCTTCTGTCTGTAATCAGAGAACAGGGTTTTGGTATTTCCTTTTTGGACGATATCTTGGTACTTGCTCAGTCTTCACATTTTCGCAGAATCTCATACGAATCGACTTGTGTTGTTTCTTCAAGATCATGGTTGGAGGATCAATTTACCATTCAGTTCATTGTTTCCTCAGACAAGGGTAACCTTTTTAGGTTTCCAGATAGATTCAGTGTCTATGACTCTGTCCTTGTCAGATAAGAGAAGTTTAACATTGATATCAGCTTGTCAAAACCTTCAGTCACAATCATTCCCTTTGGTAGCCTTATGCATGGAAATTTTAGGTCTTAGGACTGCCGCATCGGATGCGATCTCCTTTGCTCGTTTTCACATGCGACCTCTTCAGCTCTGTATGCTGAACCAGTGGTGCAGGGATTACACAAAGATATCTCAATTAATATCTTTAAACCGATTATACGACACTCTCTGACATGGTTGACAGTTCACCATCGTTTAGTTCAGGGGGCTTCTTTGTTCTTCCGACGTGGACTATAATCTCAACAGATGCAAGTCTTACAGGTTGGGGAGCTGTGTGGGGGGTCTCTGATGGCACAAGGGGTTTGGGAATCTCAGGAGGTGAGATTACCGATCAATATTTTGAACTCTGTGCAATTTTCAGAGCTCTTTTGGCCTCTTCTGAAGAGAGAGTTGTTCATTTGTTTTCAGATAGACAATGTCACAGCTGTGGCATACATCAATCATCAAGGAGGGACTCACAGTCCTCTGGCTATGAAAGAAGTATCTCGAATTTTGGTTTGGGCGGAATCCAGCTCCTGTCTAATCTCTGCGGTTCATATCCCAGGTATAGACAATTGGGAAGCGGATTATCTCAGTCGCCAAACGTTGCATCCGGGCGAATGGTCTCTTCACCCAGAGGTATTTCTTCAGATTGTTCAAATGTGGGAACTCCCAGAAATAGATCTGATGGCTTCTCATCTAAACAAGAAACTTTCCTGGTATCTGTCCAGATCCCGGGATCCTCGGGCGGAAGCAGTGGATACATTATCACTTCCTTGGAAGTATCATCCTGCCTATATCTTTCCGCCTCTAGTTCTTCTTCCAAGAGTATTCTCCAAGATTCTAAAGGAATGCTCGTTTGTCCTGCTGGTAGCTCCAGCATGGCCTCACAGGTTTTGGTATGCGGATCTTGTCCGGATGGCCTCTTGCCAGCTGTGGACTCTTCCGTTAAGACCAGACTTTCTGTCGCAAGGTCCTTTTTTTCTATCAGGATCTCAAATCCTTAAATTTTAAGGTATGGAGTTTGAACGCTTGATTCTTGGTCAAAGAAGGTTTCTCTGACTCTGTGATTAATACTATGTGACAGGCTCGTAAATCTGTATCTAGAGAGATATATTATAGAGTCTGGAAGACTTATATTTCTTAGTGTCTTTCTCATCATTTTTTCTTGGCATTCTTTTTGAATACCGAGAATTTTTCAGTTTCTTCAGGATGGTTTAGATAAAGGTTTGTCCGCAAGTTCCTTGAAAGGACAAATCTCTGCTCTTTCTGTTCTTTTTTCACAGAAGGATTGCTAATCTTCCTGATATTTCATTGTTTTGTACAAGCTTTGGTTCGTATAAAACCTGTCATTAAGTCAATTTCTCCTCCTTGGAGTTTGAATTTGGTTCTGGGGGCTTTTCCTCCTTTTGAACCCATGCATTCTTTGGTCGTTATATTACTTTCTTGGAAAGTTTTGTTTCTTTTGGCCATCTCTTCTGCCAGAAGAGTCTCTGAATTATCTGCTCTTTCTTGTGAGTCTCCTTTTCTGATTTTTCATCAGGATAAGGCGGTGCTGCGAACTTCTTTTGAATTTTTTACCTAAGGTTGTGAATTCTAACAACCTTAGTGGAGAAATTGTGGTTCCTTCATTATGTCCTAATCCTATGAATTCTAAGGAGAAATCATTGCATTCTTTGGATGCTGTTAGAGCTTTGTATTATTATGTTTAAGCTACTAAGTCTTTCCGAAAGACTTCTAGTCTATTTGTCATCTTTTCCGTTTCTAGAAAAGGCCAGAAAGCTTCTGCCGTTTCTTTGGCATCTTGGTTGAAATCTTTATTTCATCATGCCTATGACGAGTCGGGTAAAATTCCGCCTTGAAAGATTACAGTTCATTCTACTAGGTAAGTTTCTACTTCCTGGGCGTTTAGGAATGAAGCTTCGATTGATCAGATTTGCAAAGCAGCAACTTGGTCCTCTTTGCATACTTTTTCTAAATTCTACCATTTTGATGTGTTTTCTTCTTCTGAAGCAGTTTTTGGTAGAAAAGTACTTCAGGCAGTGGTTTCAGTTTGAATCTTCTGCTTATGTTTTTCATTAAACTTTATTTTGGGTGTGGATTATTTTCAGCAGGAATTGGCTGTCTTTATTTTATCCCTCCCTCTCTAGTGACTCTTGTGTGGAAAGATCCACATCTTGGGTAGTCATTATCCCATACGTCACTAGCTCATGGACTCTTGCTAATTACATGAAAGAAAACATAATTTATGTAAGAACTTACCTGATAAATTCATTTCTTTCATATTAGCAAGAGTCCATGAGGCCCGCCCTTTTTTGTGGTGGTTATGATTTTTTTGTATAAAGCACAATTATTCCAATTCCTTATTTTATATGCTTTCGCACTTTTTTCTTATCACCCCACTTCTTGGCTATTCGTTAAACTGAATTGTGGGTGTGGTGAGGGGTGTATTTATAGGCATTTTAAGGTTTGGGAAACTTTGCCCCTCCTGGTAGGAATGTATATCCCATACGTCACTAGCTCATGGACTCTTGCTAATATGAAAGAAATGAATTTATCAGGTAAGTTCTTACATAAATTATGTTTTTCCACATGGCTGTCTTATTTTCTGCATAGAAACAGTTAACTGGGGCTTCCCACTGTTGTAATAATGAGTGGGAGGGGCCTATTTTAGCGCTTTTTTGCGCAGTAAAAATTCAGACTCAGTCTTCCTGCTTCTTCCTGCATGATCCAGGACGTCTCTAGAGAGCTCAAGGGTCTTCAAAAGTCATTTTGAGGGAGGTAATCAGTCACAGCAGACCTGTGACAGTGTGTTTGACTGTGTTAAAAACGTTTTTTTCTCTATTGATTATCCGTTTTGGGTATTAAGGGGTTAATCATCCATTTGCAAGTGGGTGCAATGCTCTGCTAGCTTAATACATTTACTGTGAAAATTTGGTTGCTATAACTGATTTGGTTCATTGTTATTTCAACTTGAGACAGGTTTTGTGCTTCTTAAAGGCGCAGTAGCGTTTTTTATATTGCTTGTAAACTTATTTTAAAGTGTTTTCCAAGCTTGCTAGTCTCATTGCTAGTCTGTTTAAACATGTCTGACACAGATGAATTTGTTTGTTCATTATGTTTGAAGGCCAGTGTGGAGCCCCATAGGAATATGTGTACTAAATGTATTGATTTCACTTTAAATAATAAAGGTCAGTCTTTATCTGTAAAAGAATTATCACCAGACAACGAGGGGGAAGTTATGCCGACTAACTCTCCTCACGTGTCAGTACCTTCGCCTCCCGCTCAGGAGGCGCGTGCTAATATGGCGCCAAGTACATCAGAGACGCCCATAGTAATCACTTTACAGGACATGGCTACAATCATGAATAATACCCTGTCAGAAGTATTATCTAGATTGCCAGAATTAAGAGGCAAGCGCGATAGCTCGGGGATTAGGACAGAGTGCGCTGGTGCTGTGAGAGCCATGTCCGATACTGCGTCACAGTTTGCAGAACATGAGGACGGAGAGCTTCATTCTGTGGGTGACGGATCTGATCCAGGGAAACCGGATTCAGAGATTTCTAATTTTAAATTTAAGCTTGAGAACCTCCGTGTATTGCTTGGTGAGGTTTTAGCTGCTCTGAATGACTGTAACACAGTTGCAGTCCCAGAGAAATTGTGTAGGCTGGATAGATACTATGCGGTGCCGGTGTGTACTGACGTTTTTCCTATACCTAAAAGGCTTACAGAAATTATTAGCAAGGAGTGGGATAGACCCGGTGTGCCCTTTTCCCCACCTCCTATATTTAGGAAAATGTTTCCAATAGACGCCACTACACAGGACTTATGGCAGACGGTCCCTAAGGTGGAGGGAGCAGTTTCTACTTTAGCTAAGCGTACCACTATCCCGGTGGAGGATAGTTGTGCTTTTTCAGATCCAATGGATAAAAAATTAGAAGGTTACCTTAAGAAAATGTTTGTTCAACAAGGTTTTATCTTACAGCCCCTTGCATGCATTGTGCCTGTCACTGCTGCTGCGGCATTCTGGTTTGAGTCTCTGGAAGAGGCCATTCACACAGCTCCATTGGATGAAATTATGGACAAGCTTAAATCACTTAAGCTAGCTAATGCATTTGTTTCTGATGCCATTGTACATTTGACTAAACTAACGGCTAAGAACTCTGGATTCGCCATCCAGGCGCGGAGAGCGCTATGGCTTAAATCCTGGTCAGCTGACGTGACTTCTAAATCTAAATTACTTAATATTCCTTTCAAGGGGCAGACCTTATTCGAGCCCGGCTTGAAAGAAATTATTGCTGACATTACTGGAGGTAAGGGTCATACTCTTCCTCAGGACAGGGCCAAATCAAAGGCCAAACAGTCTAATTTTTGTGCCTTTCGAAATTTCAAGGCAGGAGCAGCATCAACTTCCTCCGCTCCAAAACAGGAAGGAACTGTTGCTCGTTAAAGACAGGCCTGGAAAACTAACCAGTCCTGGAACAAGGGCAAGCAGGCCAGAAAACCTACTACTGCCCCCAAGACAGCATGAAGGAACGGCCCCCTATCCGGAAACGGATCTAGTGGGGGGCAGACTTTCTCTCTTCGCCCAGGCGTGGGCAAGAGATGTCAAGGATCCCTGGGCGTTGGAGATCATATCTCAGGGATATCTTCTGGACTTCAAAGCTTCTCCTCCTCGAGGGAGATTCCATCTATCAAGGTTATCAGAAAACCAGATAAAGAAAGAGGCATTCCTACGCTGTGTACAAGACCTCCTAGTAATGGGGGTGATCCACCCTGTTCCGCGGACGGAACAAGGGCAGGGATTTTACTCAAATCTGTTTGTGGTGCCCAAGAAAGAGGGAACCTTCAGACCAATCTTGGACCTAAAGAATCATTATTGGTACCTGAGATTTGCCTTTCTAGACAGACATTACCAGTTTGTAGCTCTTCCCTTCGGGTTGGCTACGGCCCCGAGAATCTTTACAAAGGTTCTGGGCTCACTTCTGGCGGTTCTAAGACCGCGAGGCATAGCGGTGGCTCCGTATCTAGACGACATCCTGATACAGGCGTCAAGCTTTCAAATTGCCAAGTCTCATACAGAGATAGTTCTGGCATTTCTGAGGTCGCATGGGTGGAAAGTGAACGTGGAAAAGAGTTCTCTATCACCACTCACAAGAGTCTCCTTCCTAGGGACTCTTATAGATTCTGTAGAGATGAAAATTTACCTGACGGAGTCTAGGTTATCAAAACTTCTAAATGCTTGCCGTGCCCTTCATTCCATTCTACGCCCGTCAGTGGTTCAGTGCATGGAAGTAATCGGCTTAATGGTAGCGGCAATGGACATAGTGCCATTTGCGCGCCTGCATCTCAGACCGCTGCAATTATGCATGCTAAGTCAGTGGAATGGGGATTACTCAGATTTGGCTCCTCTACTAAATCTGGATCAAGAGACCAGAGATTCTCTTCTCTGGTGGCTTTCTCGGGTCCATCTGTCCAAGGGCATGACCTTTCGCAGGCCAGATTGGACGATTGTAACAACAGATGCCAGCCTTCTAGGTTGGGGCGCAGTCTGGAACTCCCTGAAGGCTCGGGGATCGTGGACTCAGGAGGAGAACCTCCTCCCAATAAATATTCTGGAGTTAAGAGCAATATTCAATGCTCTTCTAGCTTGGCCTCAGTTAGCAACACTGAGGTTCATCAGATTTCAGTCGGACAACATCACGACTGTGGCTTACATCAACCATCAAGGGGGAACCAGGAGTTCCCTAGCGATGTTAGAAGTCTTAAAGATAATTCGCTGGGCAGAGTCTCACTCTTGCCACCTGTCAGCGATTTACATCCCAGGCGTGGAGAACTGGGAGGCGGACTTTCTAAGTCACCAGACTTTTCATCCGGGGGAGTGGGAACTTCATCCGGAGGTGTTCGTTCAACTGGTTCATCGTTGGGGCAAACCAGAACTGGATCTCATGGCGTCTCGCCAGAACGCCAAGCTTCCTCGTTACGGATCCAGGTCCAGGGACCCGGGAGCGGCGCTGATAGATGCTCTAGTAGCCCCTTGGGTTTTCAACATGGCTTATGTGTTTCCACCGTTTCTGCTGCTGCCTCGACTGATTGCCAAGATCAAACAGGAGAGAGCATCAGTGATTCTGATAGCGCCTGCGTGGCCACGCAGGACCTGGTATGCAGACCTAGTGGACATGTCGTCCTGTCCACCATGGTCTCTGCCTCTGAGGCAGGACCTTCTAATACAAGGTCCTTTCAACCATCCAAATCTAATTTCTCTGAGGCTGACTGCATGGAGATTGAACGCTTGATCCTATCAAAGCGTGGCTTCTCAGAGTCAGTTATTGATACCTTAATACAGGCACGGAAGCCTGTTACCAGAAAAATCTACCATAAGATATGGCGTAAATATTTATATTGGTGCGAATCCAAGAGTTACTCATGGAGTAAGGTTAGGATTCCTAGGATATTGTCCTTTCTACAAGAGGGTTTGGAAAAGGGCTTATCTGCTAGTTCGTTGAAGGGACAGATTTCTGCTCTGTCTATTCTTTTGCACAAACGTCTGGCAGAAGTTCCAGACGTCCAGGCTTTTTGCCAGGCTTTGGCTAGGATTAAGCCTGTGTTTAAAACTGTTGCTCCTCCGTGGAGCTTAAACTTGGTTCTTAAAGTTCTCCAAGGAGTTCCGTTTGAACCCCATCATTCCATTGATATTAAGCTTTTATCTTGGAAAGTTCTGTTTTTGATGGCTATTTCCTCGGCTCGAAGAGTCTCTGAGTTATCTGCCTTACATTGTGATTCTCCTTATCTGATTTTCCATTCAGACAAGGTAGTTCTGCGTACTAAACCTGGGTTTTTACCTAAGGTAGTTTCTAACAGGAATATCAATCAAGAGATTGTTGTTCCATCATTATGTCCTAATCCTTCTTCAAAGAAGGAACGACTTTTGCATAATCTGGACGTAGTCCGTGCCCTGAAGTTCTATTTACAGGCAACTAAAGATTTCCGTCAAACATCTTCCCTGTTTGTCGCTTACTCTGGACAGAGGAGAGGTCAAAAAGCTTTGGCAACCTCTCTCTTTTTTTGGCTTCGTAGCATAATACGCTTAGCCTATGAGACTGCTGGACAGCAGCCCCCTGAAAGGATTACAGCTCATTCTACTAGAGCTGTGGCTTCCACCTGGGCCTTTAAGAATGAGGCCTCTGTTGAACAGATTTGCAAGGCTGCGACTTGGTCTTCGCTTCACACCTTTTCAAAATTTTACAAATTTTACACTTTTGCTTCTTCGGAGGCTGTTTTTGGGAGAACGGTTCTACAGGCAGTGGTTCCTTCCGTTTAAGTTCCTGCCTTGTCCCTCCCATCATCCGTGTACTTTAGCTTTGGTATTGGTATCCCATAAGTAATGGATGATCCGTGGACTGGATACACTTAACAAGAGAAAACATAATTTATGCTTACCTGATAAATTTATTTCTCTTGTAGTGTATCCAGTCCACGGCCTGCCCTGTCTTTTAAGGCAGATCTAAATTTTAATTAAATCTCCAGTGACCACTGCACCCTATGGTTTCTCCTTTCTTGTTTTTGTTTCGGTCGAATGACTGGATATGACATGTGAGGGGAGGAGCTATATAGCAGCTCTGCTGTGGGTGATCCTCTTGCAACTTCCTGTTGGGAAGGGAATATATCCCATAAGTAATGGATGATCCGTGGACTGGATACACTACAAGAGAAATAAATTTATCAGGTAAGCATAAATTATGTTTTTTGTTATCAGCAGTGGTATTTCTTTTAACACATTATTTTCTTTTTGAGGGACATTGCTATCTCCAGAGACCTGGTACCACCATGGGGGCAAAGTTTGCCCCCTCCTACGCTAACCTCTATATGGGGTGGTGGGAGGCCGCCCACGTCTATGGAGATGGCAACCCCCACAAGGAACATATTATTTACTATGGTAGATATATTGACGACCTGCTGGTGGTGTGGGATGGAGATGTGGAACTTGCTAAAGATTTTGTCAACAATATAAACGACAATAATATGAATCTTAAATTCACTTCACAGCTTAGCCCTGATCACATAGAGTTTTTGGATGTTGACATCACAGTGAATACAGCACAAAAAATTATCAATACTTCGGTGTATAGAAAACCCACAGGGGGGAATACTATATTAAATTACAAATCTAGTCATCCACAACATGTCAAGAAAGCTATCACTAAGGGACAGTTTATTAGAACCAAGAGACTCTGTTCAGATAGACAAACTTTTGAAACACTATGTCAAATACTAGAGGATAGACTCTTGCAAAGAGACTATCCTCTACCATTGTTGAGAAAAACCAAAGAAGATGTGGAAAAAATTCCAAGGGATAATTTGTTGGTGTATAAACACAAAACTAACAAACAAAGCGGTACCAGACAAAATAAACAAAAGGAGAGTAAACTTGTGTTCAGTACACCTTACAGTTTGGAATATCACAAAATTTGTGATATTATCAAACAATCACTACTAATACTGGCCACAGATACAAATTTAGTACACATAGCCACGGAGGGTTGCAGATACGTAGCAAGAAAAAGTAAGACTATCGGAAACATTATAGCACCCTCTGATCTTGCTAATGTTAATACATGCACCTGGCTCCCACAAAGATTTGTTTTTTTCAAATGCAAGACACAAAGGTGTAAAACCTGCAGTCACGTAGTGGAAGGAGTAAACGTTACCTCTACATCAACAAATCGTACATATAATATTAGATACAATCTAAACTGTAAATCCAACAATGTGATTTACCTGCTGACCTGCCGGGGGTGTAATATACAATATGTCGGGAAAACCAAACGACTTGTCAGGGACAGAGCCCAGCAGCATGTCAGGGACATTGAAGACCCAGATATTTTTACTCCTGTAGCCAGACACTTCAAATCTGAACATTCAGGCAATGCTGCTCTTTTGTCTATACAGGCAATTGACCACGTACCACCACACAAAAGGGGTGGCGATAGAATCCAAAGGCTGGACTATAAGGAAGCCCAATGGATTTTTTTACTGAATACAAGACATCCATATCTCATTAACAAAGAAAGTGATGTCAATCTTTTTATTTAATCTAGAATCATATTCCCTTTTTGTTATGCCATTCAATTGGGCCATACCATGTAAAAGTGTAACATTCAAAACCTAGTTATGTATACAATCTATAAAGTGACACATAACTAACTATCAAAATATAATACATTAACCTAGGACAGTGTAAGTAGGGGATGACACTATTAGTACATTAGAATAACTTGCACTTATATATTTAGGATCTTTTGTCTTTATCTCTATTCCTCTTTTCCAATCCCTTAGGGTACTACTAATAGAAATAGTAAAAGAATGAGTTGAGAACACATATACATCCTTATTTTTCTTAGCACTTTCTAACAGAACTAAGTTTAGATTTCTAATAAATATTTGTTGCCTTTCATATTTATGTGCTTAGAATTTAGCTCTTTGTGTTCCCTCATAGCACCCACCCTCACTCTGTCATTAGTTTAGCCTAAACACCTAAGTCAACAGGACAAAAAGGGGTTAATATTTGTTTCTTTCATGTAATTAGCAAGAGTCCAGGAGCTAGTGACGTATGGGATATACATTCCTACCAGGAGGGGCAAAGTTTCCCAAACCTCAAAATGCCTATAAATACACCCCTCACCACACCCACAAATCAGTTTTACAAACTTTACCTCCTGTGGAGGTGGTGAAGTAAGTTTGTGCTAGATTCTACGTTGATATGCGCTCTGCAACAGGTTGGAGCCCGGTTTTCCTCTCAGCGTGCAGTGAATGTCAGAGGGATGTGAAGAGAAGGTGATACATCCAATAGTGATATTTCTAAAGAATTAGAGGCCAGATGTGATCATGTAAAGAAGAAAAGCTCTTTTTACCCTGTACATGCCCGTCCAAAAGCTTTGGACATCTTTCAAAAAACAATTGAGGAAAAACTCACTATACTTAGTGAGAAAAACTTAAAGAAATCAAATAACTCCTCTAACTTAACAGCCAGTGAAAAAAATGCATTAAAAAGTTTGTCTGATAATGAATCAATCCTCATTAGACCATCTGACAAAGGGGGGAATGTCGTTATTTTGAACAAAACAGACTATATAATGGAGGCTAGGAGGCAACTGGATGATAAAGAGGTATATAGCAAACTTCAGAATAATCCCACGAAGTTATACAAACATGAATTGGTGGGTATTGTTTTGTTTGCAAAACATAACAATATAATAAGTGCTGCTACTAAAGATGCACTTATACCCTCTCATCCAGTTGCCCCTATCTTCCATTATTTTCCCAAAATACATAAGGATCCTGTATGTCCTCCAGGGCGTCCCATCATCGCAGGGATTGGTTCTCTTAATGAACCTCTCAGTGATTTGATAGACACCTTTTTACAACCCCTAGTCAAAGGACTCTTAACCCATATACAAGACACAACTGCTATCTTGACAAAATTAGATAAAGTAAGATGGGAATCCAGTTTCAGATTTTTAGTGGTGGATGTCACCTCTCTTTATACCTGTATTCAAAACAATAAAGGCATGGTTGCAATAGAATTTTTTCTTGACTCATACAGTGAATATGACTCAGCCACTAAGACTTTTATTTTAAGACCTATTGAATATCTCCTAACGCATAATTTTTTTATGTTTGGCACTGAATTCTTTCTCCAGAGGCGTGGTACAGCTATGGGGGCAAAGTTTGCCCCCTCCTATGCCAACCTCTTTATGGGGTGGTGGGAGCTGCGCCACGTCTTTGGAGAAAGAAATCCATTCAGGAATAAAATTAAGCACTTTTATAGGTATATTGATGACCTGTTTTTTGTATTTGAGGGCAGTGAATCTGAAGCAGATTCCTTTTGTGAGTTCATGAATCACAATGACGATGGAATCAGACTTGTAGGAGAGAACAATGCAGAAACCATTAATTTCCTAGACTTAAAAATCTCTGCCAATATGACAGAGAATAAAATTGAAACCAGCCTTTACAGAAAGCCCACTGCAGGCAACACACTGCTGTCATTTAAATCTTGCCATCCCAAACATGTACTTAAGGGCATCCCTAAGGGGGAGTACATTAGGGCTAGAAGAAATTGTACCAATGAAGAACAATATGAGGAAAACAGCAATTTAATCACCAATAGATTAAGACAAAGAGGCTACACTGATGATATTCTAGATGAAGCAAAAGAGAGTATAAAAGACATCCCTAGAGAACATTTTCTCAGATATAAAAAGAAAGAAAAGCAAGCCATGACTACTGCACCTAAATTTATAACCACCTACAGTACAGATTACTACAAAATCTGTGATATAATAAGGGAAAGTGTTCCCATTTTGTACACAGATCCCATTCTGAAGGGGATAGTGCAGCAGGGAATAAACTTTATACCTAGGAGAGGTAAAACCTTAGCCAATCATCTATCACCATCTGATATAATGAATATGAATAAAACCAACACCAATTGGCTCCAAGGAAAGAAAGGCTTTTATAAATGCAGAAGAAAGGATTGCACAACCTGTGAACATGCTTTAGAGGGTAATACTTTTCATTCTAGTACAACAAATAATGATCACAAGATAAAAATTTTTATCAACTGTAACACCACACATGTGGTTTATCTTTTGACATGCACAATTTGCAATTGTCAGTATGTTGGTAAAACGAAGCGCCCTATCAAAGACAGGTTCTTAGAACATTTACGTTCTGGAAAAGATGAGAAATCTGACACTCCAATTTCAAGACACTTTAAAAGTCTTCATGATTCAGACATGTCTAGTTTAACCTTACAAGGAATTGATCATGTACCCCATTGGAGAAGAGGAGGCAACAGGGAGGATAAACTAAATAAACGAGAGGTCTATTGGATTTTTTCACTTAAAACAAGTAACCCCTTAGGTTTAAATATGAGGAGGGACCTTGATTTATTTACTTAATAAGTGCATTTCTTCTTTTGCATGTAATCACAGACCTTTTTAAAATATCCCCTTATAGGATTTATATATTCCTCTTATTGTCAATAAATTCCAAAGGTTTAAAGTAGGACTAATTTTCTTTTTGATATATGTTATAACTGGTAAAACAAAAATAATTTATACAGAGGGAGAGATATACATAAATTTTATAACTGCAAACAGCAGTAAACATCCTCTCTATAAACATTTAACAGAAGCATTTAACTATCATGAATGATAGGTTTACATTTTTGTTTGCTTTACATCTGTTTGATATATAGTGTTTATAAACTCTAGTATACTGTTTAGGGTCCATAGATAATTATACCATGATATAAATTACTTTAAATCATACTGTGTCTTTAAAATCATGGTATAAGTAAAGGTGTGTCAGACTAGCCTAACATGCAGTGAACAAGTGAGCATGCTCACGAAACATGTCTGCTTGACTATCTGACACACCTGTGTTATGTTTTTACCTGTGAGCCTGCTGGGCCTGCGTGCCTGACTATATGCTTTTAAACTTGTGCCGAAATAAATGAATAGTAACTTTTAAGTTGGACTGAGTGTCTCTGTGGTGCGCCCTTACACTGGATATCTTTACACTTGCTTTGTAAGTTGGCAGACTTACTTTTTGGGCTGCATAACAGGACAAACTGAAATTACACCCACTCTCCATTGAGCCGTTTGGAGGACTGATTACTCCACCCCCTGCAGTCATCGCATAGGGAGCGGTCAGTTGAGCGCTACACACACAGAACAACTGTGTACTTTCCGATGTGAAGAGAGTATTGCCTATTTGAATTCAATGATCTCCTTCTACGGGGTCTATTTCATAGGTTCTCTGTTATCGGTCGTAGAGATTCATCTCTTACCTCCCTTTTCAGATCGACGATATACTCTTATATATACCATTACCTCTACTGACTCTCGTTTCAGTACTGGTTTGGCTATCTGCTATATGTAGATGAGTGTCCTGGGGTAAGTAAGTCTTATTTTCTGTGACACTCTAAGCTATGGTTGGGCACTTTTATATAAAGTTCTAAATATATGTGTTTAAACATTTATTTGCCTTGATTCAGGATGTTCAACGTTCCTTTTTTCAGACAGTCAGTTTCATATTTGGGATAATGCATATGAATAAATCAATTTTTTCTTACCTTAAAATTTGACTTTTTTTCCTGTGGGCTGTTAGGCTTGCGGGAGCTGAAAATGCTTCATTTTATTGCGTCATTCTTGGCGCGGACTTTCTTGGCGCAAAAATTTTCTTGTCATTTCCGGCATCATACGTGTCGCCGGAAGTTGCGTCATTTTTTTGACGTTTTTGCGCCAAAAAATGTCGGCGTTCCGGATGTGGCGACATTCGAGCGTCATTGTTGTCTCCACAATATTTAAGTCTCATTATTTATTGCTTCTGGTTGCTAGAAGCTTGTTCATTGGCATTTTTTTCCCATTCTTGAAACTGACATTTAAGGAATTTGATCTTTTTTGCTTTATATGTTGTTTTTTCTTTTACATATTGCAAGATGTCTCACCCTGAATCAGAAGCCACTTCTGGAAAAACGCTTAACTGAGTTTCAGTTCTACCAAAGCTAAGTTCATTTATTTTAAATGTATAAATGTTTATCTTTAGCTATGGTTTGTAATAAGTTATTATGATATACTTTTACATGCAGGATCCATTAGTGTTTATGCTTTACATATTTCCATTCTTACATCTTATGTACAAGAAATATTTAGAAGATTTATAAGAAACATTTTTCTGATTCTATTTTAAAGGCTTTGTCTGACTTCGTGCCTTCTAATAACATTTTTAGCTCTTTTTCACTTCTTTTTTAATTATTGAAGTTTCAAATGACCAACAACATACTGATTTATCCTTCTCTGATGATGTTTTTTCTCTTTCAGAAATTTTCTTCATCAGATATTGACACTAACAAATCTACTTTTTTATTATTTTTCTATTATTAAAGTACATTTGCTCTTTGTTGAAAATGTGTTGATTATTTTGGATATTAAGGTAACTAGTTCTTTAAGACTAGCTGACACTATTTCTGCCTATTTATTTCTTCTGTGTTTTCAGAGGTTTTCTTTCCATTTCCCCATTCTAGGGAACGGAATAGGCTGAGAATTTTCTTTTATTCCTTCTTCAAAGGTTTTAAACTATATTCTTTGCCAGCAGTTAAATTCAATAAGGAGGGTTCTCCAATTTATTGGGGCTATCTCTACTTCTACTAATTATGCTATTATTTCTATAGCAAAATAGTATTTATTTTCCTTTAGATAGTTGTATCTTATTTATGGAAAATTGATTAGTTTCAGGTACTTTTCTTGGTCCTGTGATTTATTTGGATATTGCTAGCATTGTTAAGGGACAACATTTACTAGACTAGGTGCTGTTGCATTTGTCTGTTGTTTTGCATTTATTGATTATGCAAGTCCTCTGTATTGACTGGTCCTTTAAACTGGACTATCATGCTAATAATTTCATTTGTGTCTTCATTTTATTGAATATTTTCGCAAATGAGGGTTATTCTATGTCTTTAGCTATTTTAGCTAGAAGAATTTTGTGATTTTTGAAAAAAAATAAAAAAATCCATATTTCTTAACTGTTACTCTGGGCTTCAAGATTGAGTTCTAAGACTAAAACTTTAAGCTTATACTAGTTTGGTTGTTCTTATTAAGGAACGAATTCCTGAGTTCTTTCCCAAGTAACATGTTTATAATTGGGGTTCGAAATCAGCTCCCTAATATTGCGATGTACGTGCCGTATTCCAGCTTGGCTGGTAAGGGGCAGGTTAAGACTTCTTTCAAATTTATTTGGTTCTATTTTTTCCAAATTTCTTTGATTTTATTCCAGTAAGGCTAACACTTTCTTTAAGTGTGTTTCTGTCCTATATATTTTGGGTACTGTTGAAGCATGGCTGGGCACCCATGGGGTTCAAGCGCTGCTCAGACCTGGAATCTTCTGGGGTATTTCTTCCAGTTCCTTTTTTAGGAACCGGGTTTGGAGTTTTATTCAAACTATTTTGCCTTTTTATGGTCATTGATAGCATTATTTGTTTTCATTAGATACAATAAATGCATATTTTCATTTTTCTGTTTTCATTCAGATTATTTTCTGAGGACGCGGAATCTCATATGATTCACTTGCTCTTCAGGACATAGTTAGAGGATCTTTTTTTCAAAAGCTCTTGATTCCTCACACGAGGGTCACCTTTTTTAGGTTTCCAGATAGTTTGTGTCACTGTCTTTGTCTCTATCAGACAAGGGATAATTCTATTGGGTTCCGTCTGTCGGTACCTTTAGTCTCTATTATTTCCTTCAGTTGCTATATATGCATAGAAGTTTTAGGTCTTATGGCCACAGCATTGGATTCAATTCCCTTTGCTCATTTTTACTAGAAAGAACCTTTTCAGTCTTTTATGAGTGTTGTTTCTTCGAGAACATGGTTGGAGGATCAATTTACCAAAAAGTTTGTTGATTCCTCAGACAAGGGTAACCTTTTTAGGTTTCCTGATAGATTCAGTGTCCTTGACTCTGTCTCTGTCGGACAAAAGACGTCTGAATTTGGTTTCAGCTTGTCGAAACCTTCAGTCTCAATCTTTCCCTTCGGTAGCCTTATGCATGGAAATTCTAGGTCTTATGTCTGCTGCATTGGACGCGGTCTCCTTTGCTCATTTTCACATGCGACCTCTTCAGCTCTGTATGTTGAACCAGTGGTGTAGGGATTATACAAAGATATCTCAATTAATATCTTTAAAACCGATTGTACGACACTCTCTGACGTGGTGGTCAGACCACCATCGTTTAGTTCAGGGGGCTTCTTTTGTTCTTCCAACCTGGACTGTGATTTCAACAGATGCAAGTCTGACAGGTTGGGGAGCTGTTTGGGGGTCTCTGACAGCACAAGGGGTTTGGGAATCTCAGGAGGTGAGATTACCAATCAATATTTTGGAACTCTGTGCAATTTTCAGAGCTCTTCAGTCATGGCCTCTTCTAAAGAGAGAGCCGTTCATTTGTTTTCAGAAGGACAATGTCACAACTGTGGCATATGTCAATCATCAAGGAGGGACTCACAGTCCTCTGGCTATGAAAGAAGTATCTCGAATTCTGGTATGGGTGGAATCCAGCTCCTGTCTAATTTCTGCGGTTTATATCCCAGGTATAGACAATTGGGAAGCGGATTATCTCAGTCGCCAAACGTTACATCCGGGCGAATGGTCTCTTCACCCAGAGGTATTTCTTCAGATTGTTCAAATGTGGGGACTTCCAGAAATAGATCTGATGGCTTCTCATCTAAACAAGAAGCTTCCCAGGTATCTGTCCAGATCCAGGGATCCTCCGGCGGAGGCAGTGGATGCATTGTCACTTCCTTGGAAGTATCATTCTGCCTATATCTTTCCGCCTCTAGTTCTTCTTCCTCTAGGAATTTTATGTCTACACCCTAACATGAACCCCGAGTCTAAACACCCCTAATCTTACACTTATTAACCCCTAATCTTCCGCTCCCGACATCGCCGACACATGCATTATATTATTAACCCCTAATCTGCCGCTCTGGACACTGCCGCCACCTACATTATAGTTATGAACCCCTAATCTGCTGCCCCCAACATCGCCGACACCTACATTAGATTTATTAACCCCTAATCTGCCCCCCCCCAACTTCGCCGCAACTATATTAAATGTATTAACCCCTAATCTGCCGCCGCCACTACAATAGTTATTAACCCCTAAACCTAAGTCTAACCCTAACACCCCCTTAATTTAAATATAATTTAAATAAAACTAAATAAAATTACAACAATTAAATAAATTATTCCTATTTAAAACTAAATACTTACCTATAAAATAAACCATAAGATAGCTACAATATAACTAATAGTTGCATTGTAGCTATTTTAGGATTTATTTTTATTTTACAGTCAACTTTTAATTTATTTTAACTAGGTACAATAGTTATTAAATAGTTATTAACTATTTAATAACTACCTAGCTAAAATAAAAACAAATTTACCTGTAAAATAAATCCTAACCTAAGTTACAATTACACCTAACACTACACTATAATTAAATTAATTACCTAAACTACCTACAATTAATTACAATTAAATTAAATAAACTAAAGTACGAAAAACAACAAACACTAAATTACAGAAAATAAAAAATATTTTTTTTTAAACTAATTACACCTACTCTAATCCCCCTAATAAAATAAAAAAGCCCCCCAAAAATAATAAAAATCCCTACCCTATACTAAATTACAAATAGCCCTTAAAAGGGCCTTTTGCGGGGCATTGCCCCAAAGTAATCAGCTCTTTTACCTGTAAAAAAATACAATACCCGCCCAACATTAAAACCCACCACCCACACACCCAACCCTACTCTAAAACCCACCCAATACCCGCTTAATAAAACCTAACACTACCCCCTTGAAGATCACCCTACCTTGAGCCGTCTTCACCCAGCCGGGCACAAGTGGACCTCCAGACCGGCAGAAGTCTGTGTGGGTGGTGAGTTTTAATGTTGGGGGGTTAATTATAGAATGTGTGTAAATGCGCTGTACAGCAATGGGGATGCCTAAAATTGATAAAGAAGTTTCATACTATGTATGAATATATCTAATATAACTTTCCCTTAATAAGGGGTTTAAAAAACAATGCTTGGTACACTCAAAAAGATAAAATTGGATATAAAAAACTGATATAAAAGGTAGATGTGAATTGATGCAATATAACAACTGATACAATAACACAATTTATTCAATCAGACAATATAGTCTAAAAACAAACAAATGAATCAGGTAATGAAATGTGACCGGTCACTAGTAAAAATAAATATATATAAAAAGTGTTAGAAAATCTTCTTAAAAATGTGCGTTTGGATATATAGAACCTTATAGGTATTTTCCACGTTAGCGAATAATTCAAAGAATAATTAATCTTTTTATCTTCCTAAGTGTTAGAATAGACTGAAAAGGCAGTTACTAAAGTGAATTGGAGGGAGCAATCTTTCTTTAATGTTTATTATTACTGTTTAAACCTTTTTTTGGATGAATAGTATAAACAATATGAATAGTCTCTTGTGATGTACCGTGTATGTCTAACCACACTGCATTCATCCAAAGAACGGCATAATACAAGTTTCAATAACGGAGTTTAATAACGGAGGTTTCAGGACTGGGACAAAAAAGAAAAAAGGTTTAAACAGTAATAATAAACATTAACAAAAGATTGCTCCCTCCAATTCACTTTAGTAACTGCCTTTTCAGTCTATCCTAACACTTACGCCTAGATTTAGAGTTTGGCGTTAGCCGTCAAAACCAGCATTAGAGGCTCCTAACGCTGGTTTTGGGCTACCGCTGGTATTTAGAGTCAGTCAGGAAAGTGTCTAACTTTCCAGCCGCGACTTTTCCATACCGCAGATCCCCTTACGTCAATTGCGTATCCTATCTTTTCAATGGGATCTTTCTAACGCTGGTATTTAGAGTCGTGGCTGAAGTGAGCGTTAGAAATCTAACGACAAAACTCCAGCCGCAGAAAAAAGCCAGGAGTTAAGAGCTCCTAACTACTGTGCTCTAAAGTACACTAACACCCATAAACTACCTATGCACCCCTAAACGGAGGTCCCCCCACATCGCCGCCACTCTATTACAATTTTTTAACCCCTAATCTGCCGACCGCACACCGCCGCCACCTACGTTATCCCTATGAACCCCTAATCTGCCGCCCCCAACGTCGCCTCCACCTACCTACAATTATTAACCCCTAATCTGCCGACCGGACCTCACCGCTACTATAATAAATGTATTAACCCCTAATCCGCCTCACTCCCGCCTCAATAACCCTATAATAAATAGTATTAACCCCTAATCTGCCCTCCCTAACATCGCCGACACCTAACTTCAAGTATTAACCCCTAATCTGCCGACTGGACCTCACCGCTACTCTAATACATTTATTAACCCCTAAAGCTAAGTCTAACCCTATTATTTTAACTAGGTAGCTATTAAATAGTTATTAACTATTTAATAGCTACCTAGTTAAAATAATTACAAAATTACCTGTAAAATAAATCCTAACCTAAGTTACAAATAAACCTAACACTACACTATCAATAAATTACTTAAATAAAATACCTACAATTATTTACAATTAAACCTAACACTACACTATCAATAAATTAATTAAATAAAATACCTACAATTACCTACAATTAAACCTAACACTACACTATCAATAAATTAATTAAATACAATACCTACAAATAAATACAATTAAATAAACTAACTAAAGTACAAAAAATAAAAAAGATCTAAGTTACAAAAAATAAAAAAATATTTACAAACAGAAAAATATTACAACAATTTTAAACTAATTACACCTACTCTAAGCCCCCTAATAAAATAACAAAGCCCCCCAAAATAAAAAAATGCCCTACCCTATTCTAAAATTAAAATAGAAAAGCTCTTTTACCTTACCAGCCCTTAAAAGGGCCCTTTGCGGGGCATGCCCCAAAGAATTCAGCTCTTTTGCCTGTAAAAAAAAACATACAATACCCCCCCCAACATTACAACTCACCACCCACATACCCCTAATCTAACCCAAACCCCCCTTAAATAAACCTAACACTAAGCCCCTGAAGATCTCCCTACCTTGTCTTCACCACACCGGGTCCCGATCTGTCCAGAAGAGCCTCCGAAATCTTCATCCAAGCCCAAGCGGGGGCTGAAGAGTGAAGTCCATCCTCCGGCTGAAGTCTGGATCCAAGCGGCGGCTAAAGAATTCCATCTTTGGGCAGAAGTCTTCATCCTATCCGGGCAGAAGAGTCGATCCGGACCGGCAAACATCTTCATCCAAGCCGCATCTTCTATGTTCTTCCATCCGATGATGACCGGCTCCATCTTGAAGACATCCGGGGCGGATCCATCTTCTTCTTCCGACGACTAGACGATGAATGAAGGTTCCTTTAAGGGACGTCATCCAAGATGGCATCCCTCGAATTCCGATTGGCTGATAGGATTCTATCAGCCAATCGGAATTAAGGTAGGAAAATTCTGATTCCCTGATGGAATCAGCCAATTAGATTCAAGTTCAATCCGATTGGCTGATCCGATCAGCCAATCAGATTGAGCTCGCATTCTATTGGCTGATCGGAACAGCCAATAGAATGCGAGCTCAATCTGATCGGCTGATCGGAACGTCCCTTAAAGGAACCTTCATTCGTCGTCTAGTCGTCGGAAGAAGAAGATGGATCCGCGCCGGATGTCTTCAAGATGGAGCCGGTTGTCATCGGATGAAGATAAAGATGCCGCTTGGAAGAAGATGGTTGCCGGTCCGGATCTACTCTTCTGCCCGGATAGGATGAAGACTTTGGAGCCTCTTCTGGACCTCTTCAGCCGCCGCTTGATAGAAGACTTCAGCCGGATGATGGATGTCCAGCCCCCGCTTGGGCTTGGATGAAGACTTCGGAGCTTGGAACGATCGGTGATACCTGGCATGGTGAAGACAAGGTAGGAAGATCTTCAGGGGCTTAGTGTTAGGTTTATTTAAGGGGGGTTTGGGTTAGATTAGGGGTATGTGGGTGGTGGGTTGTAATGTTGGGGGGGGATATTGTATGTTTTTTTTTTACAGGCAAAAGAGATGAATTATTTGGGGCATGCCCCGCAAAAGACCCTTTTCAGGGCTGGTAAGGTAAAAGAGCTTTTCTATTTTAATTTTAGAATAGGGTAGGGCATTTTTTTATTTTGGGGGGCTTTGTTATTTTATTAGGGGGCTTAGAGTAGGTGTAATTAGCTTAAAATTGTTGTAATATTTTTATTATGTTTGTAATTAATTTTTTTATTTTTTGTAACTTAGCTTTTTTTATTTTTTGTACTTTAGTTAGTTTATTTAATTGTATTTATTTGTAGGTACTTTATTTAATTAATTTATTGATAGTGTAGTGTTAGGTTTAATTGTAACTTAGGTTAGGATTTATTTTACAGGTAATTTTGTAATTATTTTAACTTGGTAGCTATTAAATAGTTATTAACTATTTAATAGCTATTGCACCTGGTTAAAATAAAATATAAATCCTAAAATAGCTACAATATAATTATAATTTATATTGTAGCTATATTAGGGTTTATTTGACAGGTAAGTATTTAGCTTTAAATAGGATTAATTTATTTAATAAGAGTTAATTTATTTAGTTAGATTTAAATTATATTTAACTTAGGGGGGTGTTAGTGTTAAGGTTAGACTTAGCTTTAGGGGTTAATACATTTATTATAGAAGCGGTGAGGTCCGGTCGGCAGATTAGGGGTTAATACTTGAAGTTAGGTGTCGGTGATGTTAGGGAGGGCAGATTAGGGGTTAATACTATTTATTGTAGGGTTAGTGAGGCGGATTAGGGGTTAATACATTTATTATAGTAGCGGTGAGGTCCGGTCGGCAGATTAGGGGTTAATTATTGTAGGTAGCTGGCGGCGACGTTGTGGGGGGCAGATTAGGGGTTAATAAATATAATATAGGGGTTGGCGGTGTTAGGGGCAGCAGATTAGGGGTACCTAGGTATAATGTAGGTTGCTGTGGTGTACGGAGTGGCAGATTAGGGGTTAAAAATAATATGCAGGGGTCAGCGATAGCGGGGGCGGCAGATTAGGGGTTAATAAGTGTAAGGTTAGGGGTGTTTAGACTCGGGGTACATGTTAGGGTGTTAGGTGCAGACATAGGAAGTGTTTCCGCATAGGAAACAATGGGGCTGCGTTAGGAGCTGAACGCTGCTTTTTTGCAGGTGTTAGGTTTTTTTTCAGCTTAAGCAGCCCCATTGTTTTCTATGGGGGAATCGTGCACGAGCACGTTTTTGAAGCTGGCCGCGTCCGTATGCACCGCTGGTATTTAGAGTTGCAGTGGCGGTAAATATGCTATACGTTCCCTTTTTGGAGCCTAACGCAGCCATTCTGTGAACTCTAAATACCAGCGGTATTTAAAAGGTGCGGACGAAAAAAAGCCAGCGTTAGATACACGGGTCGTTACCGACAAAACTCTAAATCTAGCCGTTAGGAAGATAAAAAGATTAATTATTCTTTGAATTATTCGCTAACGTGGAAAATACCTATAAGGTTCTATATATCCAAACGCACATTTTTAAGAAGATTTTCTAAGACATTTTATATATATTAATTTTTACTAGTGACCGGTCACATTTCATTACCTGATTCATTTGTTTGTTTTTAGACTATATTGTCTGATTGAATAAATTGTGTTATTGTATCAGTTGTTATATTGCATCAATTCACATCTACCTTTTATATCAGTTTTTTATATCCAATTTTATCTTTTTGAGTGTACCAAGCATTGTTTTTTAAACACAATGGATTTAGGGTAACAACTTTACTATCGAATAAAATTAAAATGCAATATTATTACAATACAATACATAAGAGAAAATAAAGGGACGTCTCCCTGATTTAAAAATAATAAAAAAGGACTGGAGTACCACCTTAAAAATGTTTAAAAAAGGTATTTTGCATATGTTTGATTTGATACAATGTGAATAAAGGTATCAGTCAAACTAAAAAATCAGTCTGTCCCAATTTGTGATATGTGGTTACAAAGTTTCTTATAATAGCTGTTCACCAAATGTTGCAACTGTGACAGATAGGGTCAGCGTGAAAATCATTAAAGTATAGCCCCCTTTAGGGAGAATTGGACGATAGAAGACACCTTAGTATCAGATCTTTTTTTCTTACTCACACTTTCTTTTCAAAGTAGCTTACTGACGATTTTATGGCTCACGGCTTTGGAGATTGCACACAGGCAAACAGCGTCTCCCAATGTTGATCACCTTTGCTGGTGTCGGCTGAACCCGGTCAGCGTGAATGAAGACTGCTCGTTACTCCAGCGTTTGTAGTGCGCCAAATTGATCCCAGTGCAGAGGGGATAAAAGAGATTCACACACCCGCACTTAGCGTGATACACGCGCGGGCAAAGATATAGAAAGCTAGGTACCTAGATTTTCAAATTGTGGTTAAAGTCCTTAGCAGGATACAACACAGATACAATCTACGCGTTTCACCCGTTAGATAGGGCTTTTTCAAGATACTCGTTGTTCCCGGGACGGAATTTAAATATCCGCTGAAGTGTGTTCATTGGTTGTGGCTCTTTTCTGTTTAAGGTGGAAGTTGATCAGGGTTGATTTTTCTTAAGGTGGATTTATTCTAATGTTCTCGTGTTCTCATCCAAAAAGGTCACAACACCACATATTGTATAGTGGTTTTACTAAACCAATTTTAAAATTTAAAAAAGTTTTCCAGACCCAACTGCAAATTATATTGAAAAATTATATTGTTAAGGTGATACAACCAGAGGTGGTATTCCATAATAAAATACAAAAATACAAAAATATATATTTTCTCTATAAGCTATAAATATCAAAAAATGTATTATTTAAAATAGAATTGTAGTACGTATGCCAAAAAGGTTAATAGTCTATTAGTTTATTAAAAAATTATAAATTTACACAGTAGGTGGGTTTCTCTATTATTAAGTCAATGCCTATTTTGAAAAGAAAGTGTGAGTAAGAAAAAAAGATCTGATACTAAGGTGTCTTCCATCGTCCAATTCTCCCTAAAGGGGGCTATACTTTAATGATTTTCACGCTGACCCTATCTGTCACAGTTGCAACATTTGGTGAACAGCTATTATAAGAAACTTTGTAACCACATATCACAAATTGGGACAGACTGATTTTTTAGTTTGACTGATACCTTTATTCACATTGTATCAAATCAAACATATGCAAAATACCTTTTTTAAACATTTTTAAGGTGGTACTCCAGTCCTTTTTTATTATTTTTAAATCAGGGAGACGTCCCTTTATTTTCTCTTATGTATTGTATTGTAATAATATTGCATTTTAATTTTATTCGATAGTAAAGTTGTTACCCTAAATCCATTGTGTTTATTTCCATAATTGACTAAATGTGGTGGAGAACTTAGCTTTTAGCGCCCTCTATATTCCTTTGCTTTAGATTTAATTGTCACAGTCCTGGGGTGACTGTTCTAGAGTGGTCAAAGTTTTTTTCCTTTAGGAATTAGCGCCATATTTCTGTGTTTATCATTGTTTTTTAAACCCCTTATTAAGGGAAAATTATATTAGATATATTCATACATAGTATGAAACTTCTTTATCAATTTTAGGCATCCCCATTGCTGTACAGCACATTTACACACATTCTATAATTAATCGGTCTTTTTTACACTGTTTTTGGGAACAGAGTAGTGTATATGCAGGGGTAGGACTTGCGCACCATTATCTTTCTCTCTTTCCTGTACTTTAATGTTGGGGGGGTATTGTATTTTCTTTTACAGGTAAAAGAGCTGATTACTTTGGGGCAATGCCCCGCAAAAGGCCCTTTTAAGGGCTATTTGTAATTTAGTATAGGGTAGGGATTTTTATTATTTTGGGGGGCTTTTTTATTTTATTAGGGGGATTAGAGTAGGTGTAATTAGTTTAAAAAAATTGTAATTATTTTTTTATTTTCTGTAATTTAGTGTTTGTTGTTTTTCGTACCTTAGTTTATTTAATTTAATTGTAATTAATTGTAGGTAGTTTAGGTAATTTATTTAATGATAGTGTAGTGTTAGGTATAATTGTAACTTAGGTAGGATTTATTTTACAGGTAAATTTGATTTTATTTTAGCTAGGTAGTTATTTAATAGTTAATAATTATTTAATAACTATTGTACCTAGTTAAAATAAATACAAAGTTGCCTGTGAAATAAAAATAAACCGTAAACTAGCAACAATGTAACTATTAGTTATATTGTAGCTATCTTAGGCTTTATTTTATAGGTAAGTATTTAGTTTTCAATAGGAATAATTTATTTAATTGTAGTTATTTTATTTAGATTTATTTAAATTATATTTAAGTTAGGTGGGGTTAGGGTTAGACTTAGTTTTAGGGGTTAATACCTTTAATATAGTTGCGACGACGTTGGGGGTGGCAGATTAGGGGTTAATAAATGTAGGTAGGTGTCGGCGATGTTAGGGACGGCAGATTAGGGGTTAATAAAATGTAACAAGTGTTTGCGAGGCGGGAGTGCGGCGGTTTAGGGGTTAATATATTTATTAAAGTGGCAGCGATGTCCGGTCGGCAGATTAGGGGTTAAACTTTTTATTAAAGTGTTTCCGATGTGGGGGGGGCGCCTCGGTTTAGGGGTTAATAGGTAGTTTATGGGTGTTAATGTACTTTTTAGCACTTTAGTTAAGAGTTTTATGTTACGGCGTTAGCCCATAAAACTCTTAACTACTGACTTTTAAATGCTGTAGTTGTCTTGACAGGAGAGGGTCTACCGCTCACTTCTTCCAAGACTCGTAATACTGGCGTTATGCAAGTCCCATAGATACGCAATTGACGTAAGGGGATTTGCGGTAAGCTCGAGTGGCGGAAAAAAATGAGCGGTACACCTGTACCTGCCTGACTCGTAATACCAGAGGGCGTTAAAAAGCAGCGTTGGGACCTCTCAACGCTGCTTTTTAAGGCTAACGCAAGACTCGTAATCTAGGCGTCTATTTCTTTAAATTTAAAAAGTTAGGCGCAAAAGATATGAGAGTCTTAGTGCAAAAGAAAGGGAATTCATCACACTTTTTGATAAATCTATAATTTATTATATATATAATACAACCGAGGAATATCCTGTCATCGTAGCAAACATACACATATCCCTACATGCAAAGTGCAAGAAAGTGCTTAGACATTTCAAATGAGAACTCGCTACTTACCCCCTGCGCAAGTTCTCATGCCGTGTCTCACTGCATTAGAACAATGCTCCATTGAAGCCTATGGAAGTGTGCTCTCGTGAGTGCAATGCTTCCGTGCAATACGATTGCGAGGTCGCATTAGCGTTGCAACTCACCTGTAATATCAGTGCACATTTGCGTGCGCGGGTATTACAAAGTGGAGCGCAAGTATCACTTTAGCGAAAGCGATATTTTGCGCTCCACTTATAATCTTTCCCTAAATAGGTCCTAGCTTGATTACTCCTGTAAATGAAAGCCTTCAGGAAGTTTCTATCTTGATGATAAGCTATATAATGACAAATAAAAAAATGTTACTATGACATCTAAAGAAACAAATTTATTATGAGTAGAAATCTTTAACTTTTCAAGAGTGGATAATTATTTTATTCTGTCAGTTTAACAGATTAATGAAGCTCTTATTTATTTGGGTAACACTTGCAAAAAAAATTACCTGCAGTACAATAAAAAATGTATTTTTTGGATACAGAACACCGAACTTTCCTGACTTGTGTTGAAAACACATTTCTAAGAGGCAGCAAACCTTTAACTACTCATAGCAGAAGACAGCATATATATCCTTTTCAAAATAGCTATCTTTAGCAGGCTGATAAGTGTAAATCTTTGGATATTGACAGTTATATTTGTAGCCTAGTGGTTAACAGTGCTTTTAATTGACTCTACTAAAGCTGCGAAGAACCTACCCTACACAGTAGCTTTGCAAAGATAAAATCTTGTCCTTGAACATTGAGCTGTAAGAAGGTTTTGCTAACACAACAGGCAAATTATATTTTAATCCTTGTTTATCTCTAGAACATCAAAAGAATGCTATCTTTGCTTTTATTGTGTACACACAAAAATGATTTATTTAATAAGTTTGACAACAGTGTATGACTGATTTTTCATTAGTTTCAGCACAGTTACAAACATGACATTCGGATATATACTTCCTTTGTGTATTCATTGTCAACTTTAATAAACATTTGAGGTGCTCAGGTATCTTTAACCAGTAGATATGTGATAGACAAATTAAAATTACAGAGTACTGTAATTTGTTTTTTTACTGTAATGTGTTCCCAATTATCGATTTTACCTTCTAGAGTTTATTCAATTGTTTACAAACAGCTCCTTTATCTTTATTTTGCCATTTTATATGGCTGTTTTTACCTGTTGTATCACCACCTACTGTATACTGAAAATGTTAGTACTTAAGTACTGGTTATAGAAACATGTTGTAAACAAGTAGGTTAAGATGAAAATGTGCATCCAGTTAAAAAAATCACCAGGTCTGCTGATTCATTTCAGTCTTGCAAAGCTCCTGTTGGGCGAAATTCTATAAACAATTGGGCTATCCCTCGCTCTAGAGACAAGTGGTGTTATGCCTTCTATAGGACAGTATAGGGTTCACTGCCTTTAAACATTCCTAGCACATTGCGGTGAATGTGGATATCAGCATTGTGGGGGGTGGACATGTTTTCAAAACGTTTACAAAACATATGTGTGTTTCATAAATATAAAGAGTGTAGACAGCCTCAGTGTAATCCTGAGACTGTCTAAGTCAAATCGTTATTTCTCTGCAAAGTGTCTTGTCCTGCATCATTTGTGCTAACCTGCTCCAGAGTCCTAGCTGTACTACAGATGTTATCCTGTTTTGGAATAACCTGTCTTCAGTTCTCCTGTTCACCTTGTCTGCAAAATACATTACAAGTGTAATATTGAGACTGCTTCATAAAATCACTTTTTCTCTACCAAAGTAACTCTACTAGTGACCTGTGATTACCTGTGACATCCTTTTCCAGCATCAGCTTCTGTGCCTGCTTACGCAGAAACTTGTCTGTATAACTTATCTCCAAAAAACCACACACACACACCAGATGCTGATATACATAAGCGGCAGAACTCAGAGATTACTGGAACGGAGTATACAGTTCATATAACATGTCAGCGTCTCTCCTGCAACCGTAAAACCAGTAATTCATAGTCCAGTAATAGTCTCCTTATTTAAGCTCAAATCAACCACAGTGGCAATTGCTAATGCAAACAAAAAATATTGATTTATTTCACTCACTGTGGGTCTTGTTTCATTTGCGCCGACTCCTCTCTGTGCACACGTATTTGTGTCTCGAGCGTCCCTTTTTTCCTCAGCTCGCAACACTCCACATTCCATTAACTGTAAGGACAGAGTTACCTGCTGGCTTAAACCTCGAATGTGCCCTTTGGGTTCCTCAATGAACGACAAACTCCCAGATAAGAACAGACCCAGTCCGGCACAGATTCGACAATAATAAAAGAAGCTTTATTCGTGATAGATGAGTTAAAAATACAAAAGACACATCAGAAAGCAAACGAACCAGACAGCTGCTGCTCGGTTAAAAAGTTCACGGCTACAACCATGGCCCGATGACGTCACTGACGCGTTTCAGGTGTTACCCGTAGTCATAGTTACCGTCATGGGGTCTAGCTTACCTTAAATAGGTAAAGGAACAGGTGTAAGCAGTTTACTATGTATTTGAATTTTAACACTTTTAAGACCAAGTTTCTCAATTGAAGTCTGTAGACTATATTATATAAGCAATCCTCCTATACATTAAATGATAATATAAGGGATAAGTTAACAAATTGAAATCTTACAAAATATAATATAATCTATTCAATTCCATTTTTGTGCTGTATACTCAAATATAAATTCATAGTGAGGAAATATATTTAGACTGTGAAATAATTCGTTAACACTTAAAGTTACAGTCAATCTTTAGCACCATTGGAAAAAACCTTATATATATTACAAAGTATAAGTTTACATAGAGAACATCATGTTTCATAAAACACCTTCAATATATGTACATAAATAACGGAATATGAGTCTATCCATTGCACAATTTATTAAGCGCCTTTCATATAAATACCTTCAATTCATGTGCATTATCAGCGAAGTTTAAACCTACTTATTGCACTATTTATTTGGTGCGGCATTCAGACCATATTTTTATCAAACAATGCCCTTCTATCTAGTTTATTTCAGATCATTAAATCTGATAAAACTCCTACTGGTCAACTACCTAGTGGAGAAGAAATTCTTACAGAAAAAGACAGACTCCACCTTCGGCATTTGTAATGCTTGCTTTGTTCTTATTAAATATGTTTAAATAGACCCTGCATGATATCCTGTAAGAGGGTACGCTCTCATGAGATGATATTCAAACATAAGCTTTAAGATTATTTTAACATTAATAAACACATATATTTCATTAAATGAACCCTGTATAATATCATGTAAGAGGGTACGCTGTTAAGATTATTTTAACATTGATACACGCATTGATCTTATTAATTAAGGTAAGTAAGATTTGAAAACAACAGTCAACAGTATACACCATAGACAATTATGGAGCTACTATTGTCTGACTCTAATCACTATATCTAAATGGATATGAACTTTAAAAGCACCATATGAGTTTGTAAAAAGCGGAGGTGCTCAAGGACCAAAAATATAATAATGATGACTAGCCCTTATATTGTTAGAAGAAGTAGGTGCATAGTATCGGCCCTATGAAATCTACAGAAAAGTAGATAAAACATAGTTCGAACTTTATTTGTTTAGCTCATTGTCAGATAGTAAATAAGGGGACATCCTAAGGAAAGACAGTAGTTGATAGCTTTAGACAGCTATTATAGGGTTCTATTTACACAGATATATATTACTAAATTATTTTATTATATCCCAAAATATGTACAGTAAGCCATGGGGCCATTAGTGATGATATTGTGTGTTTCCAAATTCATCTAACTCCACTACTTCAATTTTAATATGAATTGTTTTTAATTCTGTTTATGGTCTAGGGGGCTTTTATCCCATGTACTTCTTTTTAGAAAGCTTAGTTAGCTAATTCATTCCCAGTGGTTAATGAGATCAAATGTTGAGTTGAAACCTTTTGGAATACGTGTCTGTAATGTATAAATCCAAAAAGCCTCACGCCGATATAGGATTTTTGTCACCCCCTCGTTTTGGAGGTAGTACTCTCTCTATGGCTTGCCATTTTAATGTACTGACATTTTTGTTATGTTCAACGATAAAGTGGGAGGCAAGGGCCGAGCAATCTTTCTCTTTCTCGATATTATTCAAGTGCTCCCTAATTCTCGATTTCACCTCCCTCGTAGTGAGTCCTACATATTGCCTTCTACACTGTGTGCACATTACCAAACATACAATGTAGTTCATAGAGCAGTTAATACACTGTAACGTGTCATACTCTCTTCCAGTCACACAGGATGAGTATTTTCCGCTCACAATGATATGTTCACAGGCCTTACATTTTCTGCTTCCACACCTAGAGGTGCCTCTGTGTTAACCACGAGCTACCCTCCCCAGATTCACTGGGAGGCAGCTGTGTAGGTGACAGGATGTTTCCTAGCATCACACCTCACACCTATATGAGAACCTGCAACCCTGCTCTATAAATGGTTTCAATTTATTGTCAGCTAGTAGAATCGGTAAGTGCTTCCTCACTATTCTACACACACTGCTATATTGATTGCTGTAGCTAGTGACAAAGGTTGTCTTATTCTCTTCATTGTCTTGAACAGGACTAGGCCTATCCCTCAACAGACTGCTTCTTGTGTAATGATCTGCTTGATTTTTGGCTCTTTTGATTACCCTATTTGAGTACCCTCTCTCTCTTAACTGAGCTTTCAGTATGTCGCTCTCTCGTTGGTAGTTTTCAGTATCACTGCAGTTCCTCTTGATGCGAAGGAATTGTCCCTTCGCAATAGCAAAGGGAACATGAGCAGGATGATTACTTGCGGCATGCAACAATGTATTCTTAGATATTCATTCACAATGGAATATAATGAGAGTAGAATAAACTACTTGGACGTGACCCTGGTGGGTAGTGACAATGGAGTTATAGAGAGCCAGTTGTACAGAAAACCAATATCTAAGAATACATTGTTGCATGCCGCAAGTAATCATCCTGCTCATGTTCCCTTTGCTATTGCGAAGGGACAATTCCTTCGCATCAAGAGGAACTCGTCCCTTGCCTCCCACTTTATCGTTGAACATAACAAAAATGTCAGTACATTAAAATGGCAAGCCATAGAGAGAGTACTACTTCCAAAACGAGGGGGTGACAGGGAGAAAATCCTATATCGGCGTGAGGCTTTTTGGATTTATACATTACAGACACGTATTCCAAAAGGTTTCAACTCAACATTTGATCTCATTAACCACTGGGAATGAATTAGCTAACTAAGCTTTCTAAAAAGAAGTACATGGGATAAAAGCCCCCTAGACCATAAACAGAATTAAAAACAATTCATATTAAAATTGAAGTAGTGGAGTTAGATGCATTTGGAAACACACAATATCATCACTAATGGCCCCATGGCTTACTGTACATATTTTGGGATATAATAAAATAATTTAGTAATATCTATCTGTGTAAATAGAACCCTATAATATCTAATAAGTATAGGGTCCTCTGTCTAAAGCTATCAACTACCGTCTTTCCTTAGGATGTCCCCTTATTTACTATCTGACAATGAGCTAAACAAATAAAGTTCGAACTATGTTTTATCTACCTTTCTGTAGATTTCATAGGGCCGATACTATGCACCTACTTCTTCTAACAATATAAGGGCTAGTCATCATTATTATATTTTTGGTCCTCGAGCACCTCCGCTTTTTACAAACTCATATGGTGCTTTTAAAGTTCATATCCATTTAGATATAGTGTGATTAGAGTCAGACAATAGTAGCTCCATAATTGTCTATGGCGTATACTGTTGACTGTTGTTTTCAAATCTTACTTACCTTAATTAATAAGATCAATGCGTGTATCAATGTTAAAATAATCTTAACAGCTTATTTTTGAATATCAATTCATGAGAGCGTACCCTCTTACATGATAGTATACAGGGTTAATTTAATGAAATATATGTGTTTATTAATGTTAAAATAATCTTAAAGCTTATGTTTGAATATCATCTCATGAGAGCGTACCCTCTTACAGGATATCATACAGGGTCTATTTAAACATATTTAATAAGAACAAAGCAAGCATTACAAATGCCGAAGGTGGAGTCTGTCTTTTTCTGTAAGAATTTCTTCTCCACTAGGTAGTTGACCAGTAGGAGTTTTATCAGATTTAATGATCTGAAATAAACTAGATAGAAGGGCATTGTTTGATAAAAATATGGTCTGAATGCCGCACCAAATAAATAGTGCAATAAGTAGGTTTAAACTTCGCTGATAATGCACATGAATTGAAGGTATTTATATGAAAGGCACTTAATAAATTGTGCAATGGATAGACTCAGATTCCATTATTTATGTACATATATTGAAGGTGTTTTATGAAACATGATGTTCTCTATGTAAACTTATACTTTGTAATAGATATAAGGTTTTTTCCAATGGTGCTAAAGATTGACTGTAACTTTAAGTGTTAACGAATTATGTCACCGTCTAAATATATTTCCTCACTATGAATTTATATTTGAGTATACAGCACAAAAATGGAATTGAATAGATTATATTATATTTTGTTAGATTTCAATTTGTTAACTTATCCCTTATATTATCATTTAATGTATAGGAGGATTGCTTATATAATATAGTCTACAGACTTCAATTGAGAAGCTTGGTCTTAAAAGTGTTAAAATTCAAATACATAGTAAACGGCTTACACCTGTTCCTTTACCTATTTAAGGTAAGCTAGACCCCATGACGGTAACTATGACTACGGGTAACACCTGAAACGCGTCAGTGATGTCATCGGGCCATGGTTGTAGCCGTGAACTTTTTAGCCGAGCAGCAGCTGTCTGGTTCGTTTGCTTTCTGATGTGTCTTTTGTATTTTTAACTCATCTATCACGAATAAAGCTTCTTTTATTATTGTCGAATCTGTGCCGGACTGGGTCTGTTCTTATCTGGGTGTATAACTTATCTACAAATGTTATTCAGTTTACTTGTATCGGAGTAACCTGTCTTCAGTTTATCTGCATTACAAGTTTAATACTAAATCTGTTTTCTCCTGTTAAGTGTAGTCAGTCCACGGGTCATCCATTACTTATGGGATTATATCTCCTCCCTAACAGGAAGTGCAAGAGGATCACCCAAGCAGAGCTGCTATATAGCTCCTCCCCTCTACGTCATACCCAGTCATTCTCTTGCACCTAACTAATAGATAGGACGTGTGAGAGGACTGTGGTGTGTTAAACTTAGTTTTTATTTCTTCAATCAAAAGTTTGTTATTTTAAACGGCACCGGAGTGTGTTGTTTCTTCTCAGGCAGCATTAGAAGAAGAATCTACCTGAGTTTGTCTATGATCTTAGCGGTCGTAACTAAGATCCACTTGCTGTTCTGGCCATTCTGAGGAGTGAGGTAACTTCAGAACAGGGGATAGCAGGCAGGGCCCACCTGCAAGGAGGTATGTTGCAGTATATTATTTTCTAAGGAATGGAATTGACTGAGAAAATACTGCTAATACCGATGTAATGTAAGTGCAGCCTTAAATGCAGTAGTAGCGACTGGTATCAGGCTGATATGTATGTATACTCTGAGGTATTTCTGGGGAATGGAATTTCACTAAGAAAATACTGTCTATATTAAAGTAATATTTGAGCCTGCACTGCAGTGAAAGCGACTAGCAGCAGGCTTATTAATAACATTTCATAATTTTCATTTTTAAAACGTTTACTGGCATGTTAATCGTTTTTTCTGAGGTACTTGGTGATAAAACTTTATGGGCATGATTTTTACCACATGGCTGTCGTTTGTTTTTGAATAAAAACAGTTTACTGAGCTTCCCCACTGTTGTAATATGAGTGGGAGGGGCCTATTTTAGCGCTTTATTGCGCAGTAAAAATTTAGTCACAGTCTTCCTATTTCTTCCTCCATGATCCAGGACGTCTCTACAGAGTTCAGGGGTCTCCAAAACTAGTTTTGAGGGAGGTAATCACTCACAGCAGACCTGTGACAGTGTGTTTTGACTGTGATAAAAACGTTAATATTAAATTGTTATCCGTTTTTTGGGTATTAAGGGGTTAATCATCCATTTGCTAACTTAATACATTTACTGTGAAAAATTGGTTGCTATAACTATTTTGGTTCATTGTTATTTCAACTGTGACAGCTTTTTGTGCTTCTTAAAGGCACAGTAGCGTTTTTTATATTGCTTGTAAATTTATTTAGAAAAGTATTTCCAAGCTTGCTAGTCTCATTGCTAGTTTGTTTAAACATGTCTGACACAGATGAATCTCTTTGTTCACTATGTTTAAAGGCCAATGTGGAGCCCAATAGAAATTTCTGTTCTAATTGCATTGATGCTACTTTAAATAAAAGCCAATCTGTACATGTAAAGAAATTATAACCAGACAACGAGGGGAAAGTTATGCCGACTAACACTCCTCACGTGTCAGTACCTTCGCCTCCCACTCAGGAGGTGCGTGATATTGTGGCGCCAAGTACATCAGGGTGGCCCATACAAATCACTTTGCAAGACATGGCTAATGTTATGACTGAAGTACTATCTAAATTGCCAGAATTTAGGAGTAAACACGATCACTCTGGGGTAAGAACAGAGTGCGCTGATAATAATAGAGCCATGTCTGATACTGCGTCACAATTTGCAGAACATGAGGACGGAGAGCTTCATTCTGTGAGTGACGGATCTGATCCAAGTAAACTGGATTCAGACATTTCAAATTTTAAATTTAAGCTTGAGAACCTCCGTGTATTACTAGGGGAGGTATTAGCGGCTCTGAATGATTGTAACACGGTTGCAATTCCAGAGAAAGTATGTAGGCTGGATAAATATTTTGCGGTACCGGCGTGTACTGACGTTTTTCCTATACCTAAAAGGCTTACAGAAATTGTTAACAAGGAGTGGGATAGACCCGGTGTGCCTTTTTCACCCCCTCCTATATTTAGAAAAAATTTTCCAATAGACGCCACCACACGGGACTTATGGCAGACGGTCCCTAAGGTGGAGGGAGCAGTTTCTACTCTGGCTAAGCGCACCACTATCCCGGTGGAGGATAGCTGTGCTTTTTCAGATCCAATGGATAAAAAGTTAGAGGGTTACCTTAAGAAAATGTTTGTTCAGCAAGGTTTTATATTACAACCCCTTGCATGCATTGCGCCTGTCACGGCTGCGGCGGCATTCTGGTTTGAGTCTCTGGAAGAGACCCTTAGCACAGCTCCATTGGATGAGATTATAAACAAGCTTAAAGTCCTTAAGCTAGCTAATTCATTTATTTCTGATGCCGTAGTACACTTAACTAAGCTTACGGCTAAGAACTCCGGATTTGCCATTCAAGCGCGTAGAGCGCTGTGGCTTAAATCCTGGTCAGCTGATGTGACTTCTAAATCTAAATTGCTTAACATTCCTTTCAAAGGGCAGACATTATTCGGGCCTGGTTTGAAAGAAATTATCGCTGACATTACTGGAGGTAAGGGCCATGCCCTGCCTCAAGACAGAGCCAAACCAAGGGCTAAACAGTCTAATTTTCGTGCTTTTCGTAACTTCAAGGCAGGGGCAGCATCAACTTCCTCCGCTCCAAGACAGGAAGGAACTGTTGCTCGCTACAGACAGGGCTGGAAACCTAACCAGTCCTGGAACAAGGGCAAGCAGGCCAGAAAACCTGCTGCTGCCCCTAAGACAGCATGAAGTGAGGGCCCCCGATCCGGAAACGGATCTAGTGGGGGGCAGACTTTCTCTCTTCGCCCAGGCTTGGGCAAGAGATGTCCAGGATCCCTGGGCGTTGGAGATCATATCTCAGGGATATCTTCTGGACTTCAAAGCTTCTCCTCCACAAGGGAGATTTCATCTTTCAAGGTTATCAGCAAACCAGATAAAGAAAGAGGCGTTTCTACGCTGTGTACAAGACCTCTTACTAATGGGAGTGATCCACCCAGTTCCACGGTCGGAACACGGACAAGGGTTTTATCAAATCTGTTTGTGGTTCCCAAAAAAGAGGGAACCTTCAGACCAATCTTGGACTTAAAGATCCTAAACAAATTCCTAAGAGTTCCATCGTTCAAAATGGAAACTATTCGGACAATCTTACCTATGATCCAAGAGGGTCAGTACATGACCACAGTGGATTTAAAGGATGCCTACCTTCACATACCGATTCACAAGGATCATTACCGGTATCTAAGGTTTGCCTTCCTAAACAGGCATTACCAGTTTGTAGCTCTTCCCTTCGGGTTAGCTACGGCTCCAAGAATCTTTACAAAGGTTCTGGGCTCTCTTCTGGCGGTACTAAGACCACGAGGTATAGCGGTAGCTCCGTACCTAGACGACATTCTGATACAAGCGTCAAGTTTCCAAACTGCCAAGTCTCATACAGAGTTAGTTCTGGCATTTCTAAGGTCGCATGGGTGGAAGGTGAACGTAGAAAAGAGTTCTCTATTGCCACTCACAAGAGTTCCCTTCTTAGGGACTCTTATAGATTCTGTAGAAATGAAAATTTACCTGACGGAGGACAGGTTGTCAAAACTTCTAAATGCTTGCCGTTTCCTTCATTCCATTCAACACCCGTCAGTGGCTCAGTGCATGGTGGTAATCGGCTTAATGGTAGCGGCAATGGACATAGTACCTTTTGCACGCCTGCATCTCAGACCGCTGCAATTGTGCATGCTAAGTCAGTGGAATGGGGATTACTCAGATTTGTCCCCTCTGCTAAATCTGGATCAAGAGACCAGAGATTCTCTTCTATGGTGGCTTTCTCGGCCACATCTGTCCAAGGGGATGCCCTTCCGCAGGCCAGATTGGACGGTTGTAACAACAGACGCCAGCCTTCTAGGTTGGGGCGCAGTCTGGAATTCCCTGAAGGCTCAGGGATCATGGACTCAGGAGGAGAGACTCCTTCCAATAAACATTCTGGAATTAAGAGCAGTTTTCTATGCTCTTCTGGCTTGGCCTCAGTTAGCAACTCTGAGGTTCATCAGGTTTCAGTCGGACAACATCACGACTGTGGCTTACATCAACCATCAGGGAGGGACAAGGAGTTCCCTAGCGATGATGGAAGTCTCAAAGATAATTCGCTGGGCAGAGTCTCACTCTTGCCACCTGTCAGCGATCCACATCCCAGGCGTGGAGAACTGGGAGGCGGATTTTCTAAGTCGCCAGACTTTTCATCCGGGGGAGTGGGAACTTCATCTGGAGGTGTTTGCCCAACTGCTTCATCATTGGGGCAAACCAGATCTGGATCTCATGGCGTCTCGCCAGAACGCCAAGCTTCCTTGTTACGGATCCAGGTCCAGGGACCCAGGAGCGGTACTGATAGATGCTCTGACAGCACCTTGGGTCTTCAACATGGCTTATGTGTTTCCACCCTTCCCGATGCTTCCTCGATTGATTGCCAGGATCAAACAGGAGAGAGCATCGATGATTCTAATAGCGCAGGACCTGGTATGCAGATCTAGTGGACATGTCGTCCTGTCCACCATGGTCTCTGCCTCTGAGACAGGACCTTCTGATTCAGGGTCCTTTCAAACATCCAAATCTAATTTCTCTGAGGCTAACTGCAAGGAGATTGAACGCTTGATTCTATCAAAGCGGGGATTCTCTGAGTCAGTGATTGATACCTTAATACAGGCTAGGAAACCTGTTACCAGGAAAATTTACCATAAAATATGGCGTAAATACTTATATTGGTGCGAATCCAAGAGTTACTCATGGAGTAAGGTTAGGATTCCTAGGATATTGTATTTTCTACAAGAAGGTTTAGAAAAGGGTTTATCTGCTAGTTCGTTAAAGGGACAGATCTCAGCTCTGTCTATCCTTTTACACAAACGTCTGTCAGAAGTTCCAGACGTTGAGGCTTTTTGTCAGGCTTTGGCTAGGATTAAGCCTGTGTTTAAGACTGTTGCTCCGCCGTGGAGCTTAAACTTAGTTCTTAACGTTCTGCAAGGTGTTCCGTTTGAACCCCTTCATTCCATTGATATCAAGCTGTTATCTTGGAAAGTTCTGTTTTTAATGGCTATTTCCTCGGCTCGAAGAGTCTCTGAGTTATCTGCCTTACATTGTGATTCTCCTTATCTGATTTTTCATTCAGATAAAGTAGTTCTGCGTACTAAACCTGGGTTCTTACCTAAGGTAGTCTCTAACAAGAATATCAATCAAGAGATTGTTGTTCCATCATTGTGCCCTAACCCTTCTTCAAAGAAGGAACGACTTCTGCACAATCTGGACGTCGTCCGTGCCCTGAAATTTTATTTGCAGGCAACTAAAGATTTTCGTCAAACTTCTTCCCTGTTTGTCGTTTATTCTGGACAGAGGAGAGGTCTAAAAGCTTCGGCTACCTCTCTCTCTTTCTGGCTTCGTAGCATAATACGTTTAGCCTATGAGACTGCTGGACAGCAGCCTCCTGAAAGGATTACAGCTCATTCTAATAGAGCTGTGGCTTCCACTTGGGCCTTTAAGAATGAGGCCTCTGTTGAACAGATTTGCAAGGCTGCAACTTGGTCTTCACTTCACACTTTTTCAAAATTTTACAAATTTGACACTTTTGCTTCTTCGGAGGCTGTTTTTGGGAGAAAGGTTCTACAGGCAGTGGTTCCTTCCGTGTAAAGATCCTGCCTGTCCCTCCCGTCATCCGTGTACTTTTAGCTTTGGTATTGGTATCCCATAAGTAATGGATGACCTGTGGACTGACTACACTTAACAGGAGAAAATATAATTTCTGCTAACCTGATAAATTAATTTCTCCTGTAGTGTAGTCAGTCCACGGCCCGCCCTGTTTTTTACGGCAGGTCTAAATTTTAAATTAAACTCCAGTCACCACTGCACCCTATAGTTTCTCCTTTCTCGTCTGGTTTCGGTCGAATGACTGGGTATGACGTAGAGGGGAGGAGCTATATAGCAGCTCTGCTTGGGTGATCCTCTTGCACTTCCTGTTAGGGAGGAGATATAATCCCATAAGTAATGGATGACCCGTGGACTGACTACACTACAGGAGAAATGAATTTATCAGGTAAGCATAAATTATATTTTTGTCTAATCTCTAATTCTTTGCAAAGTGCTTGTTCTTCTATCATTTGTACAAACCTTATCCAAAGTCAAGCCTGCACTTACCTAAGTCTCTCTATTAGTGACAACCCCTGTGTTTGCCTGTCGCATCCTGTTCCAGTGCCGGAGCCTGCACTTAAAGGGATAGGAAAGTCAAAATTAAACTTTCATGATTCAGACAGAGCATGTCAGTTTAAGACACTTTTAAATTCACTTCTATTTTCAAATGTGCTTCGTTCTCTTGGTATTCCTTGTTGAAAAAGAATACACACATATCCTACACAAGTGGGTGCTAGTTGCTGATTGCTGCCTGCATACATTTGTCTCTTGTGATTGGCTAACTAGATGTGTTCAGCTAGCTGTCAGTATTGCAATGCTGCCCCTTCAGCAAAGGATAACAAGAGAATGAAGCAAATTTGCTTCTTTTACTCATCCTACTTGGTCTGTGATCACTACAGATGCAAGTCTTTCAGGTTTGGGAGCTATCTGGGGGTCCCTTAGAGCACAGAGGGTTTGGGATCCTCAGGAGGTAAGGTTGCCAATAATTATTCTTGAACTCTGTGCTATATACAGAGCTCTTCATAGCTGGAGTTTCATCTTCGTTTCCAATCAGACAATGTCACAGCAGTGGCTTATATCAATCCTCATTGGGGAACTCGCAGTTCTTTAGCCATGAGGGAAGTGTCTCTAATTCTCTTATGGACAGGAGCCAATTTTTGTCTAATTTCTGCTGTTCATATTCCTGGAGTGAACAACTGGGAAGCAGATTTTCTGTTTTTCCATCAGGATCTCAAATCTCTATGCTTAATGGCTTGGAGATTAAATGGTTAGACATAGAGGTTTTTCTGATTGTTTGATTGAGACTCTGGTTCAGGCTCGTAAGATTGTGACAAGGAAGATTTATTATAAGGTTTCTAAAGCCTTTATTTCTTGGTATTTTTATTACATGTCTTTTCTTGGCATTCTTTCAGAATTTCTAGAATTCTGCAGTTTTTACAGGATGGTCTGGATAAGGGCCTTTCTGCCAGTTTTTTGAAGGGGCAGATTTCTGATCTTTCAATTTTGTTTCATAGGAAGATTGCTAATCTTCCTGACATTCATGGTTCTGTTAAGTTATTGGTGTGTATTAAGCTTGCTATGAAGCCAATTTCTCCACCTTAGAATCTTTTTTTGGTATTGTCGGTTTTGCAGGCTCCTTGTTTGAGCCTATGCGTAAGGTAGATATTAAGCTTCTTTTGGAAGGTTTTGTTTCTTTTAGCTATCTCTTATACTAGAAGAGTTTCTGAATTGTCTGCTCTTTCATGTGATTATCCTTATCTAATTATTCTTCAGTATAAGGCGGTTTAAAGAACCAAATTTGTTTGTTTTTTTGCCTAAGTTTGTGTCCTCAGACAATATAAATTGAGAAATTGCTGTCCGTTCTTTGTGTTCTAATCCTAAGAATTCTTCAGAAAGGCTTCTTCCCAATTTTGTTGTTAGGGCCTTGAAGTATTATTTCAGGTTCGAAGAAAGGGCAGAAAGCTACTGTCACTTCATTGGCTTTTTGGTTGAAACATTTGATTCATAATGCTTAGTTAGAACTAGAAGTGGGACAAACTCCACCTAATTGGATTACTGCGTATTCTACCAGATCAGTTGCCACTTCTTGGGCTTTTAATCAGTTGACCAAATTTGCAAGGCAGTTACTTGGTGTTCTTTGCATAATTTTACTAAATTCAACCATTTTAATGTTTTTGCCTTTTCTGAGGCAGCCTTTGGTAGGAAAGTCCTTCAGCCAGCTTAATGTTTTTTGCCTGTGGGTCATTTTTAAGTTCAAATAAAAAATCAATAAAAAATTTTTGAGTTCGGTTTGGGTTGTGCTTTTTTGTGTAAAAAAAAGTTTTTTTTATTCCACCCTTATTTTTCACTTGTGGGTATTTGTTCCCAGGAGTAATGGATCATGGACTCTCACCACCTGTATTAAAAAAACATAATTCATGCTTACCTCATAAATTTCTTTCATGGTGGTGAAACCCCACCCTGGTTTTTTTTTGGTGTTGGTTAAATTTTTGTTTGCAAATCTTTTTTTCCTAATCCTATTGTTTTGCTCATTACTTTTTCCTACCACTTTTGCTTGGCTATACATTAGACTAGTTAACTAGTGAGGTGGGAGGGGTTTTATAGATCTCATGGGGTTTGGGAATTTTTGCCTTCTCCTAGTGGCAGGGAGTAATTCCCAGGAGTAATGGATAGTGGACTCTCACCAACATTAAAGAAATTAATGGGGGGGGGTTGCCCTGCACAGTGTAAACAATATTTAATCCTATCAAAGCTACCCCCTGGAGAGTTTTCTTCAAAACCTAAGGATTATATTCACTCTGCTATTAGTATGTTTTTTACTTTTTTACCTCCAGCTGATAATCAGTCATTTGCAAGGATTTGAAGCTGGTCCTTCTTTGGCCTTTAGCTCATCAGGTACTTCCCTTTGGAACAATGAAGAGAATTAAGGAGCACCAAGTGAAGGTTAGGTTAAAATATATATTTTATTGAAAAATCATTAAAACCATAGGGTCACATATACCCCCCAGGTAAAACACTGAATGGGTTGTGTGGAAATAGATTCATAGGCTGACATGTTTCGGCATAACGCCGTACTCCAAGCCGCATGTAAATTGTTTTACACTAGAGTCAATTAAAAACACTTTCCTGTGCTCCAATTGGTCTGGAGGTACACACCTTCTACAACACAGACCAATCATGAGTTCCCTGTCAGATGTAGTCCCTCCCTCCTTAGAATTGTCACCGCTATTGTTCAATGTGTTTGATTGCCGTCTATGCTAATCAGTTCCCACTACTTTCTTACCACCCTACACTATGGGTGGGGAATCTAGACACACAGGGAAAAGGGTAAACTGAATAATGTAACCCTGGACTATTAACAACAATAAATGCAACAGTGCAATACAGTTCAATATAAATCTATAAAAATATTAAATAATCAGATATTTAAATATCCAAATATTTGGATATGATGTGGTGTTACCACAACTAAGCAAACTAAGGAAATAAAATGAATATGTACTCTTAAGTAACTCTTAGTTTGCAGGGTACCGGAATATGTAAATATGCTACCTGTCAAGCTAAAAATTCTTGGATGTTATTTACAGGTTGTGTTAACTGTAAACTATACTTAACTAAACACCACATAGCTACCCAGTTTGTGTGCCCATGTTACACCACTAGCCTTGAGTAGGGACACCTCCTCTAAAGAATAGCAGATTATACTAAGTGTTTACCAGAAAATTACCAGACATTTATAAGGTCAAATTCAGAGTTAAGGACCTCTGGTATTCTAGTTTTTAATCTGAATATCCAGAAGGCCTCTCGTTCCGCCAGCTTACTGGCCCTATTGCCTACTTGTTTGACAGGTAGGACCCTCTCTATAATGTTCCACCTGAAATCCCTCACGACTTTGTTGTGAAATTGTGAGAAGTGTTTAATAAGTGGTGTGGTGAGTGTACCTGTCCTAATATCCGCAAGATGTTCCTTAATTCTGACCCGGGCTTCCCTTGTACTGAGACCCACGTACTGAAGTCCACAGTGGGTGCAAGAGATCAGGTACACAATGTACGTGGAACGACATTTCAAACAATGTTTGATCTGAAACTTTTCCCCTGTTACCAAGTAGCTAAAGATATCACCTATTTGTGCCTTAGCACAGGCTATGCAGGCCATATAGTTGCAATGGTACATCCCATTAAATCTTAGCCAGGAAGAATTGTCACTGGTTTCAGCTATTAGTCTTGTTGGGGCCACTATGTTCCCCACTGTTTTTCCCCTTTTATATGCAAACCTAATTTCTCTCTCCACTACATTTTGAAGCCCATCATCGGCTAGAAGTAAAGGAAATGTTTTTTAACAATCTTGCATATTTGGGGGTACTGCTGTGAGTACTCTGTAAAAAAATCCAGCCTTGCCATTTGTAGTACCTGTATTAGTTAGTGGTTGCAGTTTAGCCCTGCTCAAAAGCTTATTTCTGTCCAGCATTTTAACGGCTCTCCTAGCTCTAAGTATAGTGGGTAACTTATAACCTCTCTCTTTCAGTCTCTCCATTAGGTCACCAGCTTGTTTTTCATACTCAACCTCATTCCTGCAGTTTCTTTTGAGGCGTATGAATTTACCTCTTGCTACACCCTTGAATACTCTTTGAGGGTGACAACTGGAGGCATGAAGGAGAGAGTTACATGAGATAGGTTTGGGGTAGACAGTCTCAATGTTTTTAACTGGGATTCCGCTTAATGTCAAGTCCAAAAAATTAATCTCGGTTTTGTGGGATTCAGATGTAAAACGCATACCAGCCTCGTTATCATTTAAATATGAAACAAACTTTTCCATTGCATCCTCTGAGCTCCTCCAAATAAAGAAGAGATCGTCAATGAAGCCCATAAACAGGTTGGCATAGGAGGGGGCAAGTTTAGCCCCCATCGCTGTACCACGCTTCTGGAGGTAGAACTCCCTCCCAAATTTCGAAATAATTGTGGGTAAGCAGAAACCTGGTGACATTGACCACATACTCCACATAATGCTCATCCTCGCCAAACATTCTATCCAGAAAGTATTTGACTGCTTCCAATCCTTTATCATGAGGTATAGTGGAGTATAATGACTAACGTCCACGTTGAGCCACCTATACTCGTCCGGCCAAACTGTATTGGTCAACAGGTTGAGGTATCCGACAAATAACTCCAGAGGTCTCTTACCAGTGGCTGTAGCACATCATCTAACCATTCGGATAGATTCTCAAGCAGAGAGCCAATTCCACTGACAATTGGCCACCCTGTATATTGGTCAAAGACTTGTGTACTTTGGGTAAGTGGTTAAAAGTAGGGACAGTTGGATTGTCCACTAGTAGATACAACTTGGTATCCTGATTAATAAAACCTAATTCAACCTCATCGTCCACCAGGGAGGCAAATTGTTGTTGGGATGCTCTCATAGTATTCCCTTTTAGCAAGTAATAATCCTCTTCATTCCTTAGCTGTCTGTGTGCTTCATTCACAAAATCTGACTTATCAACTACCACAATGGCTCCGCCCTTGTCTGCAGCCCTTATGACAATTCCATGCTATTGTCTGGGCTCTAGTAAGATTCTGGGTCCCACCTCTATTTGTGGTGTATTGTAACCTTTTGAGATCTTCCTCTACCCTTTTTTGGAATTTCTCCAGGGATGGTCCTCTACTCTGAATTGGGTAGAAACAAGACTTTAATTTCAGAGAAGGGATTTTGGGTCTCTCCGACCCCAGTTTACTGACTTCATCCTGGAGATTCACATCACAGAGTTCCTGGAAATTTAAATGGAAGATCTCCCTTGTACCCATTGAGGACCCTTGATCTGAGTCAATGGGAATGGTATCCTGCCTCTCATTAGTTCCTTGGTGTGTTTGGGAAGCAAATAATGTCCTTAAAGTCAAATTTCTGATTAAACCATTGACATCCAGTAAAGTTCTAAAGACATTAAAGTCATTTGTGGGTACAAAGGTTAAGCCCAAACTCAAAACTTCAAATTCCGGTTCCGACAGTTCATATTTTGAAAGGTTGATTTCATTCCTTCTCTGTATCTTCCCCTCCTTTGGCCTCTCCTGTGGGAATATCGATTCTACTCTCTCAGCTGGTATTGGGGTCCTTGTATTTCTTTTTGTTGGTACTGGGGTCTTTGGTTTCCTCCTCCCCCCTTCAGGGGTTCTTTGGGGTAAGCAAAAAACCTGCTCCAATTGTGTTCTTTCCACTTCACTTGTGCCCCTCAATTCACCTATGACTGGTTCAGGGTCCTCCCTGTAGTTGGAGATTGGACGGGGGTCTTGTGGAATATTTTTCAAGATGGGGGTAATCTGTTAATCCCCTCCTTTGATCTAGCTGCTTGATCAGGAAATTCCTTTTGGCCAGTGAATATACCACCCAGGGCTCCCTGGTTTGCTGGCTGCTGTTCTTCTCTGCCAGATGCTGACCTTTCATCACAGGACTCTCCTTCGCTCTCAAAGAAATTCACTCTCCTGCCCCTGTTTCTCCTATGCCTGTTACCTCCTCCTGTTGTTGTTTTGTTCTTTTCTATGAGCATAACAATCTTTCTTATTACATTACTCTGTTCTGGTCATAATCCAGTTGATCTCGCACATATTTTGTGTCATGTTTGCCTGCAGGGGATGTTTGGGTAAATAGTGGAGATCTGTAAGAGCCTGGCCAGTGGCTCTAGCTGAAAGCTCAAAATATGTGAAAAGTACAGGGAAATAAGATCCCACTTTATCCCCTGGTCAACTCAAATAAATAAATAAATGAGTGCAGTCCTTTGCAAGATGCTAAATACACCTCAGCAAACAATGCAATATAACAAAATGTGTGAGTGTGTATACATCAATAACAATCCCCGTCGTATTAGACACTTTCCCTCATGTGTAATACCTCCATCCTCTCATGCACTGTTATAAAGTGTAGCAAAAACAGCAATCTGCTGAACTTACATGTCAGGTTCTTTAGGGCTGGTGTTCGACAGGCATGGGTTTTGTTCCTTCAGTAGCAAGCGTTCTGTTAGGCTGCTTCCTCTTAGAGTACTGGACTATCTCAGCTTTGCTCTCCTTCTGTAGCCCTCTTGTGTTTCACACGGACTCCCGATAGTTGCTGGATCCAAGTGGAGTGACAGACTAGTTGACCAATCCCCTGCCGGTTCCTAACCTCACACGTGCTCACTGTGGCCAGAGGATACAATGAAGACAATTAAGGAGCACCGAGTGAAGGTTAAGTTAAAAAATATATTTCATTGAAAAATCGTTAAAACGATAGGGTCATATATACCCCCAGGTAAAACACTGAATGGGTTGTGTGGAAATAGAATCATAGGCTGACATGTTTCGGCATAACGCCGTACTCCAAGCCGCATGTAAATTGTTTTACACTAGAGTCAATTAAAAACACTTCCCTGTGCTCCAATTGGTCTGGAGGTACACACCTTCTACAACACAGACCAATCATGAGTTCCCTGTCAGATGTAGTCTCTCCCTCCTTAAAATTGTCACAGCTATTGTTCAGTGTGTTTGATTGCCGTCTATGCTAATCAGTTCCCACTACTTTCTTACCACCCTACACTATGGGTGGGGAATCTAGACACACAGGGAAAAGGGTAAACTGGATAATGTAACCCTGGACTATTAACAACAATAAATGCAACAGTGCAATACAGTTCCCATAAATCTATACAAATATTAAATAATCAGATATTTAAATATCCAAATATTTGGATATGATGTGGTGTTACCACAACTAAACAAACTAAGGAAATAAAATGAATATGGTACTCTTAAGTAACTTTTAGTTTGCAGGGTAACGGGATATGTAAATATGCTACCTGTCAAGCTAAAAATTCTTGGATGTTTTCTACAGGTTGTGGCCACTCTAAGGCCTAGATTTAGAGTTTGGCGGTAGCCGTGAAAACGAGCGTTAGAGGCTCCTAACGCTGGTTTTAGGCTACCTCCGGTATTTGGAGTCACTCAAAAAAGGGTCTAACGCTCACTTTTCAGCCGCGACTTTTCCATACCGCAGATCCCCTTACGTCAATTGCGTATCCTATCTTTTCAATGGGATTTTTCTAACTCCGGTATTTAGAGTCGTGTCTGAAGTGAGCATTAGAATTCTAACGACAAAACTCCAGCCGCAGAAAAAAGTCAGTAGTTAAGAGCTTTCTGTGCTAACACCGGTTCATTAAGCTCTTAACTACTGTACTCTAAAGTACACTAACACCCATAAACTACCTATGTACCCCTAAACCGAGGCCCCCCCACATCGCCGCCACTCGATTAAATTTTTTTTAACCCCTAATCTGCCGACCGCCACCTATGTTATACTTATGTACCCCTAATCTGCTGCCCCTAACACCGCCGACCCCTATATTATATTTATTAACCCCTAACCTGCCCCCCACAACGTCGCAGCCAGCTACCTACAATAATTAACCCCTAATCTGCCGACCGCAAAGCGCCGCTACTTAAGTTATCCTTATGTACCCCTAATCTGCTGCCCATAACACCGCCGACCCCTATATTATATTTATTAACCCCTAATCTGCCCCCCTCAACGTCGCCTCCACCTGCCTACACTTATTAACCCCTAATCTGCCAAGCGGACCGCACCGCTACTATAATAAAGTTATTAACCCCTAATCCGCCTCACTAACCCTATAATAAATAGTATTAACCCCTAATCTGCCCTCCCTAACATCGCCGACACCTAACTTCAATTATTAACCCCTAATCTGCCGACCGGAGCTCACCGCTATTCTAATAAATGTATTAACCCCTAAAGCTAAGTCTAACCCTAACTCTAACACCCCCCTAACTTAAATATAATTTAAATCTAACGAAATTAATTTACTCTTATTAAATAAATTATTCCTATTTAAAGCTAAATACTTACCTGTAAAATAAATCCTAATATAGCTACAATATAAATTATAATTATATTATAGCTATTTTAGGATTAATATTTATTTTACAGGTAACTTTGTATTTATTTTAACCAGGTACAATAGCTATTAAATAGTTAAGAACTATTTCATAGCTAAAATAGTTAAAATAACTACAAAATTACCTGTAAAATAAATCCTAACCTAAGTTACAATTAAACCTAACACTATACTATCATTAAATTAATTAAATAAAATACCTACAATTACCTACAATTAAACCTAACACTACACTATCAATACATTAATTAAATACAATACCTACAAATAACTACAATGAAATAAACTAACTAAAGTACAAAAAATAAAAAAGAACTAAGTTACAAAAAATAAAAAAATATTTACAAACATAAGAAAAATATTACAACAATTTTAAACTAATTACACCTACTCTAAGCCCCCTAATAAAATAACAAAGACCCCCAAAATAAAAAATGCCCTACCCTATTCTAAATTACTAAAGTTCAAAGCTCTTTTACCTTACCAGCCCTGAACAGGGCCCTTTGCGGGGCATGCCCCAAGAAGTTCAGCTCTTTTGCCTGTAAAAAAAAACATACAATACCCCCCCCCAACATTACAACCCACCACCCACATACCCCTAATCTAACCCAAACCCCCCTTAAATAAACCTAACACTATGCCCCTGAAGATCATCCTACCTTGTCTTCACCTCACCGGGTATCACCGATCGGTCCTGGCTCCAAAATGTTCATCCAACCCAAGCGGGGGCTGGCGATCCATCATCCGGTGGCTGAAGAGGTCCAGAAGAGGCTCCAAAGTCTTCATCCTATCCGGGAAGAAGAGTAGATCCGGACCGGCAACCATCATCTTCCAAGCGGCATCTTCTATCTTCATCCGATGAGGACCGGCTCCATCCTGAAGACCTCCACCGCGGACCCATCTTCATCCGGCGACGTCCATCTGAAGAATGACGGTTCCTTTAAGGGACGTCATCCAAGATGGCGTCCCTCGAATTCCGATTGGCTGATAGGATTCTATCAGCCAATCGGAATTAAGGTAGGAATATTCTGATTGGCTGATGGAATCAGCCAATCAGAATCAAGTTCAATCCGATTGGCTGATCCAATCAGCCAATCAGATTGAGCTCGCATTCTATTGGCTGATCGGAACAGCCAATAGAATGCGAGCTCAATCTGATTGGCTGATTGGATCAGCCAATCGGATTGAACTTGATTCTGATTGGCTGATTCCATCAGCCAATCAGAATATTCCTACCTTAATTCCGATTGGCTGATAGAATCCTATCAGCCAATCGGAATTCGAGGGACACCATCTTGGATGACGTCCCTTAAAGGAACCGTCATTCTTCAGTTGGACGTCACCGGATGAAGATGGGTCCGCGGTGGAGGTCTTCAGGATGGAGCCGGTCCTCATCGGATGAAGATAGAAGATGCCGCTTGGAAGATGATGGTTGCCGGTCCGGATCTACTCTTCTTCCCGGATAGGATGAAGACTTTGGAGCCTCTTCTGGACCTCTTCAGCCACCGGATGATGGATCGCCAACCCCCGCTTGGGTTGGATGAAGATTTTGGAGCCAGGACCGATCGGTGATACCCGGTGAGGTGAAGACAAGGTAGGATGATCTTCAGGGGCTTAGTGTTAGGTTTATTTAAGGGGGGTTTGGGTAAGATTAGGGGTATGTGGGTGGTGGGTTGTAATGTTGGGGGGGTATTGTATGTTTTTTTTTACAGGCAAAAGAGCTGAACTTCTTGGGGCATGCCCTGCAAAGGGCCCTGTTCAGGGCTGGTAAGTTAAAAGAGCTTTGAACTTTAGTAATTTAGAATAGGGTAGGGCATTTTTTATTTTGGGGGTCTTTGTTATTTTATTAGGGGGCTTAGAGTAGGTGTAATTAGTTTAAAATTGTTGTAATATTTTTCTTATGTTTGTAAATATTTTTTTATTTTTTGTAACTTAGTTCTTTTTTATTTTTTGTACTTTAGTTAGTTTATTTCATTGTAGTTATTTGTAGGTATTGTATTTAATTAATGTATTGATAGTGTAGTGTTAGGTTTAATTGTAGGTAATTGTAGGTATTTTATTTAATTAATTTAATGATAGTATAGTGTTAGGTTTAATTGTAACTTAGGTTAGGATTTATTTTACAGGTAATTTTGTAATTATTTTAACTATTTTAGCTATTAAATAGTTCTTAACTATTTAATAGCTATTGTACCTGGTTAAAATAAATACAAAGTTACCTGTAAAATAAATATTAATCCTAAAATAGCTATAATATAATTATAATTTATATTGTAGCTATATTAGGATTTATTTTACAGGTAAGTATTTAGCTTTAAATAGGAATAATTGATTTAATAAGAGTTAATTAATTTTGTTAGATTTAAATTATATTTAAGTTAGGGGGGTGTTAGTGTTAGGGTTAGACTTAGCTTTAGGGGTTAATACATTTATTAGAATAGCGGTGAGCTCCGGTCGGCAGATTAGGGGTTAATAATTGAAGTTAGGTGTCAGAGATGTTAGGGAGGGCAGATTAGGGGTTAATACTATTTATTATAGGGTTAGTGAGGCGGATTAGGGGTTAATAACTTTATTATAGTAGCGGTGCGGTCCGCTCAGCAGATTAGGGGTTAATAAGTGTAGGCAGGTGGAGGCGACGTTGAGGGGGGCAGATTAGGGGTTAATAAATATAATATAGGGGTCGGCGGTGTTAGGGGCAGCAGATTAGGGGTACATAAGGATAATGTAAGTAGCGGCAGTTTACGGAGCGGCAGATTAGGGTTTAAAAATAATATGCAGGGGTCAGCGATAGCGGGGGCGGCAGATTAGGGGTTAATAAGTGTAAGGCTAGGGGTGTTTAGACTCAGGGTACATGTTAGGGTGTTAGGTGCAGACGTAGGAAGTGTTTCCCCATAGCAAACAATGGGGCTGCATTAGGAGCTGAACGCGGCTTTTTTGCAGGTGTTAGGTTTTTTTCCAGCTCAAACAGCCCCATTGTTTCCTATGGGGGAATCGTGCACGAGCACGTTTTTGAGGCTGGCCGCGTCCGTAAGCAACTCTGGTATCGAGAGTTGAAGCTGCGTTAAATATGCTCTACGCTCCTTTTTTGGAGCCTAACGCAGCCTTTATGTGGACTCTCAATACCCGAGTTATTTTTATGGTGCGGCCAGAAAAAAGCCAGCGTTAGCTTTTCGGGTCGTTACCGAAAAAACTCTAAATCTAGCTGTAAGTTATCCATTTATTATATGAGTGTTTCTAATTCTGAGGATTCTTTTTCTTTTATAAGGTGGTGAGAGTCTACGTGACATTACTCCTGGGATTCAACTTCTGGCCATTAGGAGGAGGCAAAGATTCCCAAAGCTCTAGGATTACTTAATCCCTCTAACCTATCCAGTATTCTAGTCTAATCTTTGACTGCATAGGAGGTGAGTGCAGAATTGAGGTGTTCCAGATTCTTCATTGAGAGGGGTCCTCAGACTGGTTTGAGGCCAATTTGCCACTCAGAGAGCTGCTACTGGAAGTCAGAGGGGACATTGGAATATAGGATAGTGACACAATTACTCCCAGTTTTGGAGTTAGTCACAAGCCTGCCACAGGTGTCGCGGGGACTGGTTCCCAAGCCTCCTCCTGTTGTGTCATTGATACTCCTTACAGTCATTCTCTGCTGTGACGTACACAGCACTGGGTCTGCTCTCTACTTAAAGCAGTTTATCTCTGCAGCTGACTAAGCACAGTAGAGTTGGTGCAGTTTCAAGGTAAGTGTGCACAAACATGCACTCACATAGGCCATGGGCTGTTAGCAGGTACATCTTTCATAAGGTACATTACAGCCAGGGGAAACAGTAAGATACAGCCATTACCACTTTTCACTCTAGACTTATGATTATGCATAATATTTTACTTATGATTATGCTTAATTTTTTTTTCAGCCAATTTTGAATTTTATCTACTTAGATTTTAAATCCCTTTAGCTTTTTGCTCAGTTTGCTTCTTTTTTTTCTTCCTGCTCAATCTGGTTGTGTACCCGCCTATCCTTAGCACAATAAACTTATTATTTTAGTCCAAAGCACATCGGGTACTTATTTTTGTTAGCAAGCTCCTCACTATCTATAGTGTGCTTAATTTTCCACGCTATCTAGTTGCGCCCTCGACACTTGATAGGGCGCTCCATTTTTTTTTCTTCCAGAGCGGTTACTTGGTTTTGCCACTACAGCGGCACGCAATGGCTCTAAACTGTTTTTCAGAAATTCAAAGCAGGTTTTGTTAAGTAGCAAGTCAATTTTTACTTAAAGGGACATGTAACCCAAAATAGTTTTTTTATTATTCAGATAGGGCATACAATTTGAATCAATTTTCCAATTTACTTCTTTTTTTTTATTTGATTTGTTCTTTTGGTATCCTTTGATGAAAAGCATACCTAGGTAGGCTCAGGTGCTGGGAGCTAGCTACTGATTGGTGGCTGCACATAAATGCCTCTTGTCATTGGTTTATCGATGTGTTCACCTAGATCCCAGTAGTGCATTGCTGCTTCTTCAATAAAGGATATCAAGAGAATTAATCAAAACTGGTAATAGAAGTAAATTGGAAAGTTGTTTAAAAATGTATGCTATATGCAAATCATAAAAGAAAAAAATTGAGATTCATGTCCCTTTAAGTATTACATGACACTTGTAGGTACTTGCTACATACATGTAGTCAGTAGTTTCAAGGAGCTTAAAGGGTCAGTAAACCTTAAAAATAATGTTATATAATTCTGCACATAGTGCTATAGTTATAAATGCCTTTTTTCCCTTTTAATATTTTAAAAATATGGCGCTTTTACAGACCTGCTCTCTGTTGAGCGGGTCTGTTTTTTTTACTCAGCGCATCGGGCCAGCTGTATAGTCACAGCCCGGCCCGACCGCGCCATAAGACTAAGTGCAGCTCGCTCCTGCTCTGTCTGACAGCAGGAGCGAGCTTCACTTAATGTTATGGCGCGGTCGGGCCGGGCTGTGACTATACAGCTGGCCCGATGCGCTGAGTAAAAAAAACAGACCCGCTCAGCAGAGAGCGGGTCTGTAAAAGCGCCATATTTTTAAAATATTAAAAGGGAAAAAAGGCATTTATAACTATAGCACTATGTGCAGAATTATATAACATTATTTTTAAGGTTTACTGTCCCTTTAAGTTGCATATTTTGCTTATGTAACCATAGCAATATTTTTAGTTGCTACAAGTCCATATGTTCGAGTCGAATAGCTGCAGAAGCAAAGTAGCTGTAGCAGAAGCAGTTTTAAATAAGATTGTTTTTCCCTTCCCTTGTTTTTTGTAAGTTAGAAGAAATAATCAATGTATTTATTGTGTTGTCTGCTTGTTTTTCTAACTGACAAAACTCATAACTAAACTGTTACAAAGTACACTAACAACCATAAACTAATTATTAACCCCTATTCCGCCAGCCTCCTGCATCGCAAACACTATTTAGAACTTATTAGCCCTATTCCACCACTCCCCGACACTGCCGCCACTATAATAAAGCTATTAACCCCTATTCCGCCATCCTCATCTAAAACATTATTTAAAACTTATTAACCCTTATTTCGCCGTTCCCTGACACCACTGTGTCTTCTATCTTCATCTACAGCGAAGGCGGCGTAGAGCGGAGGTGTGGAGTGGTCTTCCCAGATGTGGCACTCCTCGGCGGCGGGGGTGGAGTGGAGGCTCCTCTTCATGTGATTGTACGCCGTACACTTAAGATTGAATGCAAGGTACCCCATATTTACTGGGGTATCTTGCATTCCTATTGGCTGATATTTTAAAATCAGCCAATAGGATGAGAGCTAATTAAATCTTATTGGCTGATTTAACCAGCCAATAGGATTTCAGTAGCTCTAATCCTGTTGGCTGATTTCAGAATTTCAGCCAATAGGAATGCAAGGTACCCCAAATTGATTGCGGTACCTTGCATTCAATCTTGAGTCTACGACGGACGTCGGATGAAGTGGAGCCTCCATGCCGCCGAGGAATGCCACCGCCGATGATCGCCACGAGGACCTCTGCCGTTGAGGACTGCCGCTGAGAATCTGAGTACCTATTTGGGGGCTTAGTGTTAGATTTTTTTTCTTTTTTTTTTTTTAAGATTAAGGATTTGGGTAATTGAAAAAGAGCTAATCGCCCTTTTAAAGGCAGTAAAAGAGCTGAATGCCCTTTTAAGGGCAATGCCATACAAATGGGTAGTTTAGTTTTATTTAGTGTTATTTTTTTTTATTTTGGGAGGTTTGGTGGGTGGGGGTTTTACTGTTAGGATTTAATATTTTTCAGAGGTAAAGGAGCTGTTTAACTTAGGGCAATGCCCTACAAAAGGCCCTTTTAAGGGCTATTGGAAGTTTAGTATCAGATTAGGGGGTGTTTTTATTTTGGGGGATTTTTTATTTTTATAGGGGTATTAGTTTAGGTTTAATTTTTTTATTTTGGATACCTTTGTTTATTTTTTTCTGTAATTTTAGTTTTTTTGTTTTTTTTAACTTTAGCTTGGGCGGTTGTAGTTTTTAAACATAGACTGTCCTCTGGGCAGGCTTATCGCCTAATAATATACAATTTTAATTTGGTTTTGGTGTCTTGACATATATACCAAAGGAAAGATTAATAAACATAAGTTATAATGTTTATTTAAAAAAAACAAAAAACAAAGCAATCTTACATAGTTTACCAACACAAACATTCCACTAGTTTGAATTTACAGGTTTTGAATCAACCCGTAGCAAAACGATATGTAGCAACAGCTTATACATTTGTATAGTGTTTATTTTTTTACAGGTGAAAGAGCTGATTTCTTTGGGGCAATGCTGCCCCAAAGAAATCAGCAAAGAAAATTGGTAGTTTATTGTAGGCTAGGGTTTTTTTTATTTTGGGGGTCTTTTTTATTTTGATAGGGCTATTAGATTAGGTGTAAATAGTTTTTATTTTTGATACTGTGTTGTTTTTTTTCTCGTAACTTAATGTTTTTTTTGTAAATTTTGTAACGTTTATTTTTTTGTAATTTAGTCATTTTTAATAGTAGATTTAAATAATTTGAGTAGGGTTAGGGTTTTTTAATATGTAATATAGTTAATTTAATTGCAAGTTTAATTTAATTGTAGTATAATAGTTAGGGTAGGTTAATTAATAGTTTAGAATTAGTTTCTTTTAATTCTACAGGTAAGTTTAAATTTATTTTAAGATAGGGATGTTGTAATTTTAATGTAAAGTTAGTGGGTTGTTAGGTTTAGGGGTTAATAGCTTAATTTAGTTTATGGCGATGTGGGGGGCTGGCGGTTTTTAGGGGTTAATAGGTTCAGTTAATGGTAGTGATGTGGGAGGCCAGAGGTTTAGTGGTTAATACGTTTATTTTGTGGCGGCGGGGTCCAGGAGTGGCGGGATTGTGGTTAATACCTTTTATTTAGGTTGCGGTGATGTTGGGGCGGCAGATTAGGGGTGTTTAGACTCAGGGCTTATGTTAGGGTGTTAGGTGTAAACGTTACTGGTTTTCTACCATTGAAATCAATGGGATAACTGGCAGCATTGAACGTTAGCTTTCGCTGCTTTCAGACTCCCATTGATTCCTATGGCATCCGCCGATGATCGCCACAAGGACCTCTGCCGTTGAGGACTGCCGCTGAGAATCTGAGTACCTATTTGGGGGCTTAGTGTTAGATTTTTTTTCTTTTTTTTTTTTTTTTAAGATTAAGGATTTGGGTAATTGAAAAAGAGCTAATCGCCCTTTTAAAGGCAGCAAAAGAGCTGAATGCCCTTTTAAGGGCAATGCCATACAAATGGGTAGTTTAGTTTTATTTAGTGTTATACAATTTTAATTTGGTTTTGGTGTCTTGACATATATACCAAAGGAAAGATTAATAAACATAAGTTATAATGTTTATTTAAAAAAACAAAAAACAAAGCAATCTTACATAGTTTACCAACACAAACATTCCACTAGTTTGAATTTACAGGTTTTGAATCAACCCGTAGCAAAACGATATGTAGCAACAGCTTATACATTTGTATAGTGTTTATTTTTTTACAGGTGAAAGAGCTGATTTCTTTGGGGCAATGCCCCGCAAAAGGCCCTTTTAAGGGCCATTGGTAGTTTATTGTAGGCTAGGGTTTTTTTTATTTTGGGGGTCTTTTTTATTTTGATAGGGCTATTAGATTAGGTGTAAATAGTTTTTATTTTTGATACTGTGTTGTTTTTTTTCTCGTAACTTAAAGTGAAGGTTAAGTTTCAGCATATGAAATACAGGAATGCATTCTTTAATATTACCCTAATCTAATCGCTAACTTTTTTTTCTTCTTTTTTTTCACAATTTTCTTATTTTTACATTGTTATCTCCCTACCTATGCGATCTCTAACTCCTCCCACACACCAGTTCCGGCTTTTCTTGTGTTTGACATAGAGAGCGGTCCCACTCGCTTTCTACGTCTTCCTAAAGCGCGTTCACGAGGCTCAGTGAAACAGCGCATGCGCCAATTGCCGATTTTACAGTGTTCTGCGCAAGCGAGAATGGGCAAGTTCTATGATGGATTCCTGAATATTTGGAATACGCATACGCGAATCGTGAACGCTCACGGAAGCCAACAATAGCGCATGCGCACATGGTCAAATATGCGGATGACGTGCACTGACGGCCACCTAACTGCCAGAAATTCAATTGGCTGCTACAGAAATGTGATCGGCAGCAAAAAAAAAAAATACAAATTAAGGGTTGCATTTGTGTACAATCGCAAATGGAACGATAATGATGATAACTCGGTTTGTAATTAGATTTAGAAAGAATCATGAATGAAAGTGATATTGATTTTGTGAAACCAATGAAATCCTGGATAGGCATAAATGTAAGTTTACCTTCACTTTAATGTTTTTTTTTGTAAATTTTGTAACGTTTATTTTTTTGTAATTTAGTAATTTTTAATAGTAGATTTAAATAATTTGAGTAGGGTTAGGGTTTTTTAATATGTAATATAGTTAATTTAATTGCAAGTTTAATTTAATTGTAGTATAATAGTTAGGGTAGGTTAATTAATAGTTTAGAATTAGTCTTACAATCCTGTTCTGGATATAAAGATTTTTAACAAGTTTCTCTATGTTCCTTTTTTAAGAAGGAGACAATCCAGACTATTTTGCCTCTTGTTCTACAAGGGCAGTTTATGTCTTTAATAGGTTTGATGATTGATTTTCTTCATATCCCTATCACATGGATCAACATTAGTTTCTTAGTTTTGCATTCCTTGACAAGTTCTTATTTATCTTCTTTCTGGTTTGGCTACTGCTCTCCAAACCAAATGTTTTTCTAAGGTTCTGTATTTAACAGTAGATAATTCTACAGATTGTTGTTTCTTCAAGAGCATGATTGCAGAATCACATTTTTAAAGAGTTATCTTTCACCTCACATCAGGATTATATTCCTAGGCATCATTATAGACTAAGGGGCCGAATTATCAAGCGTTGGGCGGACATGATTCGCTGTGACATTTAACATTGCACAAGCATTTCTGTTGAAATGCTTGTGCAATGATGATTACTGTCCACCAACTGACCGCTGCTTCTTAACTTAAGTTTTCCGGCGAGCCGGAAACTTTGGGGGTAGATTGCAGCATCTGCTGCTTGATAAATCTACCCCTAAGTTTCTATGAGACTAACTTTGACAGACCAGATACTCTCAGGCATGATTAATGCAGCATCTAATCCATTTGCTTGGTTTTATGAGTCCTTTTCAGCTTTTTTGCTTCATCTGGAATGCAGGGATTATGCTCAGTTTTTCAGAAAATCCTTCTGGACTTCTACGCCAAACTATTCCTGTTTAGAGTTTTTTGGTGGATTAATCAGTAGTACATTGTTCTAGGGCCATTCTGTGGTCTTAACTAAAGCAAGTCTTTTAGGTTGTGGTGCAGTCTGGGGGTCTCGGAGAATGCAGGGAGTTTGGTATCCTTGGGAGGGGAGGGTACCTATATATGTTCTGGAACACCATGCAATCTTCAGGGCTCTTTAGAGTTGGTCTCTGTAAGAGAGACTTATCTGAGTTTCCAATTAGGCAATGTCACAGTGGTGTTTTTCTTCTATTATCAAGAGGGAACTTGCAATTCCCTGGTGATGAGGGAGGTGTCCTGAATTTTGATCTGGCAAGAGACTTATCTCTGTTCAATTTCTGTAGTTCATATTCCATGAGTGAGCAACTGGGAAGCAGACTTCTCAGTCGCTAGGAGTGGTCTCTTCATCTGAAAGTGTTCTATCAGATTGTGGTTTTATTGGGTTTTCCAGAAATACGTAGATCTGATGGCTTCTAGGTTGCCCAGGGATCCTAAAGCAGAGTTTGTGGTTGCTCTTTTAGAATACTTGAATTCTTCAGATTCTTCAGGATGGTTTGGTTTATCCGTCAGTTTTTTTAAACTTCCTGATGATCAGATTTTTGTTCCAGTTTTAGTCAGGATCAATCCAGTGGTAAAACCAATTTCTTCTCTTTTGGTTCTAAGAATCTCGCTCTTTTTTGAGCCTATGCTCTATTTGGATTCTCAGTTTTTGTCTTCAAAGCTTTAGTTTCTTTCATACAAGTGGTGAGAGTCCACAATCCATTACTACTGGGAATTCCATGCCACTACGAGGATGTAAAGATATCCCAAACCCCAAGAGCTCTATAAAACCCCTCCTACCTCCCTGGCACCTCAGTCTTGTCTTTTCCTCCACTGAAGGAGGTTGAAGAATGATGTGCATTTGATTCTTTAGTGAGAGAAGTTCTCAGACCGAGTTGAGGCCCATTTCCTCTTATAGTACAGTGATTGTTGGATGCATGTATTTGGATTATAGGTAGTGGCATATTTTTCACCTATTGGAATTTAGTCACAAGCCTTTCCACGGATGTCACAGGGACTTGTCCTTTGCCTCCTCCTGTTTGTTTCATCAATAACTCCTATTCCAGAGCCTCTGCTGTTATGTTTCAGCACTGATTTTGGCTTCCAACTGGTTTCCTCCAGTAGTTGGGTGCCAATTGGTAAGTATTATATTTGTATTATTTGGCACCCTATAAGTCTGTTAGGTTATTGTTGTTATATATATTCATTATATACAAAAATAAACGTATTGGGAGCGCCCTTGGTATATCAGCTACAAATATATGTGCTATATGACTGTAAATCAGAGTGTCAATATGAGAAACAGTGAATATCTTTGCCTATAATCTATTAGAGAACTAGATATCATGTGTCTCACAATATATATCACACCATAATGTCTCATTGAGCACAAGCAAGTTCAACTGAGCAAATTATACAGGTTCAATTATATAAATTAAATACTGTAATAATATGAAAGTATCTCAATAAAAATAGCAATAATAATAATGTTGCAAATATAATGAGGTAACACCATAAATGGTAATTGGTTCAGGTCAAGGCAGCTGTCTGTGCGAGGATCAAGGCCACGATCCAGGATCAATGATCTGCAGACAATATAAAAAAACAGAAGCGCCACATGGCGCAATATTGTTTGATACAATAGTAAATTATGTGTATAATGGATACACTCACATTAGGTGAAGCACCCCTAGTGGTGCAGATGGAGCAGGCTGGGGTCTATTTCAGTCACCCAGCAGACTGATCTCCGGTAGATATTCAATAATCTGTAGGTGATGTAAACAGAGAACAAGGGTGCCAATATGGCCTTGTATTGTTTGAACAAGAGAGGTGTAATGTGGTAAAATTTACACTCACATTTAGTGAAGCACCTCCCTTGGTGCAACAGAAGTGAACTGGGATCAAACAGTCACCCAGTAGACTGATACTAGGCAGGCAGGAACTCCCAGCAATCCAGGAAATGTGATGGTTAGAAATGAAGATGCATAGCAGCAAGTGGTAAGTATAAAAAACTTACTTTACCATTTTTTACTTTTACCATATTACACCTCTCTTGTTCAAACAATAATAGGCCATATTGGCACCCTTGTTCTCTGTTTACATCACCTACAGATTATTGAACATCTACTGGAGATCCGTCTGCTGGGTGACTGAAATAGACCCCAGCCTGCTCCATCTGTATCACTAGGGGTGCTTCACCTAATGTGAGTGTATCCATTATACACATAATTTACTATTGTATCAAAAAAATATTGGGCCATGTGGCACTTCTTTTTTTTATGTTGTGTACAGATATTTATTATATATTTATATGACCTTGGGAAAGTTATATTTTTTTTAAGGTAATACCCCTTTAAAAAACTCTATAATGTATTTCTTAATATGCGTCATGTTTTCACCTTTTTAATACTTAACGGCTTTTCTTGCCGCATGTTGATGCACTTTTTTACTTTATATGATGCTAGATTGATGCACCTCCTCTCATATGTAAGCTATTTATATAAAAGGTGTTTTGTATACTACCGCATCTCTGCTTTTATAACTTTTGAATTTGTATGTTTTTAAGAGTTCTTTTCGGAGGGGTTACATGTTTCCCTTCCTTTAAAGTGTTTAATGGGGATATTACCATTTAGCTATTTGATTGTTTTTTTCTGCACTTAAGTTCTGTATAAGTTCCTTGCAGTTATGGGGCCTTGTGACTCTATCCCTAAATCTGCCTTAGAAGCTGGGTCATCTGAATACTTTCCTACCAGTGTTTAAATTGTTAATAAGCTGAGGGTTTATCTCTGGCTACCTTATGCAATAATTGTATTAATATTCTAATGCATTGTGACCTATCTAATGTTGCTCTTGCTTCTAAGGGTGTTACTGCTCCTTATTTTTATCTCTTACTGGAAAATTCTACTGATTCCTGGAGTGAAGGATTTTATACAATCTTCTGTGTCTGAAATGTTGGTGGCCATGCCTCCTTCAAGTAAGTGTTAAAGGTCAGGTAAGAATTTACCTTCTACTAGCTCTAAGCATGCTGAGGTTAATGTTTCAAGTCATGAAGCTGCTATGTTGTCAGAGGGTGAAGTTTTTTTCTGATGATCATGGGTATACCTCTGATCATAAATCTGAAATATATACATATTTATTTAAATTGAGCATATTCATTTTCTTTTTAAAGAAACTTCTGTTTACTTTAGCAATTAAGCTCCTGAAGTAGTTGGGGACAAGCTGGTTAACCATTTTAATTCTGTTTCTATACCCATAGTTAAATCCCCTGATGTGTTTCCTATCCCTGATATGGTCACTGAGATTACTTACAGAGATTGGACTAAACCAGGTATTCCTTTTAATCCTTCTGCAAGTTTAAGGAAAAGTGGATGACTCTATTTCTTCTCTTGTCATACATGTTTCTATTCCTTTGAAAGTTCGAATTCTTCCATAGGAGGGTTTTTAAAGCTAGCAGGCTATTTTTTTAGATCAGACGTCTCTATTACTGATGTGGCTGCTGCTTCCAAATCATCTTTTGGGGCAGTTTTCTGATGATTCTGCTTATGAAGATTATTTGAACCTTTTTGGAGTTCCTCAAATTTTGTCGTCATTATGTTTTATGCTAAAGTATGACTTTAGCAGTAAGTCTAGGCCTGCTGATTTGGTTTCTGAATTCAGACTGTTATCTCTTTCATTTCAGGGAAATATGTTATTTTGTTCTAGATTGGATTATACTTTCTTCTGTGATGGAAGGTAAAGGAGCTCAGGACTAGAAGTCCAAGGGTATATTTTAAACTCCTAATAATTGTTGTCCCTTTCTTCAGAACTGGGCACAGAAATCCGATTCCTCCACTCAGAAGCAGGTTCCTCTGGTTTTGTCTAGAAGCCAAGTTCTAACTGTAGCAAGTCTGAGCAGTCCAATAAATCAACTCTCTTATTTCAATCTGCATGAAGGTGTCTCTGAGATTATTTCCAGAGATTGGGCTAGCCCATGTATTCCTTTTAATCCATCTAAAAGATTTAAGGAAATGTATCTTTTGATTCTAGCTGCTCTGTCTTGGTCTCACAAAGTTTGGTATGCAGATCTAGTTTAGATGACCATTTGCTATCTTTTATCTTCTTTTGCATCCAGACCTGTCTGTTTTTCCATCCAGTTCTCAAATCTCTTATTTTGATGTCATGGAGATTTAATGCATACCTCTTAATCAGAGAGGGCTTTCTTATTCTTTTTCTAAGACTCTGATACAGGTTTGTAAGAAAGTGTCCAGGAATATTTATTATAGGTTTTAGAGAACCTTTATCTTTTGGTGTAAGGAAAATGTTTGTTTTTTTTTCAAGCATTCTTAGAGAATTCCTAGAATTTTGCAGTTTTTGCAAGATGGTTTGGATAAGGGTTTATACGCCAACTCTTTTGAAGGGTCAGATTTCAGCTTTCAGTTGTTTTCCTCTGAAAGATTGCTAATCTTCCAGATATTTATAGTTTTGTTCAGGCTTTGGCTAGAGTTAAGCTTGTTGTTTAACCAATTTTCTGCATCTTGGAGTCTTATCTTGGTTTTTAAAGTTTTGTAGGCTTCTCCTTTTGAGTCTACTCATTAGGTTTTCTTTCTTTTGCCAATTTCTTCTACTATGAGTTATCTGCTCTTTCATGTGTTCTTCCTTATCTGATTTGTTTTTAAGGATAAGGCAGTTTTTAGGACTACATTTGTTTTCTTGCCTAGGGTTGTATCTTCTGTCTATATCAGTAGGGAAATTGTTTTCCATTTTTTGTATCCTAATCCCTAAATTCTTCAGAGTGTTTTGCATATTTTGGATGTTGTTAGAGCATGAAGTATTATGTTAATGCTTCTAGACAAACTTCTAGTTTGTTTGTTCTCTTTTCTGTTTCCTGAAAAGGGTAGAAAGCTTCTGCCATTTCTTTTTCTTCTTGTTTGCAACTTCTGAAACAGAAGGCATTTTTTGGAGACAGGTTGTCTCAGGAGGCAGTTGTCTCAGGATGATTATCTGTCTGTTGGTTATTTTTTGCTTTCTTTTGGGGTTGTGGATTAGTTTTTCAGTGAAAAAAGATGTTTCTTAAATCACACCCTTTATGTTTCATTTCTTGTGGACTCCACAGCGTTGGTGTTAGTTCCCAGGAGTAATGGATCATGGACTCTCACCACCTTTATGAAAGAAAACATAAGTTATGCTTTCCTGATAAATTAATTTCTTTCATGGTGGTGAGAGTCCAGGAGACCCCTCTCTTTGTTTTTTTCTGGTGTTGTTTTTTTAATTGTGCACATCTTTTTTCTCAGCTCCAATTTTGTTGCTCTTATTTATTTTCCTTCCTCTTTGCTTGGCTATATGTTAGACTGAGGTACCAGTGAGGTAGGAGGGGTTTTATAGAGCTCTTGGTGTTTGGGAATCCTCCTAGTGGCAGCGAATAGTAATTCCCAGGAGTAATGGATTGTGACCTCTCACCACCATGAAAGAAATTAATTTATCAGGTAAGCAAAAATTATGTTTTCTTTCAGCAATTTGTGCTGCTAGAAGAATTTCTGTTTGCTTTCTTGTCATAAGTGATATTTTTAGGCAATTCTTCTCATGAGTTTGTTGTTCATTCTTTTTGTCCTTATCCAAAAGATTCTAAGGGGAAGCTTCTTGATATTTTGGATGTTGTTTGGACTTTGATATTCAGTTTGCAAGCTACTTAAGAGTTTTAGTCAATCCTCTAGTTTGTTTAATCTTTTTTTCTGGTTCTAGAAGGGGTCAGAAGACAACAACTGAAGTTTTTTGTTTCATTAAGCTTTCTTGGAGGTGGGTCATCCTCCTCCTTAAACATTTTGCTGCCCATTCAACTAGGTCAGTTGCTTTTTCCTGGGCTTTTTTAGAATGAGGCTTCTGTTGGTCAACTTTGCAAGGGAGCTAATTGAGTCCATTCCAATGTTGCCTAGTGGGTAGCTTAACTGCTTTACAAGCTGAAGGCTACATGTTTGGGCACAGTTATGGGTTCTTCTTTACATATATTTTCCTTTTTTATGTTTTTGCTTTTTTAGAAGTGGCTTTTGGTGGGAAAATCATTTAAACAATAGTTTCTAGACATTAAAAGAGGGACATGTTTTTTTTTTAGATATATATAATTAAATTATTTTGTTCCACATTCATTACTCGTGGACTACACCAATTAGGTATTAGTTTCCCAGTAGTAATGACTTGTGGACTCTCACCAGCTTTATGAAATAAAATATAATTTATGCTTACCTGATGAATTAATTTCTTTTATGGTGGTTAGAGTCTACGAGACACGCCCACTTTTGTTAGATTTTAATTATATTTTTCTGGCAGCAGTTATGCACCTCTTTTTTCTTTCTCTTGTCCTTTCCTACTTCTTCTTCTTGCTTGGCTATAAGCCAGACTGGTTTTAGCAGTGAGGTTGGAGAGATTTTAAGGGCTCTTTAAAGGGACACTGAACCCAGAATTTTTCTTTTGTAATTCAGAAAGAGCATGCAATTTTAAGCAACTTTCTAATTTACTCCTATTATCAAATTTTCTTCGTTCTCTTGCTATCTTTATTTGAAAAAGAAGACATCTAAGCTTTTTTTGGGTTCAGTACTCTGGACAGCACTTTTTTATTGGTGGATGAATTTATCCACCAATCAGCAAGGACAACCCAGGTTGTTCACCAAAAATGGGCCGGCATTTAAACTTACATTCTTGCATTTCAAATAAATATACCAAGAGAATGAAGAAAATGTTATAATAGGAGTAAATTAGAAAGTTGCTTAAAATTTCATGCTCATTCTGAATCACGAAAGAAAATTTTTGGTTACAGTGTCCCTTTAAGTTTTGAGATTCCCTCCTCCTAGTGACTAGGAGTATAATTTCCAGGAGCAATGGCTAGCGGACTCTCACCACCATGAAATAAATTAATTTATCAGGTAAGCATAAATTATATTTTTTTGATGCAGAATTATCACAATCTTTTGAGACAGTATAATTGCATCATGCTTTAGTTTATTTTTCACCATAATGATTAAAACCCAATGGCCTTTAATCTCATAGTACTAGTTTGCTTTTATCTCTTACATGAATATTTGATCTGCTTGCTTGTTGTTTGCTGTGTGTATTTAATGAGGATCAGCTTCTGGTAACTACAGGTCTGTCAGGCTTCAGAAGTAGGAAATGGAGACTTGCATAAAAATCTATATATAAGGATGGAGTAGTAAAAGCAGCTAAATCATTTGATACTGTCCCACTCAACAAACTTTATAATTGAGTTGTCTTGGGCTATCTAGCATAAAGAACAGTTGAAGGGACATTGGAGTGCAGAATAAATATGCCCTAACAAATTACAACGTCATTTTGCGCTGTTCACTGTGGAACTTTGTGTTTAACCAAGGCAGTGCATTTTAATTTTAGGCAGTGCATTTAAAAAGGGTGCCAGCCATTGTGGTTTTCAGCAGCGGTGAATTCTTAGTCTTGTTTTGGTCAACATATTTAATTAGTCATAATGGTAGAGGGCTGAAATGAATAGGTGTCTTTTTCAGATGATATAAAAATTTGTAAAAGGGTTGATGAACCGGTAGGGGTAGATCAAATGATGAATTATTACTAAACGGAAAGATTTGACAAATGATTTGAATCTAAAATGTAACACTAGAAGGTATAAAATGATGCAAAAACCCAAAAGTTATTTATAGACACAAAGACACTTTACTTGCAGCAACAAGAAATAGCTTGATTCTAGGGAATTATTTCTGACAATTTGAAACACACAGCAATGCATTTCAAATACCATTAGTAGACATTTAAAATTGGAAAAGTCAAATCCACTGCAGTTTACAAATGGAATCAGTCAATTACATTGCACCTTCATCATAGAAAAGAAATAGTGCTGAATTGCTATTTTATTTTGCTGTTTTATTCCCATTACACATTTTTGTTTATGGGGCCATCCTTTTAAGCTCTGATAACATGAAAAATGTTAAGCAATTGCACAAAAATGAACAGAAATGTTGTAATGATGAGTGCATTGTTTAACATTCCATCTAGTTTAAAGAGAATACATTTATAAACATAATAATCCAAATCTGCAAAAGGCTCCTTTTGGGACGCATTATGAAAAAGTCGAATAGGTTTTTGTTAAAACCCATTAACATTCCTCGGAGTTCGCTATTTACATTTATTTTCATTAAATATATTCATTAAGTTAATCTATATATTGTGCTGATGTTTTATCATATACCAGAAGGAGGTGTTAAAGTTGTGTAAAAAGATTACGTGAAATGGTAAACATAAAGTGCAATCTGTTAAAAAGATGTTGCTAACAGAGTAAGAGGGAATATCAAGTATATCCATGTATAGGCATCAAAAACAACACAAAGTACTTAGTCATAAAACAACTTTCTTCAGTTTAATTATGTGTTTGTTTTTAAATTTGAATTGTAGAAAATGACTTGGGGTGCTATGTTTTAAGCAGCTGCTTCATGGAATGCTATGTTTTAAACAGATGCTTTATAAAATTAATTTTTAATAACTAATTTTTAATTAATAATGTGATTATATTCTAATTTATTTTGAACCATAAGTTTTAGCATAAGTGTGAGTTTAATGTAATGTGGCCTCTGGCATATCCTACCATTAGTAATTTGCCCTTCATAGAAACATGCGGGCACCACTACAATAGGAGACCTTTGAGAAATGTCTTGTACTGGTTTTCACGGGGTTTTCAAATTCTATGCCATTCCAGTCCACTAAAATACTATTAAAATACAAATTTATTTTAATATGTGTATTTTAATATGTTTTTATTTTTTATTTTCTTTGTGCCACATTAACTCAACCAATGCTAGGTATTAAAATAATTTAGTAGTGTTATTTCAGTCCACTAGAAAACTATTTTTTTTGATTGATTTCAGACTTTGCCAGCCTTGACCTCTTGACACCCCCAATGTGTCTCCCTTTATCTTAGCTGTTTGGTCGCTTTTTTCAAAGTACAATTTGTTGGTGCATATGTAATCCACTTATTAATAAACACAATTTTCTATTTTATAAATGTTGCTCAAATCACACTTTTAAACTATTAAACTTGTTTAGAACAAAAATACAACCATTGGAATGTAAATTTATGATTGAACAATTAAAGGCACATACAAACTATTTTTATAAATGTATAGTACATATACAATATATGTTTTAAAAGAATGTAAACTGTAATTTTGTAGGAAAGTCTTGCATTGTTTCGACATTCAGGGACATACCATTCAAAGTAAGAATACTTCATTTTTGCTAAGACGATATCTGATTCTTATTTGTATTTAACTGTGTATAACTGCAATTGGCATTTTTTCTTTTCTCCCATTTTAAATTAACCTAGTTTCTTTCATACAGGTGGTGAGAGCCCACAATCCATTACTCCTGGGAATAACTCTTCCCTGCCACAAGGAAGAGGTAAAGATTCCTCAAGAATTCTAAAAAACAAAAAAACAACTCACACCTCACTGGCACCTCAGTCTTGCCTTTGCCTCCACTGGAGGAGTTTAAAGAATGAAGATGTGAATTTGATTCTTCAGTGAGAAGAGTTCTCAGACCGAGTTAAGGCCCATTTCCCTTCAGAGTACAGTGATTTTGTTGGAGGGATGTATTTGTAGTATAGATAGTTGCATATTTTTCACCTATTGTGATTTATTCCCAAGCCTTTCTATGGATGTTGCAGGGTCCTTTGACCCTCCTGTTGGTTTGTCAATATGCTCATTTATCAGATCCTCTGCTGTTATGTTTTAGCACTGATTTTTAGCTTCTTACTGGTTTCCTCCAGTAGTTGGGTGCCTATTGGTAAGTACTTTATTATTTATGTGGCACTCTATAAGCCTGTTAGGTTACTGTTATAAATATTTATTATTTATGTATATTACCTTGGGACAATTATATATTTTTTAGATAATTCCCCTTTTCTTTTTTTATTATTAAGTATTTATAATTATATGTCATGCTTTCAACCGCAACCATTTTTTAACGTTTAACAGCTTTTGGTTCGTATACTTTTAAATTCAAGCTAAATTTTTTTGGTGTATGCACGTTGACTTTCATGCCTTCTTGCATCATCATGATGTTGTATGTCTTGGCTAGCTTTTTTCTTTATTTGACTCCATATTGACATGTGCCTCCTCTCATAAGGACACTATTTAGATACCAGGTGTCCTGTGTTCTACCACATCTGAGTTTTTATGATTTTTTTTTTAGAGTTCCTTTCAGAGGGGGTAAGTGTTTCCCTTTCTTTTTAAAGGGGTTATTACCATTTTGCTATATGCTTGTTTTTTTCTGCACTTTACTTTTGAATAAGTTTCTTGCAGTTATGGAGCCTTCTAACTCTGTCCCTAAATCTGTCTTAGAAGCTGGGTCATCAGAACACTTTCCTACTAGTGTTAAATGTTTGAATTGCAAACAAGTTGAGGTTTTATCTCTGACTTATAAGCAATAAATGTATTAATATATTAATGCATTCTGTCCTATGAAATGCTGCTCTTGCGTCTAAGGGTGTTACTGATCCTTCTGTTTGTTTCTTACAGGAGAATGCTACTGATTCCTTAAGTCAAGGATTGTATACAATCTATTGTAGCAGTTCCGGAACAAATCAAGCAGATAGAGGAGCACCTAATGTGTAGATCAACCAGTGGTTTCTCACATCAATAGATAAGGTAGACAAAATGGGTACTCACATTTAACAAGAGCACTCTAATGTGCTTGTAGTAGCAGGCTGATATCTCAGGGTGTATCAGCTCACCCACACCTGGTGTCAGGAACAGACCAGGTCTTAGACTTTGTCCAAACAATTATGCTGTATCCAACCAAAGGCGTGTGCTGCTCAGAATAAAAGGGTCTATCACTATATGCTGAGTTAAAAACAAATTTTTAAAACATAAGAAAAAGTTCAGGGCTTGGGACTCTTTGCCACCTCCTACAGTATTGGATAGTGGACTCTCACAACCATGAAAGAAATTAATTTATCAGGTAAGCATAAATTATGTTTTCTCCCAAGAGTTTTTGGGATATCTAAATAGTGTACTTATGAGAGGAGGCACACATCAATCTGAAGTCAAATAAAGAAAAAAGCTAGCCAAAACGTACATCATCATGCCAATGCAAGAAGGCCTGAAAGCCAATGTGCATACGTCAAAAAAAGTATGTGCGCAAAAAATTTAGCTTGCATATAAAAATATATGAACGAAAAGCTTTTAAGCGTTAAAAAATGGTTGCAGTTGAAACATGACACACCATGTTTCACAGATGATGTGGTATACTTCAGACCATGAGACATTCCTTCTCTTCTCCATATTCTTCTGTTACCATCATTCTGGTGCATGTTAAGTTTAGATTTAACTGTCCAAAGAATATTGTTCCAGAACTGGACAGCCTTTTTTTTATATATGCGTTATGGAAAAAGTCTAATCTGGGCTTCCTATACTTGAGGCTTACCAGTAGTTTGCACCTTGTGGTAAGCCCTCTGTATTTTCTTTCATTAGGTCTTCTCTTGATTATATAGAGTTTACAGGAACAGCTTCCAAATGCAAATCCCATGGGCTAAACGGATAAAGTAGTGTAAGCTGCTATGGAACCGTCGTGGGGCAGGCTTTCACATGCAAACCTTCTCCCTGCAATGTAAAAAGCACCACCTCTGATTTGGTGGAGGGAAATCACTACAAATACGCTCACTCGCAGTGATTGACATGCCCTTCTCTTGCACAACTGGTTGCACGAGAGAAGGGGTCGGCATTACACACTCAAGAAAGTATGTAATGATACATCTGGGCAGCGAACGTACAGGGTTTACTTTTTACTTGTATACGCACACTACATCCAATGTGAGTAAACACCCCTCAATAAACCCCTTATTGCTCAATTACTGTTTTGTCTGCCACTTGTACTCTGGCGCAATATGGGTAGACTTGATGGGCCTTTTCGTTCTTATCTACCGTCAAATTCTATGTTTCAGGCTGCGATTAGAGTGCCATATTGAAGAAGGTGAGTGCACCACTCTTTGTTTGGACTTTATAATTTCTCTACTTTGTCTATTTCTATACCCAGCAATCGAGCCTAGTGTCTGGCTGCTGTCATTACTGATGTGTGCAGCTAGCTCTCAGTAGTGAATTGCTGCTCCTTCAATAAAGGATACCAAGATAATTAAGCAAATTGATAATAGAAGTAAATTGGAAAGTTGTTTAGAATTGTACGCTCTGTGTGTATCATGAAAGAAAAAAAAAATGTGGGTTTCACATTCCTGTGGGAATTTTCATGCAACTTTATTGCCACAGAGGATGTGTATATATTCACACCAAATTACTTTATATAAGAAATTAACAAGTGATAACTTTGTGTTCTGTTACCTAATTTATATACCTACAAAATAGCATTTGCTTAAAAAAAAAAAAATATTTGCCCCTACTGCAGCTGCTGCATAAGGTATGTGTAGAAACGTACATGTAGAGATAAAAAGGAATATAGTGTGATTGATCTAAAAAAATATTGTTTCCCTTAAAGGCCATTTAAAGTAAAGCAGAGCATTGCTAGAATAGTCCTGCAAAATTAGTGAATTATGATCAAAATATATAAAATAAAATAAAAATATATATATATATATTGTGTGTGTGTATGTATATATATACTGTGTGTGTATATATATAAATATATATATATATATTATTATTATTATCGGTTATTTGTAGCGCGCCAACAGATTCCGCAGCGCTAAATATATATATATATATACACACACAAAGAACTAAACATGGGTGGCATTTTGCTTGATAAAGGTGAGAATCTGCCACCTATAAAAAACATAATATATGCTTAACTAATGAATTTCTTCCATGGTTGTGAGAGTCCACGATCCATTACTCCTGGGAATTACTTTTCTTTCATGTAATTGGCAAGAGTCCATGAGCTAGTGACGTATGGGATATACAATCCTACCAGGAGGGGCAAAGTTTCCCAAACCTCAAAATGCCTATAAATACACCCCTCACCATACCCACAATTCAGTTTTACAAACTTTGCCTCCTTTGGAGGTGGTGAAGTAAGTTTGTGCTAAGATTTCTACGTTGATATGCGATTCTCAGCATTTTTGAAGCCCGTTTCCTCTCAGAGTACAGTGAATGTCAGAGGGACGTGAAGGGAGTATCACCTATTGAATGCAATGGTTTTCATCACGGGAATCTATTTCATAGGTTCACTGTTATCGGTCGTAGAGATTCATCTCCTACCTCCCTTTTCAGATCGACGATATACTCTCATATTCCATTACCTCTACTGATAACTGTTTCAGTACTGATTTGGCTATCTGCTATATGTGGATGGGTGTCTTCAGGTAAGTATGTTTTCATTACTTAATCTCAGCTATGGTTTGGCACTTTATGTATTAATATAAAGTTCTAAATATATGTATTGTACTTATATTGGCCATGATTCAGGTTTCAGTATATTTCCTTTTGCAGACTGTCAGTTTCATATCTGGGAAATGCATTTTTTAGAAATTTATTTTTTACCTGGGGTGTAGTCTTTTTTCAATTTACTGTCATTTTTCAAACTAGCGGGCAGAATTAAGTTCGCGAGGGTGCAAAATGTTTATTGCGTCATTCTTGGCGCGAGATTTTTTTGGCGCAAAGTTATGCTCGGTGACGAAATTCGTCATTTCTGGCATCTTAGTTGATGCTGGGTCCTTTCACAAGGTTGCGTCATCTATGACGCGAGTGTTGTTTTTGGACGTTTTTTTTCTGTTTGTTGTGTGTCATACTTGGCGCCAAATATTTTCATTATTTTAGACCCCATTCCGTTTTGCCTCTTGCTTTTGTCTATGTTAGAGGGCTATTCTGTTTGCATTTTTTCCCATTCCTGAAACTGCCATATAAGGAAATAGATAATTTTGCTTTATATGTTGTTTTTTTCTTTTACATTTGAAAGATGTCTCAATCTGATCCTGTCTCAGAATTCACTGTTGGATCCCTGCTGTCTGATAACAGTTCTACCAAAGCTTAGTGCATTTGTTGTAAACTTGTGGAGATTATACCTCCAGCTGTGATTTGTAATAGTTGTCATGATAAACCTTTACATGCAGAAAATGTATCCATCAGTAGTAGTTCATTACCTGTTGCTGTTCCCTCAACATCTAATGCACAAGATATACCTGATTCTATTCAGTAGGCTTTGTCTGCCATTCCAACTTCTAATAAACGAAAAAGGTCTTTTAAAATTTTTCATAAGGTTGATGAAATTTCAAATGACCAGCAACATATTGAATTATCCTTCTTTGATGAGGATCTATCTGATTCAGAAGATCCTGCCTCAGATATTGACACTGATAAATCCTCCTTTTTATTTAAATTGGAGTATATTCGTTCTTTGTTAAAAGAAGTGTTGATTACATTGGATATGGAGGAAACTAGTCCTCTTGACAGTAAAACTAGTAAATGTTTAAACTCTGTTTATAAACCTTCTGTGGTTATTCCAGAGCTTTTTCCAGTTCCTGATGCTATTTCTGATATGATTTCTTTGGAATGGAATAAGCCTGGTACTTCTTTTATTCCTTTTTCAAGGTTAAAAAAATTGTATCCTTTGCCAGAAGTTAGATTGGAGTTTTGGGAAAAGATCCCCAAAGTTGATGGGGCTATCTCTACTCTTGCTAAACGTACTACTATTCCTACGGAAGATAGTACTTCTTTTAAAGATCCTTTAGATAGGAAACTTGAATCTTATCTAAGGAAAGCTTCTTAGGCCTACAATTTCTTTGGCTGATGTTGCAGCTGCTTCAACTTTTTGGTTGGACACTTTAGAGCAACAAGTATCGGATCATGATTTGTCTAGCATTGTTAAGTTGATTCTACATGCTAATAATTTCATTTGTGATGCCATTTTTGATATTATCAAAATTGATGTTAAATCTATGTCTTTAGCTATTTTAGCTAGAAGAGCTTTGTGGCTCAAATCTTGGAATGCTGATATGACTTCTAAGTCCAGATTGCTATCTCTTTCTATCCAAGGTAATACATTATTTGGTTCTCAGTTGGATTCAATAATTTCAACTGTTACTGGGGGGAAGGGAGTTTTTTTTGCCTCAGGATAAAAATCTAAAGCTTTTAACTGTTTTCGTTCCTTTCGACAAAATAAGGAACAGAAATCTAATCCTTCCCCCCCAAGGAATCTGCTTCCAATTGGAAGCCTTCTTCAAATTGGAATAAATCCAAGCCACTTAAGAGATCAAAACCAGCCCCCAAGTCCACATGAAGGTGCGACCATCATTCCAGCTCAGCTGGTAGGGGGCAGATTAAATTTTTTTAAATATGTTTGGATCAATTCAGTCCAAAATCATTGGATTCAGAGTATTGTCTCTCAGGGGTACAGAATAGGATTCAGAGTAAGACCGCCTGTGAGAAGATTTTTTCTCTCATGCATTCCGGTAAACCCAGTAAAGGCTCAGGCTTTACTGAAGTGTGTTTCAGACCTGGAGTTGTCAGGGGTAATCATGCCAGTTCCGTTTCAGGAACAGGGTCTGGGGTTTTATTAAAATCTATTCATTGTCCCAAAGAAAGAAAATTCATTCAGACCAGTTTTGGATCTAAAGATTTTGAATCGATATGTAAGAGTACCAACTTTCAAAATGGTGACTATAAGGACTATTCTGCCCTTTGTTCAGTAAGGGCATTATATGTCCACAATAGACTTACAGGATGCATATCTTCATTATTATTATCAGGTATTTGTAGAGCGCCAACAGATTCCGCAGCGCTTCATATTCCGATTCATTCAGATCACTATCAGTTCCTGAGATTCTCTTTTCTAGACAAGCATTACCAATTTGTTGCTCTTCCTTTTGGCCTAGCGACAGCTCCAAGAATCTTTTCAAAGGTTCTAGGTGCCCTACTCTCTGTAATCAGAGAGTGGGGTATTGTGGTATTTCCTTATTTGGACGATACCTTGGTACTCGCTCAGACTTTACGTTCTGCAGAATCTCACACAAATCAACTAGTGTTGTTTCTTCGAAGACATGGTTGGAGGATCAATTTACCAAAAAGTTCTTTGATTCCTCAGAAAAGGGTAACCTTTTTAGGTTTCCAGATAGATTCAGTGTCCATGACTTTGTCTCTAACAGACAAGAGAAGTTTGAAATTGGTTGCAGCCTGTCAGAACCTTCAGTCTCAGTCATTCCCTTCAGTAGCTATGTGCATGGAAGTTTTAGGTCTCATGACTGCAGCATCAGACGCGATCCCCTTTGCTCGTTTTCATATGAGACCTCTCCAGCTTTGTATGCTGAACCAATTGTACAGGGATTATACAAGGATATCACAATTAATATCCTTAAATCCCAATGTTTGACTTTCTCTGACTTGGTGGTTAGATCACAATTGTATAATTCTAGGGGCCTCTTTCGTTCGTCCAACCTGGACTGTGATCACAACAGATGCGAGTCTTTCAGGTTGGGGAGCTGTTTGGGGATCTCTGACAGCACAAGGAGTTTGGAAATCTCAAGAGGCGAGATTACCAATCAATATTTTGGAACTCTGTGCGATACTCAGGGCTCTTCAATTTTGGCCTTTGTTGAAGAGAGAACCGTTCATTTGTTTTCAGACAGACAATGTCACAACTGTGGTATATGTCAATCATCAGGGTGGGACTCATAGTCCTCAAGCTATGAAAGAAGTATCTCGGACACTTGTTTGGGCAGAATCCAGCTCCTGTCTAATTTCTGCGGTTCATATCCCAGGTATAGACAATTGGGAAGCGGATTACCTCAGTCATCAGACTTTACAGCTGGGAGAATGGCCTCTCCACCCAGATGTGTTTTCTCAAATTGTTCAGATGTGGGGGCTTCCAGAAATAGATTTGATGGCATCTCATCTAAACAAAAAACTTCCCAGGTACCTGTCCAGGTCCAGGGATCCTCAAGCGGAAGCAGTGGATGCTTTGACACTTCCTTGGTGTTATCAACCTGCTTATATTTTCCCGCCTCTAGTTCTTCTTCCAAGAGTGATCTCCAAGCTCATCATGGAGCAATCGTTTGTGCTGCTGGTAGCTCCAGCATGGCCTCACAGGTTGTGGTATGTGGATCTTGTTCGGATGTCCAGTTGCCAACCTTGGCCACTTCCACTAAGGTCAGACTTTCTATCTCAAGGTCCGTTTTTCCATAAGGATCTCAAATCATTAAAGGTATGGAGATTGAATGCTTAGTTATATAGGTTTTTCTCTGACTTAGTGATTAATACTATGCTGCAGGCTCGTAAATCTGTTTCTAGAAAGATTTATTATCATGTTTGGAAGACTTACATTTCATGATGTTCTTCTCATAAATTCTCTTTTACATTCTTTTAGAATTCCTAGAATTTTACAGTTTCTTCAGGATGGTTTAGATAAAGATTTGTCTGAAAGTTCCTTGAAAGGACAAATCTCTGCTCTTTCTGTTTTATTTCATAGAAAATTTGCTTAACTTCCTGTATTCATTGTTTTGTGCAGGCTTTGGTTCATATCAAGCCTGTAATTAAATCAATCTCTCCTCCTTGGAGTCTTAATTTAGTTTTGAAGGCTTTACAGGCTCCTTCGTTTGAGCCTGTGCATTCTTTGGACATTAAACTACTTTCTTGGAAAGTGTTGTTTCTTTTGGCCATCTCTTCTGCTAGAAGAGTTTCTGAATTATCCACTCTCTCTTGTGTATCTCCTTTACTGATTTTTCATCAGGATAAGGCGGTTTTGTGGACTTCATTTAAATTCTTACATAAGGTTGTGAATTCTAACAACATTAATAGAGAAATTGTTGTCCCTTCCTTGTGTCCTAATCCTAAGAATTCTTTGGAGAGATCCTTACATTCTTTGGATGTGGTAAGAGCTTTGAAATATGTTGAAGCTACTAAAGATTTCAGAAAGACTTCTAGTCTATTTGTGATATTTTCTGGTTCTAGGAAAGGTCAGAAGGCTTCTGCTGTTTCCTTGGCTTCGTGGTTAAAGTTTTTGATTCATCAAGTTTATTTGGAGTCGGGTCAAGCCCCGCCTCAGAGAATTACAGCTCTAGATCAGTCTCTACTTCGTGGGCTTTTAAGAATGAAGCTTCAGTTGATCAGATTTGCAAAGCAGCAACTTGGTCTTCTTTGCATACATTTACCAAATTCTACCATTTTGATGCAGTTTTTGGTAGAAAAGTTCTTCAGGCAGTTGTTTCAGATTGATTCTTCTGCGTTTGAATTAATTTTTTCCTTTAATTTATGAGAATAAACTTATATTTTGGGTTGTGGATTAATTTTTTCAGGGGGAAATGGCTGTTTTAATTTTTTTCCCTCCCTCTCTAGTGACTCTTGCGTGGAGTTCCACTTCTTGGGTATTGCTATCCCATACGTCACTAGCTCATGGACTCTTGCCAATTACATGAAAGAAAACATAATTTATGTAAGAACTTACCTGATAAATTAATTTCTTTCATATTGGCAAGAGTCCATGAGGCCCACACCCTTTTTAATGGTGGTTATGATTTTTTTTGTATAAAGCACAATTATTTCCAAATTCCTTTGTTGATGCTTTTTACTCCTTTCTTTATCACCCCACTACTTGGCTATTCATTAAACTGAATTGTGGGTGTGGTGAGGGGTGTATTTATAGGCATTTTGAGGTTTGGGAAACTTTGCCCCTCCTGGTAGGATTGTATAGCCCATACGTCACTAGCTCATGGACTCTTGCCAATATGAAAGAAATTAATTTATCAGGTAAGTTCTTACATAAATTATGTTTTCCCTACCACTAGGAGGAGGCATAGATTCCCAAACCCCAAGAACTCTATAAAACCCATCCCACCTCACTAGTACCTCAGTCTAACGTATAGTCAAGCACAAAGAGTAAGAAAAAGTAATGAGCCAACAAAATAGGAGCAGGGAAAAAAGATGTACTCAAAAAGGAAAAAAACAGCTGAGAAAAAAACAGGGTGGGGTCTCGTGGACCCTCACCACCATGAAAGAAATTAATTTATCAGGTAAACATAAATTATGTTTTCTTTCATACAGATCATAAGAGTCCACAATCCATTACTCTTGGAAACAAATACCCAAGCTGTGAAGTCCACAATTAATGACATAAAAGGTGGGATATACATTTTTTTATGCTCTTAAAACCATCCAACAGACACAAAACAAATCAACCTGAGACAACTGCCTGAAGGACCATCCTACCAAAGGCTGCCTCAGAAGAAGCAAGAACATCAAAATGGTAGAATTTAGTGAAAAAATGCAAATAAGCCTCATTCTTAAATGCCCAAGAAATGGCAACTAATCTGCTAGAATGAGCAGTAATCCATTTAGGTGGAGGCTAACCTGCCTCAAAAGCTTCAACCAAGAAGCCAAAGAAACTACAGAAACTTTCTGTCCTTTTCCTAGAGCCAGAAAAATGAACAAACTACAGACACTTGTCTACTAGTAACGACCAGTAGAAAGCCAAACCAGTACTGACATATATCAGTAGAGGTTATGGAATAGGAGTATATTGTAGATCCATAGGAGGAAGCAAAAGACAACAAGTCTCTATGACCACTATCTCGCATTAAGTGAAGAGGAGAAGAGCCACTAACCATACCTCATATACATCCCTTTGACAAACACTGTACTCTGAGGGGAAAACAGTCAGAACATAGACTTAAAACCCCTTTCACTGAAAAATTATGTGCACATCTTCATTCTTTACCTTCTTCCAGTGGAAACAAAGACAAGACTGAGGAACTTGTGAGTTGGGAGGAGTTCTTGGGGAGTGGGAATCTTTGCTTTCTCCTAGTAGTAGAAATTAGTAATTCTCAGAAGTAATGTATCGTGGACTCTCACCACCTGTAGGAAAGAAAGTCTCCCTGTAGTTACTTTGAATGCAAAACAGCTTTTCAGTTGCTTGCCTGAATACATTATCATTTAAGGGAGTTATCTGCTAAAAAATAAGGAATCTGTGAATAAAGAATCACAAAAAAAGAGGGCGCCTGGTAGTGTGATACTTTGGTGATGATAAGGTACTACAGGTCTTGTATTGTGGTTATACTCACAAATAGAGCAGCACCCAGTGTGCTAATTGATGCAAGCTGCTGCTCTGTTTGTGAGTATAACCACAATACAAGACCTGTTGTACCTTATCATCACCAGAGTATCACACTAGGAGGTGCCCTCTTTTTTTGTGATTCTTCATTCACAGATTTCTGGTTGCTGTTCTACTATCTGAGAGGAGCTACCGTTACTACTCCTAGAAGGCTATTTGAGGCCTAATACTGGACTCACCAACACAGAAGGATTTATCTAGATTGGAGGCCCAATACCTATAAAGGACTCAGATAAGAAATTTTCTATATGTGCGCTTTTTACCACTGTTCTTTGTATTATACCATTACTCCTAATGGTTATATTGTATATATATTTTCACTTTGTTTGATCAAAGAATATTGGTAAACATTCACCTATTACATAGATAATTTGTGCTCGGCCGAGGAGGATGCTACGCGTCGGATGTCTTGAAGATGGACCCGCTCCGCCCAGGATGGATGAAGATAGAAGATGCCGTCTGGATGAAGACTTCTGCCCGTCTGGAGGACCACTTTTGCTGGCTTGGATGAACACTTCTGCCCGCCTGGAGGACCACTTCTGCCCGGCTTGGATGAAGACTTCTGCCCGTCTGGAGGACCACTTCTGCTCGGCTTGGATGAAGACGTCTCCCGGTAAGGTGATCTTCAGGGGGTTAGTGTTTTTTTTAAGGGTGTATTGGGTGGGTTTTATTTTTAGGTTAGGGTTTGGGCTGCAAAAGATCTAACTGCCCTTTTAAGGGCAATGCCCATCCAAATGCCCTTTTCAGGGCAATGGGGAGCTTAGTTTTTTTTAGTTAGTTTTTTCTTTGGGGGGTTGGTTGTGTGGGTGGTGGGTTTTACTGTTGGGGGGTTGCTTGTATTTTTTGTTTCAGGTAAAAGAGCTGAATACTTTGGGGCAATGCCCCGCAAAAGGCCCTTTTAAGGGCTATTGATAGTTTAGTTTAGGCTAGGTTTTTTTTTTCATTGGGGGAGGGGGGTATTTTGATAGGGCTATTAGATTACGTGTAATTAGTTTAAATTTCTGTAATTTGTTTATTATTTTCTGTAATTTTGTGTTTTTGGTTTTTTTTTGCACTTTAGATAATTTAATTTAGTTAATTAATTATATTTAATGTAGTTAATTTATTTAATTATAGTGTAGTGTTAGGTGTAATTGTAACTTAGGTTTTATTTTACAGGTACTTTTGTATTTATTTTAGCTAGGAAGGTACTTTTGTATTTATTTTAGCTAGGTAGTTATTAAATAGTTAATAACTATTTAGTAACTATTCTACCTAGTTAAAATAAATACAAACTTGCCTGTAAAATAAAAATAAACCCTAAGATAACTACAATGTAACTATTAGTTATATTGTAGCTATCTTAAGGTTTATTTTATAGGTAAGTATTTAGTTTTAAATAGGAATAATTTAGTTAATGATAGGAATTTTATTTAAATTTATTTAAATTAGATTTAAGTTAGGGGGTGTTAGGGTTATAATGTCGGTGTTGGGGCGGCAGATTAGGGGTTGTCAGGGTTTTTACCTGTTTTGTTTGCCATGTGCTACTGGCAGCCATTTTACTCACCTCTCTTGCAGACTATGGTGCATTGTGGGGGATGCTGCTCATTTCCTGTACTTCCTTTTATGGCCAGACTGGTGTGCATCATCCGTGTGAGACAGGATGCAGTCTCAGAATTGTGATGTCATCATTTATTATTTAAAGGGCCTCTGTTCAGTATGATTTGCCTTTGCGTTGTCTCAGACCTGTTTGTGAGAGCTCCTGTATATTTCCTGGCTATCTGACGTCCCTCCTGGTTCCTGATCCCTGGCTTGTTCCTGATTCTGCTGTTCTCCTTGTTCCTGATTCCGGCTCGACTGACTACATGCTTTGGCTCCTGACTCCGCTCATCTGACTATTCGCTTTGGCTCCTGACTCGGCTCGTCTGACTACCAGCTCTGGTTTTTGATACCTATAGTCATGGATCCATGCGCTTAAGTATTTACATTTTTATATTTTTAACATTGTTTTAGCATTGTTGTTTATTATTTATATTATATGTATTAAACCTTTTTAAAGTCATTTAGGTCACTGCCTTTTAAGCTTTTAGTGCTTACTTTCAGCTGAATTTGTATTGTATCCTCTGTCAGCCTGCTAGGAGACTAACTTGTGAGTAAGCATAAGGTCTATTCATTCACTAGTGCTCAGTTCACCCTAAGTTCTAGATGCTACATATCTGTTTGGAGCTAAAACTAGACATTTGTGGAAAGAGACAATTAAATGGTTAAAGCGCATTCTATATCTGCCCATTTAAGCTAGGACATGCTACATATGCGTATTTCGCATAAACAAGACATTTGCTAAAAGAGAAAGAAATGGTTAAATTGCACCCTAGAGCTGCCCATTTAAGCTAAGACATGCTACATATCTGTTTGGAGCTAAAACTAAACATTTGCGGAAAGAGACAATTAAATGGTGAAAGTGCATTCTATATCTGCCCATTTAAGCTAGGACATGCTACATATGCGTATTTCGCATAAACAAAACATTTGCTAAAAGAGAAAGAAATGGTTAAATTGCACCCTAGAGCTGCCCATTTAAGCTAAGACATGCTACATATCTGTTTGGAGCTAAAACTAGACATTTGCGGAAAGAGACAATTAAATGGTTAAAGCGCATTCTATATCTGCCTATTTCAGCTAGGCCATGCTACATATGCGTATTTCGCATAAACGAGACATTTGCTAAAAGAGAAAGAAATGCTCATTTAAGCTAAGACATGCTACATATCTGTTTGGAGCTAAAACTAGACATTTGCGGAAAGAGACAATTAAATGGTTAAAGTGCATTCTATATCTGCCCATTTAAGCTAGGACATGCTACACATGCGTATTTCGCATAAACGAGACATTTGCTAAAAGAGAAAGAAATGGTTAAATTTCACCCTAGAGCTGCCCATTTAAGCTAAGACATGCTACATATCTGTTTGGAGCTAAAACTAGACATTTGCGGAAAGAGACAATTAAATGGTTAAAGCGCATTCTATATCTGCCTATTTAAGCTAGGACATGCTACATATGCGTATTTCGCATAAACGAGACATTTGCTAAAAGAGAAATAAATGGTTAAATTGCATCCTAGAGCTGCTCATTTAAGCTAAGACATGCTACATATCTGGAGCTAAAACTAGACATTTGCGGAAAGAGACAATTAAATGGTTAAAGTGTATTCTATATCTGCCCATTTAAGCTAGGACATGCTACATATGCGTATTTCGCATAAGCGAGACATTTGCTAAAAGAGATAGAAATGGTTAAATTGCATCCTAGAGCTGCCCATTTAAGCTAAGACATGCTACATATCTGCTTGGAGCTAAAACTAGACATTTGCTGAAAGAGAAAGAAATGGTTAAATTGCATCCTATAGGTGCACATATTGCACATTACACAAACACAACTGTTTTTGAAGACTAGAGTGGAAATTGTCTAACTAATTAACCATGTTGTGCACAAATACTCACCAACGAGCCACCCATGGGGAAACTGTCTGGCCTCAAACTGCCTACACAGGAACGACTGTCTGAGGATGCGGGCATCATGGCAAGCTCCGCCAAAATTCGCACACACCTGCATAATCCGCATCCGTGCGTCGCAAACAAACTGCATGTTCAGACTATGGAATTTTTTTTTGCTATTTCAGAAGGGCAAGTCATCTTCTGGAGCACGCAGCGCTATGTGGGTGCAATCTATTGCTCCCAAGACATTGGGCATTTGGCGATTGCAAAGAATTGCCTCTTCAGACACCCCCAATCACCATCATTTTGAGGGAATCCTATGTAATGCTTACTGACTCATACCATGGTGTCCAGAAAGTTGTCAAAAACCACAGAGAAGGTACCCTGAGACAGCCCATGCATGTACCCCTCTCCGGATTGAAAACTTCCAGAGGCCACGACGTGTATGCAACTTAGCATCTTGGTCATGCCAGGGATTGCAGTTCGCATACGTCTACGTGGCTCCATATGAGGTTTAAGAACATCTTAAAGGCTAATGAGCCGTTTGTGATTGAGCCTATACTTGTCATAAACCTTGAAGTCGCTCATGTTATCCAAGGTGGGCCTCACCCTGTGAACAGGAGGACCTCTAACCAGACGAGCCCACCTGATTATATTGTACACCACTCGTGCAACAGCACCAGCAGCAACTAACTGCGGATCATCCATATTTGCCAAGCTAAGCAGCACAAACAGCAGAGCAAACACACAAGGAGTAACAAGGTATGCAAAAACACAAAAGCGATTTGATACAATGTCGATCACAAGGGACGCTTTGGCCATGTTATTTGGGGGATTTATAGTGCAATATGTCCAATAGTAGCGTGTTCGTAATGATTGCTGATGGTATACACTTGATTGTATGTGAGCGGCGCAAATGCTTTCAAAGTGGGCGTGTTTTTTAGGTGTTTGTTGAAATTGTGTTTTCCCCCAATGAATCGTAATGTGAAAGTGTAAAATGTAACATATACAGTGCACCTTCGTATGTTTGTTCATATACGTAATAAATACTGATTAAATGCGATCTTATAGTAAAAAGCACACGTCCACGCTAACATGAATGAAAGTGCATACTTGTGTATAATGTGCATAGACAAGGCATAGAATCTGATCGATCAATGTTGCTACAATATTGTTTCTAAACGATAAAGTAACTGCTGACATCTGTAATCTTCTATATATAACGCCTAGATTTAGAGTTTTGCGGCCGAAGGGGTGCGTTAGCTACGCATGTTTTTATTTCTAGCGCTGCTTCTAAACAACGCTGATATTGAGAGTTCTCTGAAGGGCTGCGTTAGGCTCCAAAAAGGGAACGTACAGGCATATTTACCGCCACTTCAACTCTCAATATCAGCGTTGCTTACGGTAGCGGCTAGCTGGAAAAACGTGCTTGTGCACGATATCCCCATAGGAAACAATGGGGCAGTTTGGGCTGAAAAAAAACCTAACACCTGCAAAAAAGCAGCGTTAAGCTCCTAACGCAGCCCCATTGTTTCCTATGGGGAAACACTTTCTAAGTCTGCACCTAACACCCTAACATGTACCCCGAGTCTAAACACCCCTAACCTTACACTTATTAACCCCTAATCTGCCATCCCCACTATCGCTGACCCCTGCATTATATTATGTACCCCTAATCTGCTGCCCCTAACATCGCCGACCCCTATATTATATTTATTAACCCCTAATCTGCCGCCCCCAACGTCGCCGCTACCTTACCTACACTTATTAACCCCTAATCTGCCGACCGGACCTCGCCACCACTATAATAAATGTATTAACCCCTAAACCGCCGCACTCCCGCCTTGCAAACCCTATAATAAATAGTATTAACCCCTAATCTGCCCTCCTTTACATCACCGACACCTATCTTCAAGTATTAACCCCTAATCTGCTGACCGGACCTCGCCGCTACTCTAATAAATGTATTAACCCCTAAAGCTAAGTCTAACCCTAACACCTCCCTAAATTAAATATAATTTTAATCTAACTAAATAAATTAAATATTATTAACTAAAGTCTTCCTATTTAAAACTAAATACTTACCTGTAAAATAAATAAATAATAAATATAGCTACAATATAATGAATAACTATATTGTAGCTATTTTAGGATTTATATTTATTTTACAGGCAACTTTGTATTTATTTTAACTAGGTACAATAGCTATTAAATAGTTATTTACTATTTAATAGCTACCTAGTTAAAATAATTACAAAATTACCTGTAAAATAAATCCTAACCTAAGTTACAATTAAACCTAACACTACACTATCAATAAATAAATTACATCAATTAACTACAAGTACCTACAATTAAATAAACTAAACTAAATTACAAAAAATAAAAAAAGATTACAAGAATTTTAAGCTAATTACACCTACTCTAAGCCCCCTAATAAAATAACAAAGCCCCCCAAAATAAAAAAAATTCCCTACCCTAATCTAAATTAAAATAGTTAACAGCTCTATTACCTTACCAGCCCTTAAAAGGGCTTTTTGTGGGGCATGCCCAAAAGAAATCAGCTCTTTTGCCTGTAAAAAAAACACAATACCACCCCCCAACATTACAACCCACCACCCACATACCCCTACTCTAACCCAAACCCCCCTTAAATAAACCTAACACTACCCCCATTGAAGATCTCCCTACCTTGAGTCGTCTTCACCCAACCGGGCCAAACTCTTCATCCGATGGACCAAAAGAAGACATCCGGAGCGGCAGAAGTCTTCATCCTATCCGGGCAGAAGAGGACATCCGGACCGGCAGACATCTTCATCCAAGCGGCATCTTCTATATTCATCCATCCGACGAGGAGCAGCTCCATCTTCAAGACCTCCAGCGCGGAACATCCTTCTTCAACGATGACTACCCGACGAATGAAGGTTCCTTTAAATGACGTCATCCAAGATGGCGTCCCTCGAATTCCGATTGGCTGATAGGATTCTATCAGCCAATCGGAATTAAGGTAGGAAAAATCTGATTGGCTGATTGAATCAGCCAATCAGATTCAAGTTCAACCCGATTGGCTGATCCAATCAGCCAATCAGATTGAGCTCGCATTCTATTGGCTGTTCCGATCAGCCAATAGAATGTGAGCTCAATCTGATTGGCTGATTGGATCAGCCAATCGGATTGAACTTGAATCAGGGGTTAATACATTTATTAGAGTAGCGGCGAGGTCCGGTCGGCAGATTAGGGGTTAATAAGTGTAGGTAGGTAGCAGCGACGTTGGGGGGGCAGATTAGGGGTTAATAAATATTATGTAGGTGTCGGCGATGTTAGGGGCAGCAGATTAGGGGTACATAGGGATAATGTAGGTGGCGGCGGTGTGCGGTCGGCAGATTAGGGGTTAAAAAAAGAGTGGCGGCGATGTGGGGGGACCTCAGTTTAGGGGTACATAGGTAGTTTATGGGTGTTATTGTACTTTAGAGCACAGTAGTTAAGAGCTTTATAAACCGGCGTTAGCCCCGAAAGCTCTTAACTACTGACTTTTTTCTGCGGATGGAGTCTTGTCGGTAGAGGCTCTACCGCTCACTTCAGCCAAGACTCTAAATACCGGCGTTAGGAAGATCCCATTGAAAAGATAGGCTATGCAATTGGCGTAAGGGGATCTGTGGTATGGAAAAGTCGCGGCTTGGAAGTGAGCGTTAGACCCTTTCCTGACTGACTCTAAATACCAGCGGGCGGCCAAAAGCAGCGTTAGGACCCCTTAACGCTGCTTTTGACGGCTAACGCAGAACTCTAAATCTAGGCGTAAGTGATTGGCGAGATGTCAATATTTTACGTGTCCCATAGAAATCGCAGTAATAATGAAGATCTACCGGCTGACATCTGTAGTATTGTATATATAGGTGATTTGCGAGATGTCAATATTGTACACATCCTATTGAAATCGCTATAATAATGAAGATCTTCCAAACTCCCGTTTACATATATGTAGTATTGTAGTATTGAGTGAGAAACTTCTGAAAGGGGCGGTACAGTCCTAATGCTGTAATCTGTATGGTTGAAGCTTAGAATGACGTCATCATATTAGAAACCTGCCTGTCTAGTTAGCAAATCCTCATCCTGTTGTTGTATTTTACAACATTCTTATTGTGTGCTGATTAAAAGATAAATGTGTGCTTTGTTCTTGTGTGATGCGTGTCATGTACATATACGTATGTATTGTGATTCTCTCCCACATATGCTGACTTATATGAAGCAGTATAGCATTGTTGTTTCTTCCAAAAAGGTGACAGCTCTAATCTGTTCTAATGATCTGTTCTTATTGTACGTAATTCCTAATGGTATATTATGAGTGAATCGTGATGTTAAAGGGACACTAAATCCATAATTGATGTTTGGTGATTCCGATAGAGAATCCAGTGTTAAGCAACCTTCCAATGTAGTTGTATGATGTAAATGTATTCATTGTTTATATGTGTTTTTTTTGGCCAGAATATCAATGCACATGTATGAGTGAATGGCAAAAGTCATGTATGTGCATCCATCAATGATCATGTGTTGAGCCTATGTAGATATGCTGTTCATCCAAGCATATGAGTTGAATAAATGAAATGTTATAATAGAGGTAAATGAGACGTGTTTACAATTGTCTACTATTTGTGAATAATGAAATGTAAAAATAATTTTTCTGTCCGTTTAAATAAGATGTAATTTTTAAAACCGATTTCATATTGGTGATGGTGATTTGTAGTTGATGTAATGTAATTTCCTTTAAGAATGTGATGTTGTAGTGAATTTCACACAAGTAAAAGCCATAACTCCATAGGGAAATAGTAATTTCTTGATCTATTTGTCATAGCGGGACTAACGCAAGAAAGAATGAGTTATTACCACAATTGTAACGCTGGTATTACGAGTTTTCAAGTCTACGCATTTTGCGTGCGTTAGGTAAATCTGCCTGTCGCGTGCACGAACACGTCTTCCCCATAGAAGTCAATGGAGGAGAATTTTTTTGTGAGAAATAAAATCCAACACTTGTTTTGAGCGTAAAGTGAGTGACGTCATTTTCTTTTGTGAAAAAGTAGCTAAATCGTGTTTATTTCCTAATAAAAATCTGTTTTGTGTAGGTAATGTGCTGTATATTGTTTGTATCTATCGATTTGTGTATGTATGTGATAATATTTGTAGTTAGATGTAGCTATATATGATCTCGTAACTTTGATCTGTTCTATTTTGATATGAAAATGTAAAATCTAAAAAATTAATATTGTGTAGTGTTTGTATGAGTGTAAGTGTACTTTGTGTAATGTTTTTGAAGTGATTTGTGGATGTTTTTGTTAGCGGTATATGATTAACTACTGGGTCTGGGTTTACGTTATGGATTTGAGCGGAGATGGATATTTTTGTGGCGTTACGTAAAACTCGTAATACCAGCGGTAGGGAAAAAGCAGCGCTATGAGGCTTTTTCACGCATAACGCACAACTCGTAATCTAGCCGATAGTCAAAGTTGAGCTCCTGGGACACAATTTTGTGCTCCAGTCCTTCGGATGAAAATAAGTACAGTGATTGAAGCATATGTAGGTATGCCTACTTATTTGCATACCCGCTGTTTTATCATTTGGAGTGGCACACAGGCATGAATTTGACTGTGTATTTAATCCATTTTCAGCACTTAAAGGGACATCAAACTGCTGAACTACTCATCTCGTCCCTGCAGCTCTTTTCAAATCAGTTTTTTTTCAATAGCTGAAATGTGCCAGATACTGAAGATCCGCCTCTTTATACAGGGGGGAGGGGGGCTCAGGTATTCTGACAGCCTGTGACAGAAGCAGTGCACACTCACAGATCAGTGATATTGAGACTTTGTAACTGTTGTACCATTTGCTTGGAGTTAGTGTGCATGAGACATTGTATGAGCTTTAGATTTGTGCAATTTTACAGTTATATAAAACTAGTGGGAAAGCCTGCCCATAGGGCAGTCTATTGTGGTGATGGAGCCACCGAACCACCCTGCCAATTTTGGAAGGGCAGTCTATTGTGGTGTCGGAACCACCCTGCCATTTTCGGAATCAGATTCTTTCACCACCCTGTCATCCAGGTGGATTCCGAAAAACGCAGGGTGGTAAAAGAATCCATTCAGGTGGATTCTTTCACCACCCCTTTTGCTCTCTCTCCCTCCTCTCTTTTGCTCTTTCTCGTACCTCTTTTGCTCTGTCTCCCACTCTCTTTTGCTCTCTCTCCCCTCTCTCTTTTGCGCTCTCCCCCCTCTCTTTTGCTCTCTCTTCCCCCTCTCTTTTGCTCTCTCTTCCCCCTCTCTTTTGATTCTCTTCACCCTCCCTTTTGCACTCTCTTCCCCCTCTCTTTTGCACTCTCTTCCCCCTCTCTTTTGCTCTCTCTCCCCCCTCTCTTTTGCTCTCTCCCCCTCTAGTTTGCTCTCTCTCTCCCTCTCTTTTGCTCTCTTTCCCCCCTCTCTTTTGCTCTCTCTCCCTATCTCTTCCCCTCTCTTTTGCTCTCTCCCACCTCTCTTTTGCTCTCTCGCCCTCTCTTTTGCTCACTCTCCCCCCTCTCTTTGCTCTCTCTACCCCTCTCTTTTGCTCTCCCCCTCTCTTTTGCTTTCTCTCACCCCTCTCTTTTGCTCTCTCTCTTCCCTCTCTTTTGCTTTCTCTCACCCCTCTCTTTTGCTCTCTCTCTTCCCTCTCTTTTGCTCTCTCTCTCCCCTCTATTTTGCTCTCTCTCTCCCCTCTCTTTTGCTCTCTCTCTCTTTTGCTCTTCTCCCCTTGTCCTTTTTTTTGTATTAGGAAACTCCCACTCCCTCCCCTTCCCTGCTGAGCCTACCCACCTACCCACACCTCCCGCCGGCACCAGCAGAAGAACGTTACAGACGTTGACACACACAGTGTCACCGTCTGTACCTATCAGGCATCTGGCCTCATATGGAGGCGGAGCACCGATCGTGCTCCGGCTCCATCTGCGGCAGATGCCTGAAGCGTCAGGAGCTCCAGCTCCCAGCTTTTATGTTACAGCTGAGAGTTAGAGCTCCTGAAGCTGTCTCGCGCTGAGGTGGCTGCACGCGCATCCAACATTCCTTTAAAGATGCGTGCGCAACTGCCGACGGCGACGGACAAGTTACAAACGTGATTATAGTTTAGATATATTTAACAAAGCACTCGACATTACTATTAGTAATGCAGCCACTGCAAAAATATACAACTGCTGCTCTGTATCATGCACGCTAACATGAAGCACATTATGCAGTTGTCAAAAAGTTGACAACCTCATTGATATGTAAATGCATACTAATTCTGTCACAGTATGTGAGAAAACCTGTGTGCTCCAAGATGGCAGCCTCCAGGACAAAGAGGCGGGGCTTCACCATCTAACAACTTTTCTGGGGTTAAAATAGGAACACAGCTTTACCATTCTAGAGTAGTTGTGCCCAGCAGTTTAATGTCCCTTTAAACACAGTAAAATTAGAGATTTGTTAAAATGTTCTAGTGAAATTAAGCATTTTATTTTACAATAGGATTCGTATGTATTTTTCTTTCATGATTTAGACAGAGCATACAATTTTAAACAACTTTGCAATTTACTTCTATTATCACTTTTGCTTCATTCTCAATGTATCTTTTGTTGACAGAAAAGCAATGCACTACTAGCTGAACACATTAGGCATATGTGCAGCCATAAATCAGCCGCTAGCTCCCAGTAGTGCTTTGCTACTCTTGAACGTACCTAGGTATGCTTTTCAACAAAATATACCAAAGAACTTTGTTGCTTTTCAAAAAAGGATACCAAAGAACAAAGCAAATTAGATAATAGAAGTAAATCGGACAGTCGTTTAAAATTGTTTGCTCTATCTGAATCCTGAAAGAAAAGAAAAAGTGTGGGTTTCATGTCCCTATAAGATATCTCATATAACGATTACATTTAGCCTATTGAACAAAATAAAATTTTGATCCCTCATATGGTAATTTACACATTCATTCACATGTATGCTTGATTCACATTTTAACAAACATGATTGCAAAGGTAAAAATACTGTTCAGATGACACTTTTAGACTATTAAACATGTTCAGACATGATGTAACCTCCCTGTTGTTTGGACATTTTAAAACATTCGAAAACAAACAAAAGCACACTCTAACATGATTGTATTAATTGCGCATTTAAAGGGACAGTAAACCTCAAAAATAATGTTATATAATTCTGCACATAGTGCAGAATTATATAACATTATATTAGCGCAAACTTTATAAAACATAATTTCCCCTTTGAATTTTTTAAAACAACTCTCTGTTCTCTTCTGAGTGGGTCTGTTTTTTTTCACACAGCGCATCGGGCCAGCTGTATAGTCACAGCCTGGCCCGACCGCGCCATAACACTAAGTGCACCTCGCTCCTGGCTGTGACTATACAGCTGGCCCGATGCGCTGTGTGAAAAAAACAGACCCGCCCAGAAGAGCACAGAGAGCAGGTCTGTAAAACAGTCGTTGTTTTAAAAAATTCAAAGGGGAAATTATGTTTTATAAAGTTTGCGCTAATATAATGTATGTGCAGAATTATATAACATTATTTTTGAGGTTTACTGTCCCTTTAAATTTATATTATTAGTTGAGTAAAAAGAGATCATTCAAACACATAAGGCAGTTGTCATCATTACTGAATCAGTTTGTCATGTTTTTCTTTTATGGCTAGATTACGAGTGGAGCGCTAGTTATCGTTTCCGGTTAGCGCACATATTACAAGTTTAAAGTAAAGTTTTTTTGCTCACACACTAACCAGATTCACGCAAAGAGCCGAAGTTACAATATCATGACTGCATTAACGTACTTCCACATAGACTTCAATGGAGTGACAAAAGCAAAAAAAAAAAGCTAACACACATACTCGCATACTAACCCAAATAGCCATAAGCCCCCTAATCCTCCACATAGCCCACCGTAAAGAAAAAGCTTTAATTCTATTGGCTAATTTAAATTTGAAAATGAAAATCAGCCAATAGGAATGCAAGGGTACCCTTATATAAAGGGGGTTCCTGAATCCTAACATTTAAAATTCAGTGTGAAGAAGATAGAAGACTGCCCCTGGGATAAAAATGGATTCAACCTTGGTGAGTACCATCTTTGGGGTTTAGTGATAGGCTTTTTTGGGTGTTTTCTTTTTTCTTTTTTCGAAGCAAAAATGCTAAATGCCCTTCTAAGAGCAATGCCCAACCAAATGCCCTTTTCAAGGCAATTTTTAGAGTAGTTTTTTTTTATAGCCTTTTTTGTGGGGGGTTAATTGTATTGTAGGGTTGGTTAGTATTTTTTGTTAAAAAGAGCTAAATCAATTTAGGGCAGTGTCCTATAAAAACTTTGCCATAGTTTTGTTTAGTGTTAGTATAGGGTTTTTTATTTTGGGGTGGGTTTATTAAAGTAGGGTTTTAGTTTTGGTTATTTTGTATGTTTTTTTGTAATAGAAAGTCTTTTTTTTCTGTAATAGTACCTTTTTCATGTAATGTTATATTTTTTCATGTACTATTGTTTTTTATTTTTTTGTGTTTAATGTTAGTTTTTTTGTGGTAATTTAGGAGGTGTTAGGATAAGGGATTAGCTGGTTTAGGGGGTTTAGATGCTAGTGGGTATTTTACGATGGGGTTGTGGTGGTTTAGGAGTTAATAGTTTAGTAGGGTAATTTATTATTAGTGATGTCTCGAATTGTTCACCGGCGAATAGTTCTCGGCGAACATAGGAAATTGATAGCTAGGCTAGTGTATTCAATGTCCACTACAGTCCTGAAGGACTCATCTGATCTCTGCTGTAAAGACAGCACCCTAAAAAGCCCTTTTTAGGGCTAGAACATCAGTCTGTTTTTTTTTTTCCTGTGTAATCTAATTGCAGTTGCCTGCCTGCCTGCCAGGCCCACTTGCCCAGTGCCACCACTCATATCTGTTGTAACAGTAGTGTAAATTAAAAAAAAAACAACTTTTTTTACTGTGAAACATCAGTCTTCTAGTGTAATCTAATTGCAGTAGCCTGCCTGCCTGCCAGTGTGTGTGCCAGGCCCACTTACCCAGTGCCACCACTCATATCTGGTGTAACAGTAGTGTAAATTAAAAAAAAACTTTTTTGACTGTGAAACATCAGTCTGCTAGTGTAATCTAATAGCAGTTGCCTGCCTGCCAGCATGTGTGCTAGGCCCATTTGCCCAGTGCCACCACTCATATCTGGTGTAACAGTAGTGCAAATTTAAAAAAAAAACTTTTTTGACTGTGAAACATCAGTCTGCTTGTGTAATCTAATTGCAGTTGCCTGCCTGCCAGCGTGTGTGCCAGGCCCACTTGCCCAGTGCCACCACTCATATCTGGTGTAACAGTAGTGTAAATTAAAAAAAACAAAACTTTTTTGACTGTGAAACATCAGTCTGCTAGTGTAATCTAATTGCAGTTGCCTGCCTGCCTGCCAGCGTGTGTGCCAGGCCCACTTGCAAACTAGTGCCACCACTCATATTTGTTATATGCCACAGTCCAGGTGTTAGTCCCCTTGAAACAACTTTTCCATCACTATTGTGGCCAGAAAGAGTCCCTGTGGGTTTTAAAATTCGCCTGCCTATTGAAGTCAATGGCGGTTCGCCCGTTCGTGAACAGTTGTGGAAGTTCGTTTCCGCCGTCCGCGAACGCAAATTTTTAGGTTCGCGACATCACTATTTATTATGTGGGGGTGGGACAGTTTAGGGGTTAATAGATGATGTAGATTTCTTGTTTTGTTTTTTATCCACTAGACATTCTCTATTTATCACTTACATAACTCTGGTGGCTTAACTAATTCCAAGAAATACCCTTCTAATGATTTCAAAGTTTTTGGAAGGCATAATATAATTGATTGGAATGGTGGCCAAAGTTAGACCTAAGTTTCCTAGCTCTACTACAGATTTTTATATTTTTTTGTACACACTCTCCTTATTTGGTTACAGGTGGGGAAAGAATGAAGCAAAGATAATTACAGTGTTTTCATAGCTGGGTGGCATTATGAAGTAGCTGGGTGGGGGCAAATTAATAATTTGCATTATTACATTTTCTGTTGTGTATAAAGGTTTCGTAAGCTATCCAAAGTACAAATTAATTGCATGAATTTACATAAATTCATTTAATTTGCACAACAAACAATTTAATACCTTAAAGGGGCATGATACCTAAATACTGAAGCACTGGAAAGTTATGCAGCATAACTGTAAAAAACTGACTAGAAATTATAACCTGAACCTGAGATTTTGAGCAGGGAGCATGCATCTGGCATGTGCACAGTCATGTTATTTCCCTACTCAGTATTAGGAAGTTTACTGTGAAATCTTATGAGACAGTAAAGCAAAGTATAACCTCAGCATTGCCTTTACATTGTGGTCTATGGGAACTGTGTGTTCCTTGTAAATATTGAAGCATGCTCTCGTGAGCCCAATGCATCCCAGCAATGCGAACACAAGGTCGCATTCACATTGCTGTGAGTTTGTAATGCCAGCACACATTAACATGCACTGGTATTACATAGTGGAGCCCAAATATCGCTTTCATGAAAGCGATATTTAGTGCTCCACTTGTAATCTAGCCCTAAATAGCTCCTTGGGTGAATACTGAATTATGTTTGCTATTAGTGCCCCATGTTTAACTACTAGTGTATTTTACATACACTTCTCCATTTACCCACTCATTTCATCTGCTCTGAGGCTCTGGTTGGCTACTGTTTGACATAGGTTCAGTATGTGACTAAATTATATAGCACAGCAGCTGTCAAAGAGTTAAGGAACGTTACAAGGTTTTGAAAGTGCTGTAGCCAACTACTTTAAAAAAAAAACTCACAAAGGATCTTTTGCTTTCTTAAAAAGTAGGTACTCTTTTTTTTCCCCACGCATTGCTGACAAATTATGTTATATGGCGAGATGAGAGCGCTTGCAACAGAGATATATGTTTACTTGTTATATGAGACAAACAGGTGATATAGATTTCAATGTATATGTTACCTTAGTATATCATTGTAATATGTTCAACGGGCTAAAATATATAATAATGTTCACAATTGTAATGTTACGATTAAATGTTAGCCATACTTACTAATGTTGTGTATTTGAGTTACAAATTAGGTACAGAAGTGTGCATTAATACAGAAAAAGGTTATTACCCAAGATAGGGCAGTAATAAGTGTCACACTGTTTATTATATTCTAAATGTCAACCTGATCTACATCAGTTTATTTGCATTGTAATGGTTTTCCTTTTTGACATATGTTGTATGTGTATGGTACCTTAATAAAAAGAAAAATTTAATAATAAAAAAAAAAAGTAGGTACTCAGTTTATTATAGTGCTGTAAAAAGAGCCAAATCTTTTTCTTTATGATTTGGATGCTGTTTCACATCCTTTATGCAGCCAAAATACATGAATACAAATCATTCCAATTTCTGATTTTACATTGTGGTGCTTTTGAGTGCCGATGGCTCATTCTCTCGTGTTTGTGGGGCTGTATGTAATCTCTCCCACATGATTTGCTCCTGTAGATGAATGGGACCTCTCTCGTCTTTTTAATTGTACCCAGAGGGTTTCTGCCCAGCATGCATTGTCTCAGCAAGATCTTAACGGAATCAGACATTGAGACAACTTCATTAAAAGATCATCTAAGCTTGATCTTATCTGAATTAGAAAAGAGTTACTCTGCCTAATGTGCTTTTGAGTATCTGGTTAGGCTTGGATACAGAATTGAAGCAGAGCAGCTTCTGTCTCTATGAGTCACCCCACTTCCTTTGTTTCAGAAATACAAATTACTAATATGATAAAGTTGAATTGTACAAAATGCTTGGATTTATGTGTTCTCTGTAATCCACAAAGTGAAATAGGGTAAAATCTGTTGACACTTTTTTTGGGCTTGTTGAACAGGAGTAGTTGAAAGAAAAAGCCAAACTTCAGTTCAAGAACAGAGAGCTACAGAGCAGGTATTTTAAAAATAAGACTGATGCCAATTATTCATTTTTCATCATATATAATGAGCAAACAAATAAAATCTACAGTAAAAAGATTTGTTGAGCAATTTGTAGCCACTGCCCTTTTAAATAAGAGTATAAAAACTCATTGGTATGTGAATTGGGTTCCTGCATTCAAATCCTGCCAATTTCCCTGTTTTTTGTGTCATTTGTACTGCAAGTCTCTCTTTGGTATGTGAATTGGGTCCCTGCATTCAAATCCTGCCAATTTCCCTGTTTTTTCTGTCATTTGTACTGCAAGTCTCTCTTTGGTATGTGAATTGGTTCCCAGCATTCAAATCCTGCCAAATTCCCTGTTTTTTTGTGTCAATTGTACTGCAAGTCTCTCTTTTTGAATGTGTCTGTATTCTGTGTAATTATGTACTTACTCTGCTGATATCTTGTCTTCATCTATGTGATGTTCAAACCTTGCAAATACTTGTTAGGATTCCTAAATTTATAATTTCACTAATGGTATAACCCCAGCCTCCCCCAAATTCTATTGTCTGCTTTTTGAACATATCTCACCCTGAATCAAATTTTCAAAATTGGCCTTTGATTTTGATCATGTCATTACCTAATTTATTGCATTCAGCGGAATGCTCTGGCCTATAAATTTAACACTGCTATGGGAAAAGCAATGCTTAGGTAGCAATATTGTCATCATCTGTTCACATCTCTTAAGGGAACATTTATAAGTGAGGCACAACGAATTATACAAGCATTGGACAAGGGATAAGGCAAGTTCTGTTTTAATACTGAGTTTTATACACTGTCTGACTATTTTGTAAAAAATGCACAATATCTTAGTATCCCTTTGTGCAACTTTTTTTCTGTTTAACAAACTACTTTACTCAATTACCCCTTACCCCATCACCACCTGCACTGCTCCTTAGCCCATCTCTCTTAACCTCACCTTACTTTTGTATTCATGAACTTAACACATTCCTAAAGACTCTCTCTCCCCCTTACAACTCATCACAAAACAGTCTCACTATTGCAAATCCGTATCTCATCTCATGTCACTCTCCCTATTGCTCATACTAGCTGCTGGCGACATCTCCCCTAATCCTGGTCCCCTACAACTTCCTTGCCCTGCACACCCATGTGTGTCCTTCAATAGACTTCAAAAACAAAACTCTGGTAACCTTAATCTCACTCCTCTTGCATCTAAAGCTACCACCCCCTTCACTTGCACACTTTGGAACTCTCACTCTGTTTGCAACAAGCTCACTTCTATCCATGACATCTTTATCTCCCACTTTCTCAATCTTCTGGCTCTCACAGAAACCTGGCTCTCTCCTTCAAACACTGCTTCCTCTGCTGCACTGTCACATGGGGGTCTCCACTTCAGCCACACTCCTAAGTTTGACAATAGACAAGGAGGTGGTGTTCGTATTTTACTTTCCTCTCATTGCACCTTTCAACAAATACAGTCCTTCTCTTCCCTCACATTTTCTTCATTCGAAACACACATGATTCGCTTATTATCTCCCCTCTCTTTATACGTTGCAGTCATATACCTCCCCCTTGGCTCCGCAACTCTATTTCTAGATCACTTTGCTGCCTGGCTACCTTACTTCCTTTCCTCAGATACCCCTGCCCTCATTCTTGGTGACTTCAACCTTGATCTGATTTTCAGCTATCAAACTTCGCAAACTCATATTTTCCTCTTTCTGACTACCACCTCCTACCTTGTAATACCACCTCCCTCCCTACAGCTCTCCCTCCTTTTACCCCTCAGACTAAACTTTACAGAAGTATCAAGTCATTAGATCAGCAACAGCTCGCTAGCTCTCTTGAACCTCTTCTCTCTTCCATCCCCTCCTTTTCCTGTCCTGATGAATCTATCTGCCACTACAACTCCACCCTTACATTGGTCCTTGATAATCTGGCCCCATCTACCATACACTCGCAACCAGGGAAGCGCTCAGACACAGCAGCGTGTCGAATCAAATCACGTGACGCTCTTCACGTAGTATACACACCCACTTTCTTGCTAGACATCCTGATGACGTATGTACGTTCACTCATCTGCTCCGGTGCGAAGGAAAAAGGAGCGCTCCATCCACGCCCACCAAAGTAACACTGTAACAACAAAAGTCCAGCGCACCCGGCAGCAATGAGACTCAACAATTTGATATGCCTTGATATATACCTTTAATTCTGTTAGATGTTGATCACAGGGCTAGACAAAGCCAAATATGCCTGATGGCCAAACAGTCCAACACGCTAAAAGTAAGACAGCATATGACAGGCAGCAGTTAGGGAAAAGAAATAATGGTCAGACGCGTTTCCTTATGTTGTTACATAGCAATCCTCAGTGACCATGCCTGTTACCCACAATTCATTGCCTTTTATACACACCTGTGGTGCAATCTTTAGCACTTTGAAAAAACCTAATTAGTGAGTAGCCAATAAAAAAGGGGGAAAATAGAAATGTGGGAAAAGGAGATCACTGTGGTAACAATGCAACAAACATTTACAAGTGTATTGTCCAAAATGTCTAATACTTAAATAGATATACAGCAAAACAAAACACTACTCCTATCTACAAAATAAGTCTAATAAATTTAAAAGTGTAATAACTTATACTGGCGTATAAGCATCTGATTTTGCAGAAAATGTATATATTTATTAAATAGAGCAGTGTCCCATTAATTAGTGGGATAATGAAAATAATAATAAAGTGAATAAATTAAAGCAAAAAACTGGATTTAGTGAATCGAGGATATTATAAAAATAATATAAGTAAATAAAAATTAAAAATTAAAAGTCAATAGGTACTAAGAACTCATTGATCTACAAAAAGTCTTACATCCCAATCAAAATTTAACCCTGTCGGCACTCTGGTGCCCAGCTGAAAAATCCAATAAACTTCTCTTTTGCTGAGAATAGTGCCTCTATTCCCACCTCTTGGGTGTCTAGGGATTAATTGAATAGCTTGGAATGTAAGCAATGAACTGTCTGAGTTGTGATATCGTTTGAAATGTAATGAAATGGGGGTGGTTGACTCTGGATCCTCAATTGAGCGTAAATGCTCAAGAAAACGATCCTTTAGCGCACGTGTCGTTTGTCCCACGTACTGCCTATGACACCCCCTGCAGGTCAAAAGATATATGACATAGCACGAGTTACATGTCATGTGCTCACGAATTTCAAAAATCTTGTGGCTATTGCTTGATTCAAAGCTTGTGCCAAAAGTAGCATAGGCACATGACTTGCATCTCGTACTGCCACATTTAAAGAAACCAGGTTTAATAGAAAGCCAATTCCTGTGTGACTGTTGCTTAGGCAACATGGAAGGAGACAATATGCTCCCTAAGGTTTGGGCCCTACGAGATACAAAACATACACCCTCTTTGACTATATCAACCAGGGTGTCGTCTGTGGTCAAAATTGGGAGTGCCTTTCTGATTATATCGCAGATTTTGCCATATTCCATGCTGTATGAAGTAATGAATTTTAATTGTTTAAACCTATCTGTATTCTTAGATCTACCAGACACAAGAAGATCTTTTCTATCAAGTAAATCAATATCCCGTTTTGTTTGTTGTAAATGATTAGGAGAATACCCTCTCTGGGCTAACCTTTCAGTTAATTCATTAGAGTGTTTTTCATAACTCAATTGATTGGTACAATTACGCTTCACCCTTAGGTACTGGCTCTTGGGAATAGATTGTATGGTATGCTTTGGATGACATGATTTTGCATTTAGAATGGTGTTTCCAGATGTGGATTTACGGAACAATTCGATGTCGATACACAAAGTCTGAAGATTCGAATGCAACTCAATGTCCAAAAAGGAAACTGAGTGTGCATTACTTTCCATGGTGAACCTTAAATTCAGATCATTGTTCTGTAAATACGCAAGAAACGATTCAAGTAGGTCTGCTGGACCCTTCCAAATTAACAAAATGTCGTCTATGTAACGACCAAAATAATGTATAAACTCTCTGTAGGGATTCCCATCTCCATAGACATGGGACAGCTCCCACCAACCCAAATAAAGGTTGGCATAGGAAGGGGCAAACTTTGCCCCCATTGCTGTCCCACGCCTCTGGAGATAGAAATCCCCCTCAAAAAGAAAATAATTGTGGGTCAACAAATATTCAATGGAGACCTCTATGAATCGCTTCAAAGCAACATCATATGTGGAAAATGTGTCCAAAAAGAACCGAATTGCCTGGCTGCCCTTGTCATGAGGTATACAAGTATACAAAGAGACAACGTCGATAGTTACAAAAATGAAACCATCTTGCCAAACTAGGCTTTCAATTTGAGTGATTACATCAGACGTGTCTCTAATGTAGCTCATAAGACTCAAGACCAAGGGCTGCAAGTAACCATCAATCAGTTGGGAAAGAGGCTCATTTAAAGAGCCTATCCCTGCCACAATGGGTCTGCCAGGTGGGCGTGTAGGATGCTTGTGGACTTTTGGAAGATAGTGAAAAATGGCAGATACCGGGTGCTCAGTGTATAGAAAATCAAAATTGGCTTGTTGAATAATACCATCTTTTAATGCCTGCTCCAAAATAGTCTTAAGAGCCGATTTGTAATAGAACACAGGGTTATTTTTAAGTTTCTCATACACGGAGTCATCCAATAGCTGTCTATAGGCCTCATCCAAGTAGTCCCGGCGATTGAGGACCACTACCTTACCACCTTTGTCTGAGTTGCGAATAACAAGCTCCTGATTATTTTTTAATTCCTGAATAGATAGAAATTGTGCCTTAGATAGATTATCCCTGTGATGTCTTTTTTCAAATTCACATAAACTGAGTTTTTTCAGTTCCATTTCTACTGTTTTCTGAAAGACCTCTATGGAATTGGATCTAGATTTTACTGGATAAAATTTAGATTTACATTTTAATTTAGTGATATCCTGAGTATCCCCAATATCAAGTGGATTACATTCCTGATTATCTCTATCCAAATCCATAAGGTCTAAAACAGAACAAACCTCTGAAAAATCAAAACCACTTCGAATGGGTGCTGGCTTCCCCCTGACCACTTCATCCTGTGCAGTGTTGGTCACTCCCAAGAAATGTTTCTTGAGAACAAGCAACCTCACAAATTTGTTAAGATCAACAACAGTGTTGAAAAGATTGAAATGTGTGGTGGGGGAGAAACCAAGACCCAAAGACAAAACCTCAATTTGTGTCCTAGATAGAACAAAAGAAGACAGGTTAATAACATTCTCAATGTTCATGCATATTTCTGGAATAGTGTTGCTCTCCTCCTCTGAGGGTAACGCCTGGGCTTGGGTACTTGGTCCTGGCTTGGACTTGTACGATTTTCCTCTTCCCCCTCTGCGTATTTTTTTCGGCGTACAGTGGATTGTGGATGGCTCTTCCCGTTTTTTGACTGTGACACTGTATGAGAATCAAGTGCAAAAGATGTGACTTCCTCTGTGCCTGGGGCAATCTCGCCAGATGTTTCAATATCAGAGGAATCATAGTCGTATTCAGTGTCAGTGTCAGCAAATCTCACTTTTTTATTTTCAGACCCTCGACCTCTATAGGTGCTTCTATATCTCCGTCTAGTATTGGTTACAGTCCATTTATATACTTTGTTTTCCTCATAATCCTGTTTGTCTCTCATAATCTTTTGTTTCTTGAAATTCCAAAGATTATTTTTAAACTCAGTGATAACTTTCTGCAGTTTAGTATCATACTTGGCAAAGTCTGGGTTATCACTGAGAGGACGTAAGAAAGATTGTAATTTCTGTTTTTCATTACCTAATTCTTGACGCAAAGATTTCTTATACTCAATCAGTAGATCAATAAGTGCTAAAGAGCATTCTGTGAGAATAAGGTTCCATTTATCAATGAAAGACTGATCTGATACCTGGAAGGAGGGAAATTTTCTAATACGTAGGCCACGTGGAATACGCTGAGCCTTCTTGTACATTTGAAAACTTTTGATATCCATCTCAATTCTTGTATCATTTTTTAGCAAAGTATCCATTTTGAAAAATAGGATATCTAAGTTAGAATTAGCCTCCTGTTCCATAGTATCAGAACTAAAAAGATCCTCAGTATCACTGACATCTTCAGCAAATTGCTGTAAGACATAACCCCCTGCTGCCATATCAAGCTGAAAGAATCTTTAATTTGAAAGAAAAGGTATATAGTGGCTTAATACGATGCTGCAAGCAATGTAAATCTTTATTGTGGTGTGTATTGCTTTAATTATATAGCGTACATGTATGGTTACAAATGTCTCTGATAGTAGTTTACATCCACAACACGATTCAAGTTTAATACCTCTTCAGGGTGTACTACGACTTATATTATCTCTCAAATAACACTCAGATGTTCATCAACCATGTAGATATAATGTGACACACAGAATGATCCGTGCAGCTTACCCAAAAGATGATGGAGAATCAAACACTCGCAACCAGGGAAGCGCTCAGACACAGCAGCGTGTCGAATCCGATCACGTGACGCTCTTCACGTAGTATACACACCCACTTTCTTGCTAGACATCCTGATGACGTATGTACGTTCACTCATCTGCTCCGGTGCGAAGGAAAAAGGAGCGCTCCATCCACGCCCACCAAAGTAACACTGTAACAACAAAAGTCCAGCGCACCCGGCAGCAATGAGACTCAACAATTTGATATGCCTTGATATATACCTTTAATTCTGTTAGATGTTGATCACAGGGCTAGACAAAGCCAAATATGCCTGATGGCCAAACAGTCCAACACGCTAAAAGTAAGACAGCATATGACAGGCAGCAGTTAGGGAAAAGAAATAATGGTCAGACGCGTTTCCTTATGTTGTTACATAGCAATCCTCAGTGACCATGCCTGTTACCCACAATTCATTGCCTTTTATACACACCTGTGGTGCAATCTTTAGCACTTTGAAAAAACCTAATTAGTGAGTAGCCAATAAAAAAGGGGGAAAATAGAAATGTGGGAAAAGGAGATCACTGTGGTAACAATGCAACAAACATTTACAAGTGTATTGTCCAAAATGTCTAATACTTAAATAGATATACAGCAAAACAAAACACTACTCCTATCTACAAAATAAGTCTAATAAATTTAAAAGTGTAATAACTTATACTGGCGTATAAGCATCTGATTTTGCAGAAAATGTATATATTTATTAAATAGAGCAGTGTCCCATTAATTAGTGGGATAATGAAAATAATAATAAAGTGAATAAATTGAAGCAAAAAACTGGATTTAGTGAATCGAGGATATTATAAAAATAATATAAGTAAATAAAAATTAAAAATTAAAAGTCAATAGGTACTAAGAACTCATTGATCTACAAAAAGTCTTACATCCCAATCAAAATTTAACCCTGTCGGCACTCTGGTGCCCAGCTGAAAAATCCAATAAACTTCTCTTTTGCTGAGAATAGTGCCTCTATTCCCACCTCTTGGGTGTCTAGGGATTAATTGAATAGCTTGGAATGTAAGCAATGAACTGTCTGAGTTGTGATATCGTTTGAAATGTAATGAAATGGGGGTGGTTGACTCTGGATCCTCAATTGAGCGTAAATGCTCAAGAAAACGATCCTTTAGCGCACGTGTCGTTTGTCCCACGTACTGCCTATGACACCCCCTGCAGGTCAAAAGATATATGACATAGCACGAGTTACATGTCATGTGCTCACGAATTTCAAAAATCTTGTGGCTATTGCTTGATTCAAAGCTTGTGCCAAAAGTAGCATAGGCACATGACTTGCATCTCGTACTGCCACATTTAAAGAAACCAGGTTTAATAGAAAGCCAATTCCTGTGTGACTGTTGCTTAGGCAACATGGAAGGAGACAATATGCTCCCTAAGGTTTGGGCCCTACGAGATACAAAACATACACCCTCTTTGACTATATCAACCAGGGTGTCGTCTGTGGTCAAAATTGGGAGTGCCTTTCTGATTATATCGCAGATTTTGCCATATTCCATGCTGTATGAAGTAATGAATTTTAATTGTTTAAACCTATCTGTATTCTTAGATCTACCAGACACAAGAAGATCTTTTCTATCAAGTAAATCAATATCCCGTTTTGTTTGTTGTAAATGATTAGGAGAATACCCTCTCTGGGCTAACCTTTCAGTTAATTCATTAGAGTGTTTTTCATAACTCAATTGATTGGTACAATTACGCTTCACCCTTAGGTACTGGCTCTTGGGAATAGATTGTATGGTATGCTTTGGATGACATGATTTTGCATTTAGAATGGTGTTTCCAGATGTGGATTTACGGAACAATTCGATGTCGATACACAAAGTCTGAAGATTCGAATGCAACTCAATGTCCAAAAAGGAAACTGAGTGTGCATTACTTTCCATGGTGAACCTTAAATTCAGATCATTGTTCTGTAAATACGCAAGAAACGATTCAAGTAGGTCTGCTGGACCCTTCCAAATTAACAAAATGTCGTCTATGTAACAACCAAAATAATGTATAAACTCTCTGTAGGGATTCCCATCTCCATAGACATGGGACAGCTCCCACCAACCCAAATAAAGGTTGGCATAGGAAGGGGCAAACTTTGCCCCCATTGCTGTCCCACGCCTCTGGAGATAGAAATCCCCCTCAAAAAGAAAATAATTGTGGGTCAACAAATATTCAATGGAGACCTCTATGAATCGCTTCAAAGCAACATCATATGTGGAAAATGTGTCCAAAAAGAACCGAATTGCCTGGCTGCCCTTGTCATGAGGTATACAAGTATACAAAGAGACAACGTCGATAGTTACAAAAATGAAACCATCTTGCCAAACTAGGCTTTCAATTTGAGTGATTACATCAGACGTGTCTCTAATGTAATATACATTTTCTGCAAAATCAGATGCTTATACGCCAGTATAAGTTATTACACTTTTAAATTTATTAGACTTATTTTGTAGATAGGAGTAGTGTTTTGTTTTGCTGTATATCTATTTAAGTATTAGACATTTTGGACAATACACTTGTAAATGTTTGTTGCATTGTTACCACAGTGATCTCCTTTTCCCACATTTCTATTTTCCCCCTTTTTTATTGGCTACTCACTAATTAGGTTTTTTCAAAGTGCTAAAGATTGCACCACAGGTGTGTATAAAAGGCAATGAATTGTGGGTAACAGGCATGGTCACTGAGGATTGCTATGTAACAACATAAGGAAACGCGTCTGACCATTATTTCTTTTCCCTAACTGCTGCCTGTCATATGCTGTCTTACTTTTAGCGTGTTGGACTGTTTGGCCATCAGGCATATTTGGCTTTGTCTAGCCCTGTGATCAACATCTAACAGAATTAAAGGTATATATCAAGGCATATCAAATTGTTGAGTCTCATTGCTGCCGGGTGCGCTGGACTTTTGTTGTTACAGTGTTACTTTGGTGGGCGTGGATGGAGCGCTCCTTTTTCCTTCGCACCGGAGCAGATGAGTGAACGTACATACGTCATCAGGATGTCTAGCAAGAAAGTGGGTGTGTATACTACGTGAAGAGCGTCACGTGATCGGATTCGACACGCTGCTGTGTCTGAGCGCTTCCCTGGTTGCGAGTGTTTGATTCTCCATCATCTTTTGGGTAAGCTGCACGGATCATTCTGTGTGTCACATTATATCTACATGGTTGATGAACATCTGAGTGTTATTTGAGAGATAATATAAGTCGTAGTACACCCTGAAGAGGTATTAAACTTGAATCGTGTTGTGGATGTAAACTACTATCAGAGACATTTGTAACCATACATGTACGCTATATAATTAAAGCAATACACACCACAATAAAGATTTACATTGCTTGCAGCATCGTATTAAGCCACTATATACCTTTTCTTTCAAATTAAAGATTCTTTCAGCTTGATATGGCAGCAGGGGGTTATGTCTTACAGCAATTTGCTGAAGATGTCAGTGATACTGAGGATCTTTTTAGTTCTGATACTATGGAACAGGAGGCTAATTCTAACTTAGATATCCTATTTTTCAAAATGGATACTTTGCTAAAAAATGATACAAGAATTGAGATGGATATCAAAAGTTTTCAAATGTACAAGAAGGCTCAGCGTATTCCACGTGGCCTACGTATTAGAAAATTTCCCTCCTTCCAGGTATCAGATCAGTCTTTCATTGATAAATGGAACCTTATTCTCACAGAATGCTCTTTAGCACTTATTGATCTACTGATTGAGTATAAGAAATCTTTGCGTCAAGAATTAGGTAATGAAAAACAGAAATTACAATCTTTCTTACGTCCTCTCAGTGATAACCCAGACTTTGCCAAGTATGATACTAAACTGCAGAAAGTTATCACTGAGTTTAAAAATAATCTTTGGAATTTCAAGAAACAAAAGATTATGAGAGACAAACAGGATTATGAGGAAAACAAAGTATATAAATGGACTGTAACCAATACTAGACGGAGATATAGAAGCACCTATAGAGGTCGAGGGTCTGAAAATAAAAAAGTGAGATTTGCTGACACTGACACTGAATACGACTATGATTCCTCTGATATTGAAACATCTGGCGAGATTGCCCCAGGCACAGAGGAAGTCACATCTTTTGCACTTGATTCTCATACAGTGTCACAGTCAAAAAACGGGAAGAGCCATCCACAATCCACTGTACGCCGAAAAAAATACGCAGAGGGGGAAGAGGAAAATCGTACAAGTCCAAGCCAGGACCAAGTACCCAAGCCCAGGCGTTACCCTCAGAGGAGGAGAGCAACACTATTCCAGAAATATGCATGAACATTGAGAATGTTATTAACCTGTCTTCTTTTGTTCTATCTAGGACACAAATTGAGGTTTTGTCTTTGGGTCTTGGTTTCTCCCCCACCACACATTTCAATCTTTTCAACACTGTTGTTGATCTTAACAAATTTGTGAGGTTGCTTGTTCTCAAGAAACATTTCTTGGGAGTGACCAACACTGCACAGGATGAAGTGGTCAGGGGGAAGCCAGCACCCATTCGAAGTGGTTTTGATTTTTCAGAGGTTTGTTCTGTTTTAGACCTTATGGATTTGGATAGAGATAATCAGGAATGTAATCCACTTGATATTGGGGATACTCAGGATATCACTAAATTAAAATGTAAATCTAAATTTTATCCAGTAAAATCTAGATCCAATTCCATAGAGGTCTTTCAGAAAACAGTAGAAATGGAACTGAAAAAACTCAGTTTATGTGAATTTGAAAAAAGACATCACAGGGATAATCTATCTAAGGCACAATTTCTATCTATTCAGGAATTAAAAAATAATCAGGAGCTTGTTATTCGCAACTCAGACAAAGGTGGTAAGGTAGTGGTCCTCAATCGCCGGGACTACTTGGATGAGGCCTATAGACAGCTATTGGATGACTCCGTGTATGAGAAACTTAAAAATAACCCTGTGTTCTATTACAAATCGGCTCTTAAGACTATTTTGGAGCAGGCATTAAAAGATGGTATTATTCAACAAGCCAATTTTGATTTTCTATACACTGAGCACCCGGTATCTGCCATTTTTCACTATCTTCCAAAAGTCCACAAGCATCCTACACGCCCACCTGGCAGACCCATTGTGGCAGGGATAGGCTCTTTAAATGAGCCTCTTTCCCAACTGATTGATGGTTACTTGCAGCCCTTGGTCTTGAGTCTTATGAGCTACATTAGAGACACGTCTGATGTAATCACTCAAATTGAAAGCCTAGTTTGGCAAGATGGTTTCATTTTTGTAACTATCGACGTTGTCTCTTTGTATACTTGTATACCTCATGACAAGGGCAGCCAGGCAATTCGGTTCTTTTTGGACACATTTTCCACATATGATGTTGCTTTGAAGCGATTCATAGAGGTCTCCATTGAATATTTGTTGACCCACAATTATTTTCTTTTTGAGGGGGATTTCTATCTCCAGAGGCGTGGGACAGCAATGGGGGCAAAGTTTGCCCCTTCCTATGCCAACCTTTATTTGGGTTGGTGGGAGCTGTCCCATGTCTATGGAGATGGGAATCCCTACAGAGAGTTTATACATTATTTTGGTCGTTACATAGACGACATTTTGTTAATTTGGAAGGGTCCAGCAGACCTACTTGAATCGTTTCTTGCGTATTTACAGAACAATGATCTGAATTTAAGGTTCACCATGGAAAGTAATGCACACTCAGTTTCCTTTTTGGACATTGAGTTGCATTCGAATCTTCAGACTTTGTGTATCGACATCGAATTGTTCCGTAAATCCACATCTGGAAACACCATTCTAAATGCAAAATCATGTCATCCAAAGCATACCATACAATCTATTCCCAAGAGCCAGTACCTAAGGGTGAAGCGTAATTGTACCAATCAATTGAGTTATGAAAAACACTCTAATGAATTAACTGAAAGGTTAGCCCAGAGAGGGTATTCTCCTAATCATTTACAACAAACAAAACGGGATATTGATTTACTTGATAGAAAAGATCTTCTTGTGTCTGGTAGATCTAAGAATACAGATAGGTTTAAACAATTAAAATTCATTACTTCATACAGCATGGAATATGGCAAAATCTGCGATATAATCAGAAAGGCACTCCCAATTTTGACCACAGACGACACCCTGGTTGATATAGTCAAAGAGGGTGTATGTTTTGTATCTCGTAGGGCCCAAACCTTAGGGAGCATATTGTCTCCTTCCATGTTGCCTAAGCAACAGTCACACAGGAATTGGCTTTCTATTAAACCTGGTTTCTTTAAATGTGGCAGTACGAGATGCAAGTCATGTGCCTATGCTACTTTTGGCACAAGCTTTGAATCAAGCAATAGCCACAAGATTTTTGAAATTCGTGAGCACATGACATGTAACTCGTGCTATGTCATATATCTTTTGACCTGCAGGGGGTGTCATAGGCAGTACGTGGGACAAACGACACGTGCGCTAAAGGATCGTTTTCTTGAGCATTTACGCTCAATTGAGGATCCAGAGTCAACCACCCCCATTTCATTACATTTCAAACGATATCACAACTCAGACAGTTCATTGCTTACATTCCAAGCTATTCAATTAATCCCTAGACACCCAAGAGGTGGGAATAGAGGCACTATTCTCAGCAAAAGAGAAGTTTATTGGATTTTTCAGCTGGGCACCAGAGTGCCGACAGGGTTAAATTTTGATTGGGATGTAAGACTTTTTGTAGATCAATGAGTTCTTAGTACCTATTGACTTTTAATTTTTAATTTTTATTTACTTATATTATTTTTATAATATCCTCGATTCACTAAATCCAGTTTTTTGCTTTAATTTATTCACTTTATTATTATTTTCATTATCCCACTAATTAATGGGACACTGCTCTATTTAATAAATATATACATTTTCTGCAAAATCAGATGCTTATACGCCAGTATAAGTTATTACACTTTTAAATTTATTAGACTTATTTTGTAGATAGGAGTAGTGTTTTGTTTTGCTGTATATCTATTTAAGTATTAGACATTTTGGACAATACACTTGTAAATGTTTGTTGCATTGTTACCACAGTGATCTCCTTTTCCCACATTTCTATTTTCCCCCTTTTTTATTGGCTACTCACTAATTAGGTTTTTTCAAAGTGCTAAAGATTGCACCACAGGTGTGTATAAAAGGCAATGAATTGTGGGTAACAGGCATGGTCACTGAGGATTGCTATGTAACAACATAAGGAAACGCGTCTGACCATTATTTCTTTTCCCTAACTGCTGCCTGTCATATGCTGTCTTACTTTTAGCGTGTTGGACTGTTTGGCCATCAGGCATATTTGGCTTTGTCTAGCCCTGTGATCAACATCTAACAGAATTAAAGGTATATATCAAGGCATATCAAATTGTTGAGTCTCATTGCTGCCGGGTGCGCTGGACTTTTGTTGTTACAGTCCATCTACCATAGCTCGGAAAACATACACTCATCCTCAGCCCTGGCATACTCCTCTGACATGGTACCTACGCAGATGTTCCCGTACTGCTGAGCGACACTGGAGGAAATCTCAGATTTTGCTGACTTTCTTCACTATAAGTTCATCTTGAACTCTTACTATTCTGCTTTTAATCATTATAAGCTACATTACTTCTCTACTCTTATCTCTAGTCTTTCATCAAACCCACAATGTCTGTTCTCCACATTCAATACTCTTCTCCGCCCGCCCCCACCTCCCACCACAACTTTTCTCTCAGCTCAAGATTTCACCAGGTACTTCAACAACAAAATCGACTCTGTCAGAAATGAAATCAGCTCTCAACATACTACCGGTCTCCCACCCCCTCAAAAGCTCACAATCATCCAAAACCCACATAGCCATAAATTTAGCTCTTTTGCCCCTGTTAAAGAGGAAGAAGTTTCTGCCTTATACTATCCTCTCACCTCACTACCTGTCCCCTCGACCCCATCCCCTCACAACTACTCCCTTCCCGCTCTTTTTCACTTACCCCTATACTCACACACATCTTCAACCTCTCCCTCAGCACTGGTATAGTTCCCACATCTCTTAAACATGCATTAGTCACACCTATCCTGAAAAAAACCTTCTCTCGATCCAACCTCCCCATCCTACTACCGCCCTATTTCCCTACTCCCTCTTGCCTCAAAGCTTCTTGAAAAGCTAGTATATGCACGTCTATCCTATTTCCTTACATTAAACTCCATCCTTGATCCATTGCAATCTGGATTTTACCCCTTCACTCAATAGAGACAGCAATTGTTAAGGTTACCAATGACCTACTTACAGCAAAATCCAAAGGCCACTTTTCTCTACTTATCCTATTTGACCTGTCTGCAGCCTTTGATACTGCCAACCACCCTCTTTGCTCCATACCCACCAATGATTCGGCATCTGCGACACAGCTCTCTCTTGGTTCTCTTCCTATCTGTCTAACTGTACCTTTAGTGTAGCCTTCTCTGGGGCATCCTCTGCCCCGTTACCTCTTTCTGTTGGGGTACCTCAAGGATTTGTCCTCTGTCCCCTTCTCTTCTCAATCTACACATCCTTATTAGGTTCCTTAATAAAGTCCCATGGGTTTCACTATCATTTGTATGCCAACAATACCCAAATCTACCTCTCTGCACCAGAACTATCTCCTTCCTTGCTAACCCGTGTCACTAACTGTCTCTCTCATATCTCATCTTGGATGTCCTCTCACTACCTCAAGCTAAATCTCTCCAAAACTGAGCTCCGTATGTTCCACCCTTCTTCAAAAATCTCCACCCCCTATGTCTCTATAACTGTTGATAACTCCATCATTACCCCAACCTCACATGCCCGATGTCTTGACTCAGATATTTCTTTCACTCCTCACATTCAGTCCTTGGCTAAAGCCTGCCACTTCCACCGTAAAAACATCTCTAAAATCAGACATTTCCTTACACAAGACACAACTAAGATTTTAATCCACTCTCTCATCCATTCCCACCTCGACTACTAAAACTCCATCCTCTCTGGTCTCCCTAGCTGCCGCCTAGCTCCTTTACAATCCATAATGAATGCCTCTGCCAGGCTCATCTTCCTTACACGTCACTCTTCATCTGCCTGTAAGATCAAAATGCTATTTGACACAATGTATAGTTTGTATTAAAAATATATCTATTTTTGGTTATAATAATATTTGTTTGTAGCTGAGTTATATCAAAAACCCAAGAGAGTATAATTTTACTAAATTGGGATACACACTATTCATCAGATTGATTCGATATCAGGCAAAAGAAATCAACTTCTAAGTTTGAATAAAGGAAGTTGAATAAGGTTGATATCTGAATACTACAATATGCACACAGGTATAGGAGGTAATTTGCATAAGATTGGAAACCAGTTAGATATATGTCTATTTGTACTAAACAAGGTATACAATGAAGTGTTTGCAGAATTGATATAACAGTTTCTTAGCAATATACTTGCGGTATGGATAACTCCTCCTTCCGGTATTATGACTGTCAGATTTGAGCAAGACACGTAACAAGATATTGTAACACAGTAAAGGAACAGTACTTGGTGTTAAGCGTATCCTTGTAGCTGGATAAAGTTCCGGTAAATGGATCTGAAGATTAGAGAAATCCAATGTCCGAAGACAGGAGGATAAGAGAATGTAAGCCGGAGTCTATGAATGCAGGGAGGCAGGTAAGAGGAGCTGGAGTGGTAATCCGATGTGCCAGTTTCCCTGAGGTAAGCGTGCAAGGTGGTTGAGATGAGAGCGAGACTGCAGTAAGTGGCTCAGGAGAATGCACGCAGCTGAGATTGAATGGAAATCCCGGAACTTGGTGATAGAAACACAGAACTATACCTAAATAAACTTGTAACAAATTGTAGCGAGGTAGAAATAAAAACTACTGAGCTTGAGAGGTATCAACTGACTAGAACAAAAACTTGATCTGAGGTAGATACAAAATATTCAAGCAATGGGGTAGAGAGGAAGTGAGGTTATATAGGTTGAGATCTATAGGGGAGATGCTCTTCTTAAAGGTACATTATACTGCCGCACCTCTCTGCCAATCCCTTCACTGGCTTCCTCTTGCCTCCAGGATTAAACACAAAATTCTCACACAAAGCCCTCAATTGCATTGCTCCCCCTACATCTCAGACCTTGTCTCCAGATACTCTCCCTCCCGACCCCTTCAATCCGATCATGATCTCCTCCTCTCGTTACCTCCTCACATTCCCATTTACAAGATTTCTCCAGACTGGCTCCAATCATATGGAACTCTCTGCCTCGCTCCACAAGACTCTGCCCTAGTTTTAAAAGCTTCAAGTGCTCCCTGAAGACTCTACTATTCATGGAGGCATACAACGTACACTAACCTTCCTATCTCCACTGCTATCCCCTTAAACCCCATAGCATGTAAGCCTGTGAGCCCAGCTGTTTGTAGTCCATCTTCATAAGAGCCGACTACAACAGTGCAACTCTCGGCAGGACCCTCTACCCATTTGATCCCGGTAATTGTTTTTTATATACCACCTATGTTCATAGTGCTGCGGAACCTGTTAGCGCTCTACAAATACCTGATAATAATAATAAATAATAATAAAAAGTATATTTTGCAAGAGAGGCAATAAAATATTAGTAACAATAAAAAACATAATTTATGCTTACCTGATAAATTCATTTTGTTCCATGGTGGTTAGAGTCCACTCCTGGGAATTACTCTTGCCTGTTACTAGGAGGAGGCAAAGATTACCAAAACCACAAGAGCTCTATACAATGTCTTCCACCTCACTGACACTCAGTCTAAGCAAAGAGGTAGGAAAAAAAAAGAACAAAAAAATAGGAGCAGGGAAAAAAGATGTGTGTAAGAAAAAAAACACCAGAAAAAAACTGTGTGGTCTCATGGACTCTCCCCACCATGGAAGAAATTAATTTATCAGGTAAGCATCAATTATATTTTCTTTCATAAAGGTGGTGAGAGTCCACGATCCATTACTCCTGGGAACTAATACCCAAGCTGTGGAGTCCACAAGTAATGAAACAAAGGATGAAACATCTTTTTTTTACTGAAAAACTAAATCCACAACCCCAAAAGAACCCAAAAATTACAAAACAAAGAAAAATAACCAACAGGCAAAAAATCAATCATCCTGAGACAACTACCTGGAGAACTTTTCTACCAAAGGCCACCTAAAAGTAAAAACATCAAAATGGTAGAAAATAGAAAAAATATACAAAGAAGACCAAAAAAGCTCCCTTGCAAATTTGGTCAACTGAAGCCTCGTTCCTAAAAGGCCAAGAAATGGCAACTGATCTAGAAGAATGTTCTCCTCCTACCTGTCTAACTGTACCTTTAGTGTAACCTTCTCTGGCACATTATCTGACCCTCTAATGCTTTCTGTTTGGGTACCACAAGGCTCTGTCCTTGGTCTCCTTCTCTTCTCAATTTATACATCATCCTTAAGTTCCTTAATAAAGTCCCATGGATTTCAATATCATCTGTATGCTGATGATACCCAAATCTACCTCTCTGCACCAGACCTATTCCCTTCATTACTAACTTGTGTCACTAACTGTCTTTCTAATATTTAATCCTGGATATCCTCTGACTACCTTAAAGGGACAGTCTACCCCAAAATTGTTAATGTTTAAAAAAGATAGATAATCCCTTTATTACCCATTCCCCAGTTTTGCATAACCAACTCCATTATATTAATACACTTTTTACCTCTGCAGACTGCCGCCTTATCTCAGTTCTTTTGACAAACATCCATTTTAGCCAATCAGTGCCAACTCATAAATAACTCCATGGGAGTGAGCACAATGTTATCTATATGGCACACATGAACTAGCACTGTCTAACTGTGGAAACTATCAAAATGCACTGAAAAGAAGTAGCCTTCAATGGCTTAGAATTACCATATGAGCCTACCTAGGTTTAGCTTTCAACAAAGAATATCAAGAGAATGAAGCAAATTTGATGATCAAAGTAAATTGAAAAGTTGTTTAAAATTGTATACCCTATCTGAATCATGCATGTTTAATTTTCACTTGACTGTCCCTTTAAGCTAATTCTCTCCAAAACTGAGCTCCTTATTTTCCCCCCTTCTTCCAAAATCTCTAACTGTTGATAATAACAGTTACCCCAATTCCGCATGCCACATATCTGGCTTTCTGTCTTATTAACAGTACCCGTATCCTGTGCCTGCTGAGAAACCTGTGTCTACCATACCAGTGTCAGTCTTCCTCAAACCAGCTATGCCTGCTGTACCTATCTGGTATCCCGTGACAGTTTAATTAAAAGTACCCGCTGGGTAACCTGTTTCTACCATACCAGTGACAGCTTTTTTCAAACCAGCTGTGCCTGCTGTACCTATCTGGTATCTCGTGACAATCTCACCAACAGTACCCGCCGGGTATCCTGTGCCTGCTGAGAAACCTGTGTCTGCTTTCCTCTCACTAGCTGTGCCTGCTGTACCTAGCAGGTATTCTGTGACCACCTCACCCTTAACAGTTCAGTTTAAGCACCAGTGCCAATTGGACTTTGTTACTGCAAACTACTTAAAGTATTCTCAACCTTGTATTTTACTCTAGTGCGTTCTCTATTGGACCTACAGTATGTTCAAACTCGCTGTTTCTGTGATCTTCACTCTGAACTACTAACTGTTCTTTTGCTTATGTATTTGTAAAGCTTTTAAAAAGACTTTCATTCTTCTGTGTATCTGTTCCTGCATTCTGAGTTACAATCCATAATAAATGCCTCCGCCAGGCTGATCTTCCTTACATATCTCTCCTCATCTGCTGCACCTCTCTGCCAGTCCCTTCACTGGCTCCCTCTAAACTCCAGTAAAAGTAAAACACAAAATTAATAATAACTAGCAGTAATCCATTAAGATGGAGACTGACCTACCTCCAAAAAAAGCCTTCTTGATCAGAAATTTCAACCAAGAAGACAAAGAAATGGCAGAAGCTTTCTTTCATAGTCCTGACATTAGAAAAGTGTACAAACTAAAAGTTTGTCTGAAAATCATAGTAGCACCAACATAATACTTCAACGCTCTAACAATGTCCAAAATATGCATACAACTCTCTGAAGTATTTTAGGGATTAGGACACAAAGAAGGGACAACATGAAAGAACAGATAACTCAAAAACTCTTCTAGCAGAAGAAATAGCCAAACAGAACAAACTTATGCATAGACTCACAAGGAGGAGCCTGCAACACCTTCTAAACTAAGATAAGACTCCAAGGAGGAAAATTGGTTTAAAGGCTTAAAGGGACAGTCTACAATAGAATATGTAATGTTTTAAAAGATAGATAATTCCTTTATGATCCATTCCTTAGTTTAGCACAACCAACACAGTTATATTAATATCCTTTTACCTCTATGATTACCTTGTATCTAAGCACCTTGTGACAGCCCCCTGATCACATGACTGTGACTGTTTAAAATCTATTAAGTTGCATTTAGTACTGTGTTGTGCTAACCCTTAAAGGGACATTATACACTCATTTTTTCTTTGCATAAATGTTTTGTAGATAATCTATTTATATAGCCCATAAAGTTTTTTTTTTAAATTAATGTATAGTTTTGCTTATTTTTAAATAACATTGCTCTGATTTTCAGACTCCTAACCAAGCCCCAAAGTTTTATGTGAATACGCTCGACTACCTACTCCAGCTTGCTCCTGTTTGTGTAAAGGGTCTTTTCATATGCAAAAGAAGGGGGAGGGGGGGAGTGTCTTATTTGCCACTTGCAGTGGGCTTTCCAGCTACCTTTTCAACAGAGCCAAACTGACAGCTTCTAAGTAAGTTTTTAAACAGTTTTATACTGGATTTTTATATCAGTATCTGTGCATCTTATTCTTTATAGTAGTGTCTATTACATGCAGTTATATGAAAATGAGTGTATACTGTCCCTTTAAATAACTTACCGGACATGAACACATTGTTATCTATTTGGCCCACTATCAGCCTCCTGTTGTGAAAAGCAAATACAAAAGCATGTGATTAACAGGCTGTCAATAGAGCCTTTGAAACAGGCAGAAATGTAGATGTTTAAATGTTATAAAGTATATTAATCTAACAATGTTGGTTGTGCAAAGCTAGGGAATGGGTAGCAAAGGCATTATCTATATTTTTAAACAATAACAATTTTTGTGTAGACTGTCCCTTTAATTCTAGCCAAAACCTGAACAAAACTATGAATATCTGGAAGATTTGCAATCTTCTAGAGCAAAAGAACTGAAAGAGCTAAGATCTGACCCTTCAAAAGAACTGGTGAATAAACCCTTATCCAAACCATTTTGCAAAAACTGCAAAATTCTGGGAATTCTAAAAGAATATATATATATATATATATATATATATATATATATATATATATATATATATAGTATATATATATATAGCAAGAACAGAGAGCACTCCAAGGGAATTATTTTTCAAAGGAATCACTTTACTGCCACAGTAAAGTGATTGTTTTGAAAATGAATTCCCTTGGAGTGCTCTCTGTTCTTACTATTTAGTGCTTTTGTTGCACCTAGGGTCTATTGATAAAGAAGTCAGGAGTGCGGTCTGTATCCTGTTTATATATATATATATATATATATATATATATATATATATATATATATATATATATATATATATATAAAAATCTTCCTGGACACAGGATTACAAACCTGTATCAGAGTCTTAATAACAGAATCAGATAACCGTCTCTATTTAAGAACTATTTGTTCAATCTCCATGCAATAAAACATAGAGATTTGAGACCTGGATGAAAATACTAACCTTGAGACCTTGGATACAAAGAAAGAGACCAAAGAGGGCAACTGGACATCTGAATTATATCCGCATACCAAACGACCAAGACGGAGTAAATAGAATTGATGACGCTTCCTCTGGTCTGATATTGGCAATAACCCAGGGAAGAAGAACCAGAGGTGTAAAAAACATCAGCTAGTCCAAATTAATATGGAACTACCAGAGCAACCACAAACTTCTTGAGGATCCATGGACCTTGCACAGTATCTGAGAAGTTCGTGATTCAACCGAGAGACCATCAGATCTATTATTTCTGACAGATTCCAAAGATCCAATATCTCATTGAAAACAATCAAATCAGAAGTGACCAGGACTGACAACTGAGAAAATCTGTTTCCCAGTTGTCCACTCTAGAAATATGAACAGCAGAAATTTTACGACAATTGATTTCTGCCCAGGAAAGAAATTGCAATACCTCCCTCATGGCTAGGGAACTGTGAGTTCCCCCTTGATGGCTGAAATATGCTACTGCTGAAACATAGTTTATCTGAAATCAGAGATAATACTCCCTTTCTAACAGAGGCCAACTCTGAAGGGCTCTGAAAATTGTACAGAGATATAAAACATTAATAGGAAGCCTCGCCTCCTGAGTCGACCAAACCCCATGCACTCTCTGAGACCCTCAGATGGCTACTAATCCTGAAAGACTTGCATCTGTAGAAATTACAGATCAAGTAGGACGAACAAAAGAAGCCTCCTGCATAATAATCAGAGATTGACTTGTTCTGAAAACTAGATGAATCATTTTAGATAGCAGAGTATTATCCCTGCACCACTGCAGAAGTATAAGAAGTGAAAAAGCCTCATGAGGAAGCAAATAAATAGAATAGCATCCAAAGCCGCAAACATGAGACCTTACACCTCCAGGCAAAGAGGGAAAAGAGACTGGAGGTTTAGACAGGTGAATACTAGCTTCATCCTCCCATCTGTCAAGGAAAGACTCATCAAAATAAATCTATTTGAACCCCCATAAAAAAACAACCTTAGTCTGATTTTGTATGACTTAGTCAAAGATCAAACCAAACTGGAAATCAAGATAATTTCAGCGGGTTTGCAAACTTTATCTTGTCACTGTATAGTATTTTATCTTCAATGACATGATTAGCAAAATTAGATATTAACTCACATCAGTCCATGACACAACATGAATAACAATATTAATATGCGACTGTAATTTATCAGCAAGTAATGTCACTGCACCAAAAACATGTTAGCAAAAACACTGATACCAAAATGTGAAACATATCAGAGGCTGTGCAATGGCATGGGCATGTATGGCTGCTAATGGAACTGGGTCATTAGTGTTTATTTGATTAAATCGCTGCTTACTGATTACTCTTGTATTTTATGTAAAACCTCAAGAATAAAAGTAAAAATAAAAAAAAACTACACGTTTTCCAAAACCTTATTTACCTGATTCCATCGCTGTCTCTGAGTCCCATACTCTGATAAGCCTAAGAGAATGACACATTTCATGTTACTCATTGCATGACTACACATTATAACCACAAGAACCTAAATTGTTGGACATATATACAGTCACCATGTGAACATTCAAGGAGGTAACCAAGAGGGGGGGTCAAGTCTCAAAAATGGAACAGCTAGGTACAGCTTCCTGTTCTAAGCAGAGTCTAAATATGGGAAATTTCACATATTAGTGTTATACCTGGCAAATGCAGGAAATAATTAGCAATGACTAAACCTGATATCACAATAGTTTTAGGTACTTTGAAGGCTTCATTAAAGAGGGGTGTGGACGAAAATCAACACTTCAAAGGGAATATAAACTTAAAGGGACATGAAACCCAATATTTTTCTTTCATGATTCAGATAGAGAATAACATTTTTAACAATTTTCCATTTTACTTATATTATCTAATTTGCTATGTTGTCTTGAATTTGTTGAGTAGAATACTTAGGTAGGCTCAGGAGCTGCTGATTGGTGGCTGCAAATATATGCCTCATCTTATTGGCTCAACCAATGTGTTACCTAGCTCCCAGTAATGCATTGCTGCGTCTTCAACAAATGATAAGAGAATGAAACAAATTAGATAATAGAAGTATATCGGAAAGTTGTTTAAAATTGTATTCTCTATCTGAATCATGAAATAAAATGTTTCGGTTTCATGTCCCTTTAACTGGATTGGGTGGAGGATGAAACAACTTTCCAATTTACTTCTGTTATCAATTTTGCTTAGATCTCCTTGTATCCTTTGTAATCCTAGTTGAGTGTATGAGCATGCATCTGTTAGCAGTGTTTGCAACAATGTAAATAGAAATGTTATATATAGTTGCAAATACTTCTACCATAGATTGCTAAACAATTTGCACACCTGTAAGCTCCTATCAGCCCTACCTATGTTCACTCTTCAAAAAAAGGATACCAAGAGAGCAAGCAAATTTGACAATAGAAGTACATGAGAAAGCTGTTTATAATTGCATGCTGTATCTAAATCATGAACATTTAATTTTAATTTACCTGTCCCTTTAAATACAGTTTCTACATGATCCTTTCTGCTTCCACAGAAGAAGGGTGTTGAAGCAAACAGGGTCACCTAGGGGGGTTTGATTGTTATGCTAAACTAGGTCATCTCCGGTGGGAGACAATTTGCTAATTAATTTGAGCAAGTTCAGTCAAAGATTTTAAAAATTCTTGGTTGTGTTGCAAATATTCTTCACTGGAATTTGAGAGTTTTTTTTCACTTTATAAAACAGTCTACCTTTATTGAAAAAAGACCAAATGACAAAAGTCTGTATTGTATTCGGTCTGAAATTACAGTCAGTTAAAAACATATTAGGAAACAATTTTACATTTAGATTTATGCTAAAAGGAAAACAACATAAACCAACTGTTCTAAAATGTTATTAATAAACACATAAAAAACAAAAGCTTGACATAATCACTTCACTGCACTTGTGTCTATAATTATTTCTGTATATACAGTTATTATTTATAATCATGAATCTGCATTTGCACAAAAAAGCACATCTCTTCCAGATCACGTGCTCTTTTATGAATCTTTCAATGAATTGTCTATTTCACAAAAAAAGTCATAAAATAATATTTTTCAGGACAAGCAGCGCTTTCATTGTGAATGTTTTCAGAAATGCTTTATAACTCAGATCAATGCAACAATAGAATCTCCACAGCGTGGAGTTAGCAGCGCCGCATAATATATGCTGCCTGTCAATATGCTACGCACAATTAAGCTTTCAGACCACAAACTAACAAGCTGTTAAATATATCTAAAATTATACAAACAAACCTGAACCCTTTTATTGCCAGAGTGTCTGTCACAGATGCATAATGCAATGCCTCACTGCTCCAAATATCACATATAATGGGTTAAACACAAAAGATTCACTTTTGCTGAGCAGATGATTTGTGTGTCTTGAATTTGGAAAAATCTATACAAAAATGACAGTAATTACCTATGAGACATAGTAGACTGTTCCTCTATTGCTGCTAACGATACTGGATAGTGACAATGAAATGACATTCTATGGGGGGGGGGTTGTACATATTAAACAGGTCACTTAGGTGAATGGAGTCACAATTTTTGTATAGATTTACAAGCAAAAATCAGGACAGGCTACGTATGCTCAGCTACGTCCTTTAAAGGTTTTCCTACCTGTAAAGAAATAATATCTGTAAGAACTTACATTTAACTTCTTTTCACTTGCAGACACATTTCTTTGGGCTGTAAAAAGGGACATAACACCCACAATCTGTTATTTTATGATTCAGACACTTCATACAATTTTAAACAACTTTTCTATTTACTTCTATTCTCAAATGTGCTTAAATATCTTGGTAACCTTGTTTGAAGGAGCAACAACGCAGTACTGGGAGCTGGCTGAACACATTGGGTGAGCCAATGGCAAGAGGTATATAAGTGCAGCCACCAATCAGTAGCTATCTACCAGTAGTGCATTGCTGCTCCTGAGCCTACATAGCATTTAGCTAGATTACGAGTTTGGCCCATAATGCTGCTTTTTCCCTAACGCTGCTATTACAAGTCTTGTAGGTATAGGTGTACCGCACACCTTTTAGCCTGTCACGCAACATCAGTATCGCACTTTAAAAAAGTCCTTTTTCAATGGGACTTGGGAGGCCAAGTGAGCGGTACACCCTATAACCACAAGATTCGTACCGCCATCGGAAGTCAGTAGTTATGAGTTTTACGTTACAAATCTGTAGCATAAAACTCATAACTAAAGTGTTAAAAAGTACACTAACACCCATAAGCTACCTATTAACACCTAAACCAAGGCCCTCTAGCATCGCAAACACTATACTAAATTTATTAACCCCTAATCTGCCGCTCCGGACATCGCCGCCACTATTAAAATGTATTAACCCCTATTCCGCTGCTCCCCGACACCGTAGTCACTATAATTAACCTATTAACTCCTAAACTGCCGCCCTCCCGCATCTCAAACACTATTTAAATATTATTAACCCCTAATCTGCCATCCACCCACCTACCCAGCCGCTATAATAAACCTATTAACCCCTAAACTGCAAGCCCCACAACGAAATATACTTAAATAAACTATTAACCCCTAAAGCGAAAGCCCTCCACAACGAAATATACTAAAATAAACTATTAACCCCTAAACCTAATGACCCCCTAACTTTATATTAAAATTACAATTTCCCTATCTTAAATTAAATTAAAATGTAGCTGTCAAATTAAATAAATTAATTTTAAACTAATAATTAAACTAAGATAATTATTAAACTACAAATTAAATTAAACTAAATTACACATTAAAAAAATCCTAACTACTCTAAAAATTACAAAAAGTATCTAATTACAAAAAAAACTAAATTACAAAAACAAACACAAAATTTCAAAAAATAAGAAACAAATTATCAAAAATAAAAAAGAATTACACCTAATCTAATAGCCCTATCAAAATAAAAAAGCCCCCCCAAAATAAAAAAACACCCTATCCTACAATAAATTACCAATGGCCCTTAAAGGGGCCTTTTGTGGGGCATTGCCCCAAAGAATTTAGCTCTTTTACCTGTAAAAAAAATACAAACACCCCTCCCCAACAGTAAAACCCACCGTCCCCCCAACCCCCCCCCCAAATAAAATAACTATCTAAAAAATTGATTGGAACAGCCAATAGGATGAGAGCTGCTCAAATCCTATTGGCTGATTTGAACAGCCAATAGGATTTTAGCAGCTCTAATTCTATTGGCTGATTGAAATCTTTCAGCCAATAGGAATGCAAGGGATGCCTTCGTGGATGACATCACTTGCATTGAAGTTCCAGTTTACGGCGGTGACCGTATGAAGAGGATGCTCCGCGCGGGATGTCTTCAGGATGGACCTGCTCCGCGCCAGATGGATGAAGATGGAAGATGCCGTCTGGATGAAAACGTCTTGCTGCCTGGATGAGGATTTCGCCGGCTGGATGAAGACTGAAAAGACCGCCTGAATGAAGACTTCTTGCCGGCTGGATGGATCCTTCAAGCGGAACTTGTGTTAGGTTTATTTAAGGGTTTTTTGGGTGGGTTTTATTTTTAGATTAGGGTCTGGGCATGTAAAAGAGCTAAATGCCCTTTTAAGGGCAATGCCCATACAAATGCCCTTTTCAGGGCAATGGGGAGTTTAGATTTTTTAGATAGTTATTTTATTTGCTGGGGTTGGTTGTGGGGGTGGTGGGTTTTACTGTTGGGGGTTGTTTTTATTTTTTTTACAGGTAAAAGAGCTGAATTCTTTGGGGCAATGCCCTACAAAAGGCCCTTTTAAAGGCCTTTGGTAGTTTATTGTAGGCTAGGGTTTTTTAATTTTGGGGGGGCTTTTTTATTTTGATAGGGCTATTAGATTAGGTGTAATTCTTTTTTATTTTTTGATAATTTGTTTCTTATTTTTTGTAATTTAGTGGGGTTTTTTTATGTAATGTAGTTATTTATATTTTTAGTAATTTTAGGTTTTAGTGTAAGGCAGGTTAGGTTTTATTTCCCAGGTAAGTTTGCATTTATTTTAACTAGGTAGTTAGTAAATAGTTAATAAATATTTACTAACTAGCCTACCTAGTTAAAATAAATACAAACTTACCTGTGAAATAAAAATAAAACCTAAGCTAGCTACAATATAGCTATTAGTTATATTGTAGCTAGCTTAGCTTTTATTTCACAGGTAAGTAAGTATTTAGTTTTAAATAGGTATTATTTAGTTAATAATTGCAACTTTAGTTTAGCTCTATTTTATTATGTTAAAGTTGGGGTGGGTTAGGGTTAGGTTTAGGGTTAGGATTAGGTTTAGGGGTTAATATAGTTTAATTTAGCTTGTTGCGATGTGGGAGGGCTGGCGGTTTAGGGGTTAATAGGTTTATTTAGTTAATAATTGTAAATTTAATTTAGCTATATTTTTATTATGTTAAAGTTAGTGGGTGTTAGGGTTAGGCTTGGGGTTACGTTAGGGTTAGGGGTTAATGGATTTATTTAGTGGTAGTGATGTGGGAAGCCAGAGGTTGAGGGGTTAATAACTTTAGCATAGTGGTGGCGACATTGGGAGCAGCAGATTAGGGGTTAATACTTTTATGTAGGTGACGGCGATGTTGGGGGTGGCAGATTAGGGGTTAATAACATTATGTAGGTGGCGGCGATGTTGGGAGCAGCAGATTAGGGGTTAATGACTGTATGTAGGTGGCGGCAATGTTGGGGGCAGCAGATTAGGGGTTAATAATCAGGGGCAGCAGATTAGGGGTGTTTAGACTTGGGGTTTATGTTAGGGTGTTAGGTTTAAACATTATTTTCTTTTTCCCCATAGACATCAATGGGGCTGCATTACGGAGCTTTTGTTTCCGCAATCGCAGGTGTTAGGCTTTTTTTTTTTGCTGGCTCTCCCCATTGATGTCTATGGGGAAATCGTGCACGAGCACAACAAAGCAGCGCTTGTTTTCGGTGCAGTATGGAGCTCAACGCCACCATATCGTCCGCACAAGCCTGCTTTTTCAAAACCTGTAATACCAGCGCTATAGGGAGGTGAAATAACACCGCTTTTGTGGAAGTCATTAAAATCCCTATATCGCTCAAAACTCGTTATCTAGCTGATACTTAGGTATACTTTTCTGCAAAGGATACCACAAAAATGAAGCAAATTAGATAATAGAAGAAAACTGTAAATTTGTTTACAATTGTATGCTCTATCTGAATCATTAAGGGCTAGATAACAAATGGCGCGGTATTTGTTTTTTCTGCAATCGCGAAAACTCTGGTAGAGTTAAGCTTTTTGCTCCAGTTGGGTAGAAGTAACACAAATAGCGCAAAAATCCTAATTTAAAGGGATACTAAACTCAAAGTTTTTCCTTCATGATTCAGATAGAGCACTGGTTTTCAAACCTGTTCTCAGGCCTCCCCAACAGGCTAGATTTTCTGGATTACCTAGGATGAGAGCAGGTAAAATAACTAATAACTAATTTACTAATCAGCTGATTATTTCACCTTTGTTCTAGTTCAGATATCCACAAAATGTGGCCTGTTCGGGAGGCCTGAGGACAGGTTTGAAAACCATTGAGATAGAGCATGCAATTTTAAGCCCCTTTCTAATTTATCTTCTTTCTCTTGCTATCTTTATTTTTAAAGCAAAAATGTAAGCTTATGAGCCGGCCCATTATTGTTTCAGCACCTGAGTTACACTTGCTAATTGGTGGCTAAATGTGGTAAATGTTTTTACGCAACTTGTAATAGGCTCACGAACAGACGATATCGCTTGTGCAAAACCGCTTGTGCCTTACTATCTAGCCCCAAATATTTTTTGTGGTTTTATGTTGCTGTAATTATTCATGTGTGTGTGACCTATGTCTAAAAAAATTATCTTTTTATGGGATTACATGGTATGTAACTGCCACATGTGGGATTATCATTATCATGCATTATACTAAGGCACATGCTTGTTGGAATAACTTAAAGAGGGACCAAGAAGTAGACATGTGCAATTCGTTTAGTTCTGAATTAAAATTTGGATGAAATTCAGGAGATTCGGAGATTTGGATGTATCTGAATCTCTGAATCACCCTAGTAACGAAACTAAACTAATCCGAATTCTTTTGTAACAAAACATCCAAATTAGTTTGGATTAATTTGTTTTATTCGAATGGCCATGGCACGATAGTCTGACTCTCTGGACTAATCACAATTTCTTTGCTGTTTAATATTTATTATAAAAAAAACAAAAGCATAGAGATATATTATAATTAAATATAGTGAGATAGAACAGTGAAATAATTCCTTTTGTGTTGGTTACAACCATCCGAATCAACGTAACATAAGATGACAAATTAATCCGAATATAATGAACTTCTGAACTTCCAAATGCATCCGAAACTAATGACCGCTATAACGAATCAATCCGAATGCTTCTGAAACAAATGACTGCTATATAATGAATCAATCCGAATGCAACAAAATGAAATATCGAGTCGATACGAAATGAAACTAAACTAAATTTTCAGACTACCAAAAAGATTGGAATATGACAGTAAAGTCAAAATTAAACAAATAATTCAGACTGACCATGAATTTTTAAACAGCTTTACAATTTTTTGCTGAAAAGCTACAGTAGGTAGGCTTATTAGCAACAATTGGCTCACCCCACGTGTTCAGCTATCTCCTAATAGTGCATTGCTGTTTTTTGGTTTACTCTTCAACAAAGCATACTAAGGGCCTGAAGACATAAACCTCTCCGCTCAGAAGAGATAATATAAAATTATCCTCCAGCACTGCGAACCCTAGTAAGATTCTAAAAAGGCAGATTTTGCTATACCTCTCCAAGGAGCGTTCCCTGTATTTCTGTATGCGAAGGAGAGACAGACACAGTTCAATATAGAACTGCATGACATGAGAGTTCTGCTGCATTTACTCTTTGTACTTTGTATTTTATAATATTTTACACTTCAGATTAAGTTTTATAACTTTCCAAATATGCACTTTCTATATTTTAATGCATACAGAGTATTTAGGTTTGTGATTTTATAAATTAGGATTGACAGTTTCTGTGTAACTTTAACAAAATAGACTCATACTTTGTATATTTAAGTGTATATTTTACAAATTACATTGCACTTTGTATTTCTACTATTTAAAATGAAACTGAAAAACCGAGAGCTTTAGTTTCTCATAGAACTACTATTAATTTCTATAGGCCTGATAATCAAATATTCTCTAGTTTGGAGAGAAATTTTAGTGCCGACTTCACAGGGGCTGAACTCACTGAATTCTAAAATAAAAATAGTGGAACCTGGAATCTCTAGAGAGATGAGTGATGCCTTCCATAATGAGGATCTATGGGATACAGAATTTCACAGGGGAGAAAGCGAGGTGAACAGGAGAATATCTGTAGTGGTACCAGGGGTACTCTCTTACCTGGGCGTTTGCGGGTGTCCATGTAGCTGTGCACGCAAATTGGCGGTTGTCTGCGCATGTGCGCAAATTCGTGGGTGTCTGCGCACATGCACGTCATGTTCCCGGCTTCTGACAGACAGGGGGGGGTGTTCTGTGGTCACACCCTTGTCTCCCATAGATGTTCAGGCAACTGCTGCACCTGCGTTACCTGAGCAACAGTGGCGTTCCTGGCCCTTGCAGGGGTTAAAGCCTGGACAGCCCTTTCACTCATTGCTGAGTTATTCTTCTGGCTGATTCACAGAGACTAAGCACTTATCCTGTTTCCTTTACCTTGTATTCTGGATTTCCCAAATTTTCCAGATTTACCAAATGGTAGAGTATATAAATAGGTATGAATATACAGTACAGATAAATATGTGCAAGTTAGTCACTTTTAAATGACAATAGGTTGATCTATGAATATCAAATAATATCAATATGACTGTGTGGTAAACAGTTATAATCCATTGAAGTTTTAAAGATGATTATTATTTATTATTTATTATTGGTTATTTGTAGAGCGCCAACAGATTCCGCAGCGCTGTAAACAGAGGGTAGTACAACAAAACAATTAAAGGGATTAAAGGGCCCTGCCAAGAGTTGCACTGTTGTAATTAGCTCTTAAGAAGGTGATCTACAAACAGCTGGACTTAAGGGGGTTCAAGGGATAGCAATGGACGAGTGGAACTGGTATAAAGTAAGGTTAGCATAGGTTGTATGCATCCCTGAACAGTAGAATCTTTAGGGAGAGCTTGAAGCTTTCAAAACTAGGGGAGAGTCTTGTGGGGCGAGGCAGAGAGTTCCACAAGATGGGAGCCAGTTTGGAGAAGTCCTGTAAACGGGAGTGATGAGCTAACCAGAGAGGTCATGAGCAGAGCGAAGGGGACGGGAGGGAGAGTATCTGGAGACAAGGTCTGAGATATAGGGGGGAGCAGTGCAGTTGAGGGCTTTGTATGTCAGAGTGAGAATTTTGTGTTTGATCCTAGAGGCAAGAGGAAGCCAGTGAAGGGATTGGCAGAGAGGAGCAGCAGATGAAGAGCGACATGTAAGGAAGATGAGTCTGGCAGAGGCATTCATTATGGATTGTAAGGGAGCTAGGCAGCAGTTGGGGAGACCAGAGAGGACAGAGTTGCAGTAATCAAGGTGGGAAAGAATGAGAGAGTGGATTAAAATCTTAGTTGTGTCTTGTGTAAGGAAGTGTCTACATTTTGGAGATGTTTTTAAGGTGGAAGCGGCAGGCTTTTGCCAAGGACTGAATGTGAGGAGTGAAGGAAAGATCTGAGTCAAATGTGACCCCGAGACATCGGGCATGCTGGGTAGGGGTAATGATGGAGTTGTCTACAGTTATAGAGATATTGGGGGTGGAGATTTTGGAAGAAGGGGAGAAAATGATTAGCTCAGTTTTGGAGAAATTTAGCTTGAGGTAGTGAGAGGACATCCAGGAAGAGATGTGAGAAAGACAGTTAGTGACATGGGTTAGCAAGGAAGGAGATAGGTCTGGTGCAGAGAAGTAGATTTGGGTGTCATCGGCATACAAATGATATTGGAAACCGTGTGACTTAATTAGGGAACCTAGTGATGACGTATAGATTGAGAAGAGAAGGGGACCGAGGACAGAGCCTTGCGGTACTCCGACAGAAAGTGGTGACGGGGCAGAGGAGGCTCCAGAGAAGGCTACACTGAAGGTACGGTTTGATAGGTAGGAAGAGAGCCACAGATGCCGAAGGATTGGAGGGTTTGGAGCAAAAGAGGGTGGTCAACAGTGTCAAAGGCTGTGGACAGATCAAGGAGGATAAGCAGAGAGAAGTGGCCTTTTGATTTTGCTGTAAGTAGGTCGTTGGTGACCTTAACGATAGCTGTCTCTGTGGAGTGATAGGGACGAAATCCAGATTGCAGCAGGTCAAGAAGGGAGTTTAACGTAAGGAAATGGGATAGGCGTGCGTATACTAGTTTTTCGAGAAGCTTTGAAGCAAGAGGGAGGAGGGAAATAGGGCGGTAGTTGGATGGGGAGGTAGGATCAAGGGAAGGTTTTTTGAGGATAGGTGTGACCAGTGCATGTTTCATTGATGAGGGAAATGTACCAGTGCTGAGGGAGAGGTTGAAAATGCGTGTGAGTATAGGGGTAAGTGTAGCAGAGAGGGAGGGGAGTAGCTGTGAGGGGATAGGGTCAAAGGGACAGGTAGTGAGGTGAGAGCGCAGTATAAGTGCAGACACTTCTTCCTCAGTAACAGGGGAGGATGAACTAAGTTTCAGGTTATGAGGGTTGTGGTTGAGTGAGAGCATTTGAGGGAGGGGGAGAATGGAATTATGTTGAGAGCTGATTTCATGTCTGATGGAGTCAATTTTGTTAATGAAGTGACTGGCAAAGTCTTGAGCTGACAGAGAAGTTGTATTAGGAAGTGGGGGAGGGCGGAGTAGAGTATTGAAAGTGGAGAACAGACGTTTTGGGTTTGAAGAAAGATTAGAGATAAGAGTAGAGAAGTAGTGTTGCTTGTGGAGAATAAGGGCAGAATAGTAGGAGTTCAAGATTAATTTGTAATGAAGAAAATCAGCCGTTCAGCAGTACGGGAACATCTGCGTAGGTACCGTGTCAGAGGAGTATGCCAGGGCTGGGGATGAGTGTGTGATTTCCGAGCTATGGTAAGAGGGGCGAGATTGTCAAGGACGGATATAAGGGTGGAATTATAGTGGCAGATAGATTGTTCAGGGCAGGAAAAGGAGGAGAAGGATGAGAGGAGCGGTTTAAGGGAATTAGCAAGTTGTTGCTGATCTAAAGACATAATGCTTCTGTGAAGTTTGGTGTGAGGAGTAGAAGGAGGTAGAGTTGTAGGAAGGGATGATATGTTGCAAGTAAGGAGATGGTGGTCAGAAAGAGGAAAAGGGGAGTTTGAGAAGTTAGAGAGAGTGCATCGATAGCTAAAGATCAGGTCAAGAGAGTGACCGTCTTTGTGAGTGGGAGAATCAGTCCATTGTTACAGACCGAAAGAGGAAGTGAGTTGCAGAAGTTGTTTAGCAGATGAGGCAGTGGGATTGTTAAGGGGGATGTTGAAGTCACCAAGAATGAGGGCAGGGGTGTCTGAGGAAAGAAAATATGGTAGCCAGGCAGCCAAGTGATCTAGAAATTGAGTTGAGGAGCCAGGGGGTCGGTATATGACTGCAACACGTACAGAGAGAGGGGAGAATAAGCGAATCATGTGGGTTTCGAATGAGGGAAAAGTGAGGGAAGAGATAGGACGTATTTGTTGAAAGGTGCAACGAGAGGAAAGTAAAATACCTACACCACCTCCTTGTCTATTACCAGACCTAGGAGTGTGGCTGAAGTTGAGACCCCCATGTGACAGAGCAGCAGTGGATGCTGTGTCTAGGGGAGAGAGCCAGGTTTCTGTTAGGGCCAGAAGGTTGAGGGAGCGGGAGATGAAGAGGTCATGTATAGAAGTGAGCTTGTTGCAAACAGAGCAAGACTTCCAGAGTGCACAAGTGAAAGGGGTAGTGGCTTTAGATGCAAGAGGAATGTGAGTAAGGTGTGCAGAGTTTTGTTTTCTGAGTCTATGGGATGGTACACATGGATGTGCATGGCTTGTCAGTGGTTGGGGACCAGGATTAGGGGAGATGTCACCAGCAATAAGTAGAAGCTCATCAAGTCCATTACGCTCTCTGCGGCCTTAGAAGTGATATCGGCTACTTTGGAGACTTATTTTGCTACACCCGGAATGTTAAATGTGTGACAAGTGGTGCTATGATCAGTTTCTATGCATACATCATCAAGCTAAGAAATAACATGCTAAAGATAAACCTTGTAATCACATAAAAAATAGCACTATTTCAGTTTTCTGAAAATATAAATTTATTCTGTCTTATTAAAACATATATCATAAGGGGGGGCAGAGTTAACCGCTGAAGTGACCAGGTGTGTTTTGCAGGAGCTCATGGCTCCTATATCTAATAATGGAGGTTATTTTGTAAATGTGAGTCTTAATTCTATATTAACAGACACATCTCATCTCCAAGACCATTGAAGGAAACAGACAGATTGAACCAGGGTCATGCTACTTTCCTAGGACCCATATTAGCGCCACATGTAATGGCATCTCTGAAAAGTCTGAACTGCCTATGTGCCATGCAGACCAACCAGTGAATCAACAACTGGGAATGTGAATCCATGAGGCTGATAGCTGACCAAACTGATGACCTTAGACAGCGAGTGAGGGAAGTTTTCCCAAGGCTACTGACACAAGCCATGGATTGCTTTATAGGTCTCCGCACCTATCATAACTACACGCTGTCCACATGGACCTGACGAGAATAAGAACAGCCGCAAAGACACAGTCGTTGTGCCTAAACTGGTGGATCTGGCAACTGGTGCCTTAGAATCGGAAGCCTTCACATCTGAGAATAGCGGCTGGCTTGATCCACACATGCAAGCCGAAACCCAATATAGTGGCCCACAATTAGTGGAGCACAATATTGGGCTTACACTCTACACAAGCAAAATATTTGCACTCCACTCCGTAATGCCAGCACACATAAATGTGCGCTTGTATAACAAGTGCGGCACAATGCGAACACAACCTCTCGTTTGCATTGTCAGGAAGCCAATCGTTCACAAGAGTGCACTTCCATAGGCTTCAATAGGAGCCACGTTTTCATGTCGCTTGACATGGCAAACCACCTAGCGTAGTGCAGGGGACAAATTGCACAGTGTTGTACAGCAATAAATATATACAGTATATATATATATATATATATACATGTATATTTATGTGTTTATAAGTGTATACAGGGAGTACAGAATTATTAGGCAAGTTGTATTTTTGAGGATTAATTTTATTATTGAACAACAACCATGTTCTCAATGAACCCAAAAAACTCATTAATATCAAAGCTGAATAGTTTTGGAAGTAGTTTTTAGTTTGTTTTTAGTTATAGCTATTTTAGGGGGATATCTGTGTGTGCAGGTGACTATTACTGTGCATAATTATTAGGCAACTTAACAAAAAACAAATATATACCCATTTCAATTACTTATTTTTACCAGTGAAACCAATATAGCATCTCAACATTCACAAATATACATTTCTGACATTCAAAAACAAAACAAAAACAAATCAGTGACCAATATAGCCACCTTTCTTTGCAAGGACACTCAAAAGCCTGCCATCCATGGATTCTGTCAGTGTTTTGATCTGTTCACCATCAACATTGCGTGCAGCAGCAACCAGAGCCTCCCAGACACTGTTCAGAGAGGTGTACTGTTTTCCCTCCTTGTAAATCTCACATTTGATGATGGACCACGGGTTCTCAATGGGGTTCAGATCAGGTGAACAAGGAGGCCATGTCATTAGATTTTCTTCTTTTATACCCTTTCTTGCCAGCCACGCTGTGGAGTACTTGGACGCGTGTGATGGAGCATTGTCCTGCATGAAAATCATGTTTTTCTTGAAGGATGCAGACTTCTTCCTGTACCACTGCTTGAAGAAGGTGTCTTCCAGAAACTGGCAGTAGGACTGGGAGTTGAGCTTGACTCCATCCTCAACCCGAAAAAGGCCCCACAAGCTCATCTTTGATGATACCAGCCCAAACCAGCACTCCACCTCCACCTTGCTGGCGTCTGAGTCGGACTGGAGCTCTCTGCCCTTTACCAATCCAGCCACGGGCCCATCCATCTGGCCCATCAAGACTCACTCTCATTTCATCAGTCCATAAAACCTTAGAAAAATCAGTCTTGAGATATTTCTTGGCCCAGTCTTGACGTTTCAGCTTGTGTGTCTTGTTCAGTGGTGGTCGTCTTTCAGCCTTTCTAACCTTGGCCATGTCTCTGAGTATTGCACACCTTGTGCTTTTGGGCACTCCAGTGATGTTGCAGCTCTGAAATATGGCCAAACTGGTGGCAATTGGCATCTTGGCAGCTGCACGCTTGACTTTTCTCAGTTCATGGGCAGTTATTTTTTGGTTTTTCCACACGCTTCTTGCAACCCTGTTGACTATTTTGAATGAAACGCTTGATTGTTCGATGATCACGCTTCAGAAGCTTTGCAATTTTAAGAGTGCTGCATCCCTCTGCAAGATATCTCACTATTTTTGACTTTTCTGAGCCTGTCAAGTCCTTCTTTTGACCCATTTTGCCAAAGGAAAGGAAGTTGCCTAATAATTATGCACACCTGATATAGGGTGTTGATGTCATTAGACCACACCCCTTCTCATTACAGAGATGCACATCACCTAATATGCTTAATTGGTAGTAGGCTTTCGAGCCTATACAGCTTGGAGTAAGACAACATGCATAAAGAGGATGATGTGGTCAAAATACTCATTTGCCTAATAATTCTGCACTCCCTGTATACACATATTAACACATACATATAGATGTATATAAGCATATACGAGTTGTATGCAAAAGTTTAGGCACCCCTGACAATTTCCATGATTTTCATTTATAAATAATTGGGTGTTTGGATCAGCAATTTCAATTTGATCTATCAAATAACTGAAGGACACAGTAATATTTCAGTAGTGAAATGAGGTTTAATGGATTAACAGAAAATGTGCACTATGCATCAAAACGAAATTAGACATGTGCATAAATTTGGGCACCCTTATCATTTTGTTGATTTGAATACCTGTTACTACCTAGCACTGATTAATTGGAACACACAATTGGTTTGGTGAACCCATTAAGCCTTGAACTTCATAGACAGGTGCATCCAATCATGAGAAAAGATATTTAAGGTGGCCAATTGCAAGTTATTGTTCTCTTTGACTCTCCTCTCAAGAGTGGCAACATGGGGGCCTCAAAACTACTCTCAAATGACCCGAAAACAAAGATTGTTCAACATTATGGTTTAGGGCAAGGCTACAAAAAGCTATTGCAGAGATTTAAGCTGTCAGTGTCCACTGTGAGAAACATAGTGAGGAAATGGAAGACCACAGGCACAGTTCTTGTTAAGGCCAGAAGTGGCAGGCCAAGTAAAATATCAGAGAGGCAAAGGCAAAGGATGGTGAGAATGGTCAAAAACAACCCACAGACCACCTCCAATGACCTACAACATCATCTTGTGTCACTGTGCATCGTTCAACAATTCAGCGCACTTTGCACAAGGAGAAGCTGTATGGGTGAGTGATGCCACGCTACAAACAGAGTCGCTTGAGGTATGCAAACGCACATTTCGACAAGCCAGCTTCATTTTGGAAGAAGGTGCTGTGGACTGATGAAACAAAGATTGAGTTATTTGGTCATAACAAGGGGCATTATGCATGGTGGCAAAAGAACACAGCGTTCCAAGACAAACACTTCCTTCCCACAGTAAAATTTGATGGATGTTCCATCATGCTGTGGGGCTCTGTGGCCAGTGCCAGTACTGGGAATCTTGTTAAAGTTGAGGGTTGCATGGATTCCAATCAATATCAGCAGATACTTGAGAATAATGTTGAGGAATCAGTCCCAAAGTTGAAGTTACGCCAGGGCTGGATATTTCAACAAGACAACGACCCAAAACACTGCTTAAAATCTACTCTGGCATTAATGCAGAGGAACAAGTACAATGTTCTGGACAGGGCATCCCAGTCCCCAGGGCCGCCTACTAGAAATTTCGGGGCCCCTGATTTAACCATTGATCAGGCCCCCCCCCTCCTTTGACATGTGAAATTTTTGACCAAGTGACTAAAACGTATATATGCACTTTATTCTTAAGTGTCTATTTAAACTTGGAAATGTTGTAAAGGTAGTAACATACACTGAAACACACACACACACACACACACTCACACATAAGGATTCACATATAGACACTCTAGCAAACACCCAAAGAAACTCAGACACAGACACCCAAACAGACACTTAGCACTTGTTTACACTGACCTGACAAGTAATGAGGTAAACTACAGTTTTGTAAAAAAAGGAGATTTAGAAAACAAAATATGGAGTTCTGATTATCTTTTTGTAAAGGAAGATGCCAACTAAATGATGACAACAGCATGCAGGGGCTGAAAGGAAGGGCCCTGAACTGCCTAAACAATAATTTAAAGGTTAAATGGTAGATTGGTGACTTCCGGAAAGGTCTCATTAGTCTCAAAGTCTGTAGAAAGATGTGAATAATCAGTAGTAAGGTCAAAATGTCCTAAAAAGGAACAGACAATGGACACACAAACACAAACTCAAACTTGCACATGCACCCAAGGAAACACCAACAGAGACAGCCTCAGAAAACACACAAAGACATACACACACACACAGAGACACCCACAGAAAACACAGAAAGACATGCATACACACCCTCACTGAGACATCCACAGAAAACACACACCCTCACAGAGACACCCACAGAAAACACAGACATACATACACACACACACACACCCTCACAGAGACATCCACAGAAAACACAGACATACACACCCACCCTCACAGAGGCATTCAGAGAAAATACACAAAGACAAACACACGCCCACCCTCACAGAGACACCCATAGAAAAAGCTCAAAGATATATGCACACACCCTCACAGACATCCACAGAAAATGCACAAAGACATACACACCCACCCTCACAGAGATACCAACAGAAAAAAAAATACATACACACTCATAGAGACACAAACCAAAGCACAAAGACATAAACACAGACACCCACAGAAACACTCACAGGAGGAAACATTTATGCACTTTGCATCCCCTAAATCAACAATCAGTTTGTGACATGCATGATAAAAAAATGCAGAAATTAAGAGATCACTTTTTAAAGAATCATATTTGTAAATGTGCAAACAAAAATAATTCTGTGAATTCAAAATTGTACATTAATGATCTGGGTAGATGGCTAGATGAAGAAAAGTACTTTTAAAAGGTTGACATATGTTTGTTTGATATTTTCCCCATTTCCCCCAACCAAGAGCACCACTTCAAATATAGTGTGCAAATGTTCCCATCTGTCAGCTATACTTGTGGATTTTGAAAATGCTGTACTCTATATGGTCTTGGTGGAACCATAAGCTGTGGTACTCATACCATTAGATCTGGTTAAATGCAGGACTTAAGATGGTTGGTATGCATTTCAAAATTAAGTCAGCTGTAGAGTAAACTGAACAGTTTTAAGTTAACCTGTCTCATTTCCAACACTGAGCAATCTTAGTCTGAGAGTATAACATGCTATGTAGATGCAAAAATCTTAGATCAAATGCCTCCTTGTATCTGGAAAGTCCTTGCATAAAGGAGCAGTAAACTGGAATGTAATATATATCATTTGTGTATTGAGGAGGAAACATTTCTGCATGGTTTTAAATATAGAATTTCTACAGCATTGTCAAATAATCATAAATACACTGCTGCTAAAAAATGTGTTTTTATGGACCCCTGGCCCCACCATACAACTACTACCACACGGAAGTTACAATCTTAAATTGCACAAAGAAATAAAACACATTTGCTAAGTAATTCCTACCTCCTCTGCAAATGAAAGTGATCAGCCGTCTGACTCAGGCACACACTCTACAAGCAAAGTGCCAAGTCTGTCTCACATTGTGCATAGTGGTTTAGTGCACACTCAGAAATCCTCTCAAATGCTAATACTTTACTCCTTGTAATAACATTTCCCATCCTCAATTAGCACTCTGCTGTAGTACCCACTGGTGGCTGCCAAAATTAAAAAATTTTTTTTTTTTTTTTAGTTCTTGCCTCATGGGGCCCCCCTAGCCCATTGGGCCCCTGACAGGAGTCACCCCTGTCACCCCCTAATGGCGGCCCTGCCAGTCCCCAAACCTGAATATCATTGAAAATCTGTGGGGTGATTTGAAGCAGGCTGTCCATGCTCCAAAACTATCAAACCTTATTGAACTGGAGATTTTTGCAAGGAGGAATGGTCCAAAATACCGTCATCCAGAGTCTGTGGGGTGATTTGAAGCGGGCTGTCCATGCTCGACAACCATCAAACCTAATTGAACTGGAGATGTTTTTCAAGGAGGAATGGTCCAAAATACCTTCATCCAGAATCCAGATACTCATAACAGACTATAGGAAGCGTCTAGAGGCTGTTATTTCTGCTAAAGGAGGCTCTACTAAATATTGATGCAATATTTCTGTTGGGGTGCCCAAATTTCTGCACCTGTCTAATTTAGTTTTGATGCATATTGCAAATTTTCTGTTAATCCAATAAACCTCATTTCACTACTGAAATATTACTGTGACCTTATTTGATAGATCAAAATTAAATTTCTTATTCAAACACCCAATTATTTATAAATGAAAATCATGGAAATTGTCAGGGGTGCCTAAACTTTTGCATACAACTGTAGATATATATTTATAGTGAAAACACAGTTCCCCATTGACCTTAATGTAAAGGCACTTCAGTTGCAGTTTTTTTCCCCAAACACCCCACATCCCCTCTCTTTAACCTTAGAACTATCAGAATCAAATCCAAAGGATTCCAAGATAGTAAATAAGTTGATTCAAGTTTTTAATGCCCTATCCAAAGTGCCTAAGACCTTTGAAGCACCAGACTTGTTTATAGAATATATAGCCAAAGAATGGAAGAAACCAGGCATTCCTTTTGAACCTTCTAACAGGTTCAAAAGAATGTATCCACTCTCAGAAAATAATTTAACAGCTAACACCTTAGTTAAACACACTACTATTCCTATGGAAGATATTTCTTAGTTTAGGGATCCAATGGACCGCAAATCTGAGTCCTTGCTTAGGAAATGATTCTCCCAATCAGCTCTCGATCTTATACATGCAGTAGCAATCACCTGCGGCATTCTTCTAGTGTGATTATTTTTCTCAGATGGTTTCTGATCAATCTTCTGTGGATATTCGCAACTGCATTAAAGCCCTTAAGATAGTTAATGATTTAATTTGTGATGCAGTCTTGCAGATATGTCCATTTCTGTTTTATTAAAGGGACACTGAACCCAAATTTTTTCTTTCGTGATTCAGAAAAAGCATGCAATTTTAAGTAACTTTCTTATTTACTCCTATTATCATTTTTTCTTTGTTCTCTTGCTATCTTTATTGAAAAAGAAGTCATCTAAGCTTTTTTTTGATTCAGGACTCTGGACAGCACTTTTTATTGGTGGATGAATTTATCCCCCAATCAGCAAGAACAACCCAGGTTGTTCACCAAAAATGGGCCGGCATCTAAACTTACATTCTTGCATTTCAAATAAAAATACCAAGAGAATTAAGAAAATTTGATAATAGGAGTAAATTAGAAAGTTGCTTAAAATTTCATCTGAATCACAAAAGAAAAAAATGGGTTCAGTGTCCCTTTAAGGAGAGCTTTATGGCTTAAATCTTGGTCAGCTGATATGGTCTCTGAGAATAGGCTATTATCAGTCCATTTTGAAGGGAAGATGCTTTTTGGATCGGAATTTGATTCTATTATATTATTCGGATCTCAAATCTCTGAATTTGACAGCGTGGAGGTTGAACGCCTAGTTTTCAAAAACAGAGGTTTCTCAGATTCAGTTATCTCTACTCTACTGCAAGCCAGAAAGTCTGTCATGCAGAAAATTTATCATAAGATTTGGAAAGCTTAATTTCTTTGGTGTTCTTCCCAAGGTTTGTCTTGGAAATCTTTTAGAATCCCCAAAATTCTTCAGTTCCTTCAGGTTATTTAAAGTGTCAGATTTCTGCATTATCTGTTTTGTTTCACAAGAAGCTGGCTAAGTTGCCTGGTGAGAATTTGCTCTGTTATTAAGCCTATTTCTCCCCCTTGGAATTTGAATCTGGTTATTTTTGTTTTGCAAGGTGTCCCCTTTGAACCTATGCATTCTCTGGACCTATAGTTATTATCATGGAAAGTTCTCATTCTTTTAGCCATTTCTTCTGATAGAAGAGTTTCTGAATTATCATCTTTGTCTTCTGATCCCCCCATTTTTGTTTTTTTTATCAGGATAATATACTAAATATGATTTTCTTCCAAAGGTAGTGCCTTCAGAAAATATTCAGGAGATTGTTGTTCCTTCTGTGTGCCCAAATCCTTCTAACTCTAAAGAACATCTTCTACACAATTTGCATGTAGTTAGAGCCTTAAAATTTTATCTTTAGGCTACTTTAGACAGACTTTCAGGTTCCAAAAATGGTCAAAAGGTTACAGAGGTGGCTTTGGCATCATGGCTTAAGCGGACTATTCATAAGGCCTACTCGGTTGCGGGAAAACTGTCTCCAAAAAGAGTAAATACTCATTCTACTAGATCTGTATCTACTATTTGGGCCTCCAAAAATAACTACTCCTTGGAACAGATTTGCAAGGCGGCAAATTGGTCTTCTCTCCATATCTTTTTTGAATTTCACCATTATGATTCTTCCAAAGCTGCTTTTGGCAGGAAAGTCCTTCAGGCCACAGTGTCCTGCAATGTGAACTTCCATTATTTTGTCCCACCCTTCCTTAACATAGACTCTCAGCTTGGGTATTGTATCCCACATGTTGTGGACACCTATGAACTCTCATCATCCTACAAAAGGAAACAGAATATATACTTACTGATAAATTTCTTTCAGGATGATGAGAGTCCATAGGACCCGCCGAGTTTTTTTATCTTATCCCTGCTTTCTGTCTTTCCTACCCTTTTCTTTCTCTCTCCTCTGCTCAACTGTACATAAACTGAATGGGGAGAGGAGATGGGAGGAATTAAAGCTCTTGCGAGGGATCTTGACCTCCTCCTAGTAGAAAATATATCACACATGTTATAGACATCTATGGACTCTTATTTCATTCTGAAAGAAATACATTTATCGGTAAGTATAAATACTGTTTTTTGAAAGCAAGAAAATGGATGAAAATCATGGGGAAGTAGGCATAATTAATTTCTATTTTCAGATTTGCATGATGGAAAATAAGGCCACTGTGGTCAGTATGTTCTAAAGAAGTGGGACATATAAAGTCTGTTACAAATTATTATTTTCCTTACCATTCACATACCAATGGTGGATTGATGTGTATAGACTCCAATAAAACTGTCTGGGGTGTAACTTGTTGAGATCAGTTCCCACTAAGAAAATGTTATCTGATGGAATCCATTTCACTCATAAACATTCTAGAAGTGAGAGTGATATATCTTTTATGATAGCATTTTCAGAGAGTGTAGTAGAAATTCCTACAAATACATCAGGACAGCCATGACCTATATACAGTTCCTGGGGAGGAACACATTTTCATCAAGAGCTTAAGGAAGAAATAAAGCTGACATTTTTATAGGCAAAAAAGAATGCAGAAATTGTAACCACAATTAAACTTTTTAAAAATATAAATTTTGAGACAGGTGAGCTTAGTAGAATCTTCAGATGGAATAGCAGATTTACCAAGAAGTTTTTAACATAAAAGCAAATCAATGGGGTTATCTATTGTGAATCTGTTGGCGTCCAATAACAATCATTAAGTGCATTTATACTTCAGCCTTTACCCCCTCAGATATGGGGTTTTAAAAGTATTCATAATTTTTTTCTAATACTACTGATATCCTACTTTCTATGCAATATCAAGTAAAAAGGAACCAAATGTATTGCCTGGTTCCACTTTGGTCAAGGAGGCCATGGTACCTGTTATTGGGGCAATTAGCAGTAAAAGTTCTGTGGATAATTCTGATTATTCTATCCTTGGTACAGGTATAGGGGCCGAATTTTAAAGCTCCGAATGGAGCTTGATGCCCCCTGCTCTGAGGCAGCGGACAGAAGTCAACCCGATCGAATATGATCGGGTTGATTGACACCACCTGCTAGTGGCCGATTTGCTACAAATTTGCAGGGGGCAGTATTGCACAAGCAGTTCTGGTGAACTGCTTGTGCAATGATAAATGCTGATAGCGTATGCTGTCGGCATTTATCAATGTGCAGCGGACATGATACGCTACATTGTATCATGTCCGCTCGCACTTCGATAAATATGCCCCATAATCTAGATTTTATTAAGGAGACAAATATTTTGCATTACTTTCTTTACTGCTCAAACTGCAGCTTTTACAGCACAAGAAAAAAACAAATCAAGTTCATACAAACAGAGAAAAAACATTTGCATGGCAACAAACAAGAAAAACATATCAGCCAATGACTAAGCAGATATACAGTCACCAGATGTAGATGACTAATGAGAAACCCCATCAGAGATACAAGGGTCACAAACGCACTGTATTCCTCCTCTTTCAATGTTGCTGCAAAACTGAAGAAGGTAGAGCGGTAAGTGCCATATGTGCCATAGAGGCTTAAAAATTTAAATTCCACCGATTAGAAACAGGACAAACACTTTCCAAGTCAGGAAGACTTGTTTAAGTTGAGAAGTAGAAGATAAAATGTTGAGGATGAGGCTCCAAAGGTGAAGGCTGATGAAGCCAGAGATGAAGAAGTAGTGTGGAGAACAAGATATTGAAGGATGACAGTATTGTGTTTGGAAGATCATTGAATCTGAGCTGAAACATAAACAGAAATTTAGGAAGAACGATAAAAGAAGAGACAAAAGCAAATAGGGATGGAAATGAATCATGAGGGTGTAAAAAATATTTGTCTCTGTGTCTTTAATAAAATGTGGATAATACCTGCACCAAGGCTAGTATAATCAAAATTTTATTACAAGACAAGAGATTCATATTTTGCAAGTTTAAAGCACCTAATAAAAGAAAAAGAAAGCAGGATGGTTGATAGGTTTAAAATGAAATTGGCTAAATGTAGAGGAAGAAGACCAATCTGCTGCCTTCAAAATATTTTGCAAAGAACAAGATTTAAAAAAGAGGCTGCTCCTCTTATTGAGTGAGGGGAAAAGATAGAAGGAACACAAGCCTCAGACATGATCCATTTTACCCATCTGGATATAGAGGTGGAAGAAACAGGTCTAAAAGGGGAAACATGAGATAAGTAACTTTTTAGATGAAGGAAGACACATAGGGGCCTATCTATCAAGCTCCGAAAGGAGCTTGACAGCTCGTGTTTCCGGCGAGTCTTCAGATTCGCCAGAAACAGCAGTTATGAAGCAGCGGTCACAAAGACTGCTGCTTCATAACCTGTCCGCCTGCTCTGAGCAGGCGTACAGACATCGCCGGAAATCAACCCGATCGAGTATGATCGGGTTGATTGACACCTCCCTGCTGGCGGCCCATTGGCCGCGAGTCTGCAGGGGGCAGCGTTGCACCAGCAGCTCTTGTGAGCTGCTGGTGCAATGCTGAATACGGAGAGTGTATTGCTCTCCCCATTCAGCGAGGTCTGGCGGACCTGATCCGCACTGTCGGATCAGGTCCGCCTATCTGGCCAGTTATGTACTTAGTATATGTATTATATGTGGATGCAATGTTTTTATCATATTTTACCCAAGATTATGCCAAGTATTTTAGATATTTTTATAACTGTGAATTTAAGCAGATTGTTGGACATTGTACTATTATTATTTTAGAATGAAATATATGTCACACATTATGACTAGTTGACAAACAGCTGACCTATGCACTTCATGTGTTAAACGGAGCATAGTACACACTTATTCGAATGTCAGGTAGTGACGCTGAATAAGAAGCGATTATTGGGTAATTTGGGAGTGTTACAGCTTAAGTATTGGATTATAGGAATATGAGTCACTCCCATTTTGTCACACACCCACAAATACTAACCTAAAAGGGAGGATTATAGACAGGAAGGGCATAGCCTCTGATGAAGCGGGGAGGAGCCCGCAAAATGCGTAAGGCCACGCCCACAGCTTGTTTTGGGAGAAGTGAATGTGAGCACAGCAGGGATTGGACTGCAGCCAGCATATTTCGGTTCTCTCTGTGTAGTGCTATCACACGATCTCCATGTATCATAGTGTTTACAATTACACTATTGTCCCTTACAGCCACGTTAACATTAAGTTCCCTATATAAATGGATACTGAACTGTACGGCTGGAGTGGGACAGAGATTAACTTTCAAGGCAGACACATACCTCATATATTTGAGGGGAACTTTGTGAGTGTAACATCATTTTATGTATAACAATAAAGCATTGTTTTTAAAAACTGCACTTAGATCTTGGATGCGCTCCATTTTGTTCTGTGTTACAGAGTGATTCGTTTCATATTCATTAGAGTCTGAGAGTGAACACCGGTGGGCTAAGAACGAGCAGCAACCTCATTACATTCTGGATCAAGTAAAATATATGTAATCCGGTTGTTATTTTAAGAACTGTTGTCTTTTAAAGGGACATTTTTGGTCAGTTGGTGTTATTAACACTTGTACACCTATTGTTTATGCGCTTGTGTTGGTGTGCTGGACATTATTCACAGCCTAACTGATCATTAAGGAGATTGTGTTTTATCATTATTATTTATAATTTTTATGTGGCGCTGTCTATAAGGTTGTATGTGTAGAGTTTTTAAAACTTGTAATGGCAGCGCTATAGGGAATTTAATAGCGCCACTTTTGTTGCGTTCGTTAATTTCCCTATAGCGCTCAAAACTAGTAATCTAGGTGTTTATTTGTTTTCTTGTTGTGCTGTAAAAGCTGCAGTAGAAAAACTAAAGCAAAATAGGAGTATTTGGTCTTGTAAAAAAAAAATCCCTGTTTCTAGGGATACTTCTTCTGAGATCACTTTGTCAATCACACAAGTTGAGCTTCAACTTGGTTGCTGGTTAATCTAGTTCCAGTTATCAAGAGTTTAATTTAAACATGAAAATAAAGGTTTACAGCTTATTACAGGAATTTGGATGTTCTATTCTTCATATTGGATGACCCAGTATTATGCTTTTAATAATCGAATTTTCATTTATGTTACATTTTTACATGGCAGTAATTTGTAAGGTCTCAATTGTTTGTACTGCGTTGTATTCGTTCTCATTGATGAGTATTTAGGGAGAGACAAGATAACATGAAATGTAATCCAAATATAATAATTTAACCCCCTTCACCCAAAAAGACATATATATATATACGCTGTGCAGTACTTTTCCTATCGTACCGCACAACGCATATATATGTCTCAGCCTCAAGAAGCTCCACCAGTCTCGGCTGTTAAGTTACAGCCGACAGCTGGAGTTCCTGAGCTCCAGGCATCTGCCGCATATGGAACCGTAGCGCAATCGGTGCTCCGGTTCTATATGAGGGCAACTGCCTGATTGTTACAGACGGTGACACTGTGTGTGTCACCGTATGTAACGATCTTTGCTTGTGCTGTTGGGAGGTATGGGTGGGAGGCAGGTGGGCTGCCCAGCAGCAGAGGGAGGGGGAGGGAGTGGGAAGGTCCTACTCTACAGAAAATAAAAATATAGTCACAGGGAGGGATAGGGCAGCTACACTACAGAAAAGGGGATGCGGGGGGGGGGTCACTAACTTGTGATTTGCGGGTGGGGGAGGTGGTGGGTACTGGCAAACAGCTGGCAGAATAATAGAAGTGCGGTGCTCAGCTGCAATTAGCGACCTTCTAATTACCAAAAAGCAATGGCAAAGCCATATATGTCTGATATTTCTGAACAAAGGGGATCCCAGAGAAGCTTTTACAGCCATTTGTGTCATGGTTGCACAAGCAGTATGTAAATAATTTTAGTGAGAGATCCAAAGTTTGATAAAAAAGTAACAATTTTTTGTATTTGTTCACATTTATCTGTGAAATGGTGGCATGAAATATACCAAAATGAGCCTAGATCAATACCTTGGGTTGTCTTATTTAAGTAGAGGAAGCTTACTGGTGTCTATTGTCTAGGCATATAAGCCAAGGTAAATAAATGACTGTATTTGTATTCAATTTATTGTTCTGTTAAATTATTTGGGGGATTATGTGTTATAGTTTACAGGGAGGTAGTGTATTTCATAAGAGGGGGTGTTGGAATTGGGCATCATGTCCCTTAGGAGGATGGTTGAGATAGGGAGTGAGATTGTTTAAGGAGACTTACATTTTAGGGTGGGTGCAATGGGAGAGTGTATGGCTGTTAATTAGATATTAGAGGGGTTATTAGGATATGATTGTGCAGAGGTGGTAATTAAGAAAGACTGTTTGGATGGAGTAATTAATTATTTGGTGGATTACTGTAATGGGGGATTATGTTGGAGGTGAAATACATGTTAAGGGATTATATTGTTGGGGGGAACAGGGACAGCAATTCAATCTATTTTGGCTAGGCTGGGTCATTGTTAGGTAGTGGTGGGAGGTCATGATTAGGTTTTTTGCAATGGGGACATTTCCAGTAGGAATTAATTGCAGAAGCTGTTGTGTGAGTAGGGTTGCCAGATGTGCACCATAAAAATACCAGACATACTATAGGTGACTGGGTACATGTGGTAGCTGGGGGCCCCCACCCATATTTATTTTTCACAACTTAGCAGTCATTTTCCCCTTGGTTCCCAGTAAAACACATATGCAGTAGATATATTACCCTCTTGACTGCCAGGAACACACACACAAACAGCAATGATTTAATACCCCACATGGTTGCCGGTAACACATATAATAGACAATGCATAGTTTTACTTCTTTTTGAGCCATACTTGTAATGCATAGAGACATAGATGCCCTTTCCACCAAGCTGACACTTAGGGGACTTTCAAAATACTGGACAGTATTTTTGTATTGACTTTACTGGACAGCCTGTAAAAATACTGGACTGTCCGGTTAAATACTGGACACTTTGAGCTTTGAGATCAGGCATATATATCAGCAAAATATTATACAGTCGCTATTATGATATAGCAGCTGCAGCTCCCATAGAAAACAATGACTTTTCCAACACTTGAGCTGCTGACCTTTTGACATCTTTAATGTGATGGTGCAGCAGACGATACTTATTGCATCAGGGTCATCAGATTGATGCAAATCTGTTGCTAATCATTGTAAGCAAGCATAGTATTTAGCCTATATTTTGTAACTACTTGAATATACTGTTTGAATAGACTTGCAAAGCAAATGATTTGCAGGGCAGTTCATAAAAGAATCCTAAACATTATCTTTGCCAGTATTTTACAAGCAAAATCTCTGTGGTGTCAAGCTACATTTTCAAACTCAAAATTTGATAAAAGTCCATCATAGGTCTAACAAAAATGTTGTAATTTCAGCAAGAAAGGTCAGGCATAATTATTTGCTTTCTACAGAGCTATAAACTGTAGAAGAAAAGAATAATTTCTATACCAAATTATGAGCATAAACATACAAAACCCCAAAATAATTACCATAAGAATTGAGGCAGATTTGATTACTGCTTGTTAGAGCTTCTAGATTTCAATCATCATAGCACTTTTTTTTATAACAGTTTAAAGCAAAATCTTTTAACCTAGTTTTTCTGTGTATAAAGAACAATACATCAGTATAATACAATACTCATTTGGTTTCCATTTAGGCTCTTTTCAATTAAGCCACAATTAGATTTCACGAGGTCGTAAAATTAAAAAAAAACATGTTGACCGTTTCTGATGGCGCGTTTATCATCATTACCCAGCTGCCAAAAAAAAAAGAATTACACGGCCCATACAAAATAATCTAAAAAGCGCACATTTACACCAGGTTTCCATTAAAAGTGCAAACAGTTAAAACACTGTCGGGAAGGGTCTCAGACAGTACGGCATGCTCAACTAGGTGTAAAAGAGGACAAATAAGCTTTTTGAGACCTTTTCCATTAATATATTAAAATGTTCAAACAATGCAAGTGTTTCACTATATAGATTTAGTGTAACGTAATATTTATTGCTGGCCCAGGTAAAGAGACTAGTTGAGTTATGTTCCTATTTAAATATCAATATGTATTTACATATACAAATATAATCAAGCACTTATCTCCATAATTCCAACTAGGTCTATGCCTAGGGATGCACTAAAATTGTTAAATATATCAATAGAAATTAAAAACAATTAATTTTTTCATTAAATAAAACATTTTTCAATCCATTTCATTTTTTTTTAATGAATTCAATGTATCTTTGTTTTTATTTCTCCCTAGAGGTGATCACAGATAATGAGCACAGACGTTAAACATCAATTTTATAGTGTAAGGTTGAGTTACCATAGCAACAAACTTGTTATGGCGCAATTTTCGAGAACACTGACATCAGATGGAAGCGTTAACAAAATGTTAACTTACACCCACATGAAAATAGCATCTGCTCGCAATATGCAAAATATTTCAATGTAATCCAGGTACTAAAATGGAGCCGTGAACTTCTTTTAGCTGTTGGCCACTTAGATAACACATGGCTCCATTTTTAACTCAATGGAAATGAGCCCACTGTTGGACATGAGTATTCTTGCACCCACCATATATTCAGAAGTATTGGTGCTGAAAGGGACATTAAACTGCTGAGTACAACGGTAATAGAATGGTTACTACTCATCATGCTATTGCTTTCGCTTTTGTGCCTGGAGTTCTCTTGAAAGATGATCTCTTATTTTAACCCCTTACTATTATCAGTAAGTGAAATTGCACTGCTTCTGTCACATGATGCTACAATACATGTGCTACAAGATGGAGGTATCTAGTATAAAATTCAGAGCTTTACCTATTGGGGGCTAGATTACGAGTTGCACGCAAGCCAAAAGCGGTTCATTACAGGTGTTTGCATGCACCAGGCGTATTACAAGTTGAAAGTAAATGCGTTCAGACATCCCAACCTGCAAAAACTCATTTAAGGGAGGTGGCTTCACCAGCTACTGCGCTGCACGGAATCCTATACACCCTAAATAAGTTAGAGACATATCATTAAAGTAGCTTCCCCATAAACTCACATTAAACAAAAAATAGCTTTATTGCACAACCACATACAACAAACCTATTTTCCAGTGATTGTATGCTTGTTGAATGCTCAAATATTTTAGAATACAAAGTTTAATTACGTGCAGTTCCATAGCATCCCAGCTTGTGAAGTACTCAGTATAGTTGTCCCTGTACGACTTTCAGATTTTGTGTCTGGGAGCGTGTGTGAGTTTGAGAGGCTATTTGTAATTATCTTTTGTACTCACAGTAGAGTCAGTTTGATAAGGACCTGACAGCAGGTGTTTCTATCTCCTCCCTTACAGGGGCGCACTCTCTTTGCCCTCTTTCTCAGTTCTTACTCAGCCTATGCTCCAGCCTATGTTGCCTGCTGCTGATTCTCCTCCTCCCCTAAGAGCCTTATAGCCGCCTCCAAACAGCAGAAGGGAGGGTGGAAGACATGCTGAAAGTAAAGACAGACTTGCTGTGACAATGCTCAATGACATCACCGCAACTAAAGATATACCTTAAAGAAACAATGTTTCCAGATTTGGTACCTGTAGTTTCAGGGAGATTGCATTTCATTTGTGGGCGTCAGGGAGCTGCAATTACAATGAAGGAGACTCCCTGAACTTCAGAGAGAGTTGGGATGTCTGTGCGTTCGTTCGAGCTCAGTTGAATTTAATGCGCCTTGGGATAGTATGAATTCAGAGCTCTAACTAACAGTAACAGTTACTAATGAATATAAAGTTCCATAAAAACATTAAAAATACATTTAAAAGTACACTGTACAGTTACACTCATAATAACACCATCTAATAAAAATTATTGTATTGTATTTTGCTGATGTTGGGGAAAAAAAAAGAGTCAAAGTACTTTAACATAAAAATATATACATACGTCTAAATATGTATATGTATGTATGTGTATATATATGTGTGTACCTGTAGTTATATGTGTATATATGTATTTACAGTCATATACACACATATAAACACACACACATATGTATAAATATATATATATATATATATACATATACACACTCACCGGCCACTTTATTAGGTACACTTGTTCAATTGCTTAGTAACACAAATTGCTAATCAGCCAATCACATGGCAGCAACTCAATGCATTTAGGCATCTAGAAGTGGTGAAGATGACTTGCTGAAGTTCAAACCAAGCGTCAGAATGGGGAAGAAAGGGGAATTAAGTGACTTTGAATGTGGCATGGTTTTTGGTGCCAGACAGGCTGGTCTGGGTATCTTAAAAACTGCTGATCTACTGGGATTTTTATGTACAACTATCTCCAGGGTTTACAGAGAATAATTTAAAAAAAGTATCTATTGAGCCGCAGTTGTGTGGATGACAATGCCTTGTTGATGTTAGAGGAGAATGGGCAGACCGATTCGAGATGATAGAAAGGCAACAGTAACTCAAATAACCACTCTTTACAACTAAGGTATGCAGAATATCATCTCTGAATGCACAACACATCGAACCTTGAAGAAGATGGGCTACAGCAGCAGAAGACCAAACTGGGTGTCTTTCCTGTCAGCTAAGAACAGGAAACCGAGGCTACAATTCGCACAGGCTGACTAAAATTGGACAATAGAAGATTGTAAAAACGTTGCCTGGTCTGATGAGTCTCCATTTCAGCTGTAACATTCAGTTGGTAGGGTCAGAATTTGGTGTAAACAACATGAAAGCATGGATCCATCCTGCATTGTATTAACGGTTCAGGCTGGTGGTGGTGGTGTAATGGTGTACCAATTGAATATTGGTTTAATGCCACGGCCTGCCTGAGTATTTTTGCTGACCATGTCCATCCCTTTATGTCTACAGTGTTCCCATCTTCTGGTGGCTACTTCCAGCAGGATAATGCACCATGCCACAAATCTCAAATCATCTCAAACTGGTTTCTTGAACATGACAATGAGTTCACTGTACTCCAATGGCCTCCACAGTCATCAGATCTCAATCCAATAGAGCACCTTTGTGATGTGGTTCGGGAGATGTGCAGCCAACAAATCTGCAGCAACTGCGTGATGCTGTCATGTCAATATGGACCAACATCTCTGAGGAATGTTTCCAACAGTTCTGAAGTCAAAAGGAGGACCAACCAGGTACTAGCAAGGTGTACCTAATAAAGTGGCCGGTGAGTGTATATAAGTGTATTGGAGCCCTTTGCAATCATGTAGCAGAAAACATTTAAAATCATATTTATGCAATATTCATAAAAATAAAGTGTTTAACCATATATTTACTGTGAATATTTCACATTCCAAAGTTCTTCGTGTAGGGGAATATGTTCTAAGTATTTATAAATAGATATGCCTATATATCTATATACTGTATATATATATCTATACCGATATACTGTATAATATTTATATATATATATATATTTTATTTATTTTTTACCAAAAAATATCACACACATATATATATATATATATATATATATATATATATATATAGAGTCCTGCTGGGAGACAGAACATGCAAGAGAGACAGATGAATATGCTGAGCTAAGAGCTCTAGGCTTGCAAGTTTGGCTATTTTGTTTTGAAATTGTTCATACCAAGACAGTAAAGCAAAGCTCCAAGAGGCAACAAGCACAGGAAGTTTCCTAGAGAGACCAGTGCAGAGGGACCTACACCTCCTTCTACTCCAAGAGGCAGTCGAATAACACAGATCATACCATCCAGGATTCACCAACCACCAGATACATCCTCCAATGCGGCAAACTTACCTCATAAGATTGGGGTAACTTTTGGTAAGGGTATCTAATACATTTCTACTACACTTGGATCTCACCACTCTGTTCTTCAATCAAAGACTATATATATATATATATATATATATATATATATATATATATATATATATATATACATATTGTTTAGTTTTACCCCTGAGACTCATACTATATACTATATTTAGGAATATCTATAAGCGCTGTTTACCCTTTGTTTCTTATCTTCTTATATTTTACATAGACTTAGTCTATTGCTAAATATTTGTACCAAATAGCTGTCTTATTAGATTTTCAGACCACTGACTAGCGCATTCATAGGAGTAACGCTTGTCTCCACTCATTTACACTGAGTGGACACATTCTACTCATCTCTATATATATATATATCTATATATATATCTATATCTATATCTATATATATATATATATATATATATATATATATATATATATATACTGTATATATAAATATATATTTATGAATAAATAGAACAGATTCTTCTAGTAAAGAACATTGGAATGTAAAAAAATATATATATTTCATGTCAGGTTAGCGCACTTGGCTAAACGCGATCGGGTTGGTACAACTTGTTAGCTGTTTTCCACTTTTCATACTCCATTGAAGTCTATGGGAGAATACATTAATGTTATTGTGATATTCTAACTTCAGATTTTTGCGCACGTCGGGTTAGCATGTGAGTGAAAACATTTTACTTTTATCTTGTAATACCCATGGTACCCGACACGTGAAGTTTATACCTGAACAGGAGTGCTAAATAGAGCTCCACTTGTAATCTAGCCCTGAATTCTGTAATGAGTAAAAATAAGAGAATGTCTTTCAAGAGAGCTGCAGGTTCTGTAGGGAAAACAATAGCACAGTGAGTAGTAACCAGTTAGTGTAGTTGTACCAAGCTGTATAAATTCCCTTGAACTCCTGCAAATTCTGCTTTGATATCAGAGATATGAAACATGTCTGTCAGCAATCACCTGTAGTGCAGTCCCTACATTTGTTGCTCTTTTTGTAATGGGTATACTTTATACATTCGTATTTTGATTTTCATTTTAGTCACCTGTTTGCACGAGCAGCTACAGGGAAAAAGGTATGTGTTAGCAGACATGACTCACTTCAGCACTGCTTGAGGGATACAGCTACACTTCCCTGGATGCATTCTACTGAATTTGGCAGCACTTAACAAATAAATATTAATAGCAATCATTTTGTAACCTAAGAAATTAAGTCAGGATAAGTCATATTATGGATGTTTGCTGCTTGGACAGTTATATATGGGGTTGTTATCTCAATTTACCTTCCTCATGTATTGAAAAAGAAACAGTTTTATCTTCCTAAATATGTGGAGCAAGCTTGTTTATGCAGCTTAATACATTTACCACAAAGTGAGCTAAGGAAATTAATTACAAAACTGCATCATGTGATAAGCATGGCAAGCACCCCAATATGAAGAGAACCTCTTTGGGGTAGTTGCACATCTTGCTAAAGTTATTGTAATTTTTAAAACATATTATCCACCTCTCTCAAGTCAATATATTATTCCTGATCCCTTCTGCATTAAGTGAAACTTGGTCTAAACTGCAAAAAGTTTATAACATGAAGATGTAAAATTTATATTTTGTTATTTTAAAACAAAACTGTACAAGACTTAATTTGTAAAAAAAAATAAACTAATTTTAAATTTGGAAAATTTAAGATTTGGTCACAATATTTAGAATGGATTGATTCCCCTGAAGGCTAGACATTCTATTAAGGCACAATAGGTAGCTGCCTAGGGACTTCAGGGACCCTTTTCCTGGTTGTTTAATAACCTATTAAACAGATCTATTAACTCTGACAAATAATTTATAATGTGTACCAGTTGGCAAATGAGATGCAATCACAATAGTTTTACCTCTACACACAGATCAAATATGTTTCTATCCCCATACACATATATTATAAATATAATTGCCTCTAAATCCAAACAAAGATAAAATAATAGCCAACCACTTTGGATCTAATATGTCACAAACACGGAAAGGATATCCCCTCTACAGACACTGAAAAAATAAGTAACTACCCTCCCAAACAGTGGCCCGGATTACATCATTTTGTGCGCGGAATGGTCACCTACTTGATATTACAAGTCGTGTGGAATGGCTTTCCTGTGAGCAATATGGCCTATAGCACAACGATCCATTCCGCATTCAAAGATAGTTATGTATTTTGTGAAACAAAAAAGTTTCACAAAACACATCAAAAATATGTAACAAAGTAAACTAACACCCATGAACTACACGATTAGCCCCTAAACTGCCACCCTCCCGCATTGCAAATAATAAATAAACCTAATTACCCATAAACCGCCAACCCCCGCATCACAACTATCTAAATAAAACTATTAACCCCTAAACCGCCATCCCCCCACATTGCCAACACTAAATAAAGCTACTGCCCCCCCCCACATTGCCAACATAAAAAAAACAATTAACACTAATCCCCAAATTGGTACTCACCAATGATGAAGGGCAGCACTCCATCCTCATCCCCGCGGCAAAACTTCTTTGTCCATCAGTGGAGCATCTTCTCCAATCCTGCGGTCCGTTTTGTATCTTCATCCCGTTGGCGAAGGCAAAGTCTTCCGGCAATGTCATCTGCGACGTCGGTCCTCCTCTTCAGAGCATTGTCACGGAGCGTTCGATTCAAGTTGATGAGTACTAACTTTTGAGGTTTAGAGTTATGTTTTAGAGTCAGGGATGCCTAAATCACTGATGCCCTTTTCAGGGCATCTTGTTTTAGGATAGGTTCTTAAAGATAATTTTTTTTTAGGATGGTAACTTCGGTTCTAGTATAGGGTATTATGGATGCAAAATAGCTAATCCCTTCAACTAGAGCACTGCCTGACAAATGCCCTTTTCATAGTAGGTTTTAATGTTATTATAGTTTTTTTAGTGGTGGGATTTTTTTTAAAGGGGACTTTAGTTTTATTATAGGCTTACTGGTTGGGTTTTTTTAATTTTTGGTCTTAGGTTAGGGGTCTTGGGGGTTAGCGTTTATGGGATTAAGTAGTATAGGAGTCGTTTGCATTGGGGTATTGTCAGCTAGGGGTTTAAGTAATGAATGTTTTTTTTTTGCAGTGGGTTATTAGTGGTTAGGGGTTAAGTGTCGGGATAGTTTGCTGTAGGGTATTAGCAGTTTAGTAGTTAAAAGGTTAGAAATTAATAGTGATGAGTATATAGCAGATTATGGAAAATAGTGTAGAGGAGATAGGTATGCTGTGGGTGAGGGCACATAAGAGGTTAATAGTTTAGAGGTGCATTATATGTATATGCAATGTTTTAATTATATGCATTTTCTTGTTGTATTGAATTTAAACAGCTGCTTTTTATGTGCCTTTTTTTCTTAAAAAAAATTATATTTAATTTTTCATTCTATAATTATGTTATAAAAGTCAGTAGCTGCAACGTTAAATGTTTACATAACTGCATTTGTTAAACTTTGTAAAGTTAAACATTATGCAGTTATGTAACATTATAAAGTCCCTGTTACTGTCTTTGATAACATATTCATATAATGAAAAATAAATATTATTGCTTAACAAAAAAACAAGCAAAAAAATGACAGCTGTTTCAAGTAAATGAGTAATTAAAATAACATGCATTATATATAAGAAAATGCATATACAGGGAGTGCAGAATTATTAGGCAAGTTGTATTTTTGAGGATTAATTTTATTATTGAACAACAACCATGTTCTCAATGTACCCAAAAAAATTCATTAATATCAAAGCTGAATAATTTTGGAAGTAGTTTTTAGTTTGTTTTTAGTTATAGCTATTTTAGGGGGATATCTGTGTGTGCAGGTGACTATTACTGTGCATAATTATTAGGCAACTTAACAAAAAACAAATATATACCCATTTCAATTATTTATTTTTACCAGTGAAACCAATATAACATCTCAACATTCACAAATATACATTTCTGACATTCAAAAACAAAACAAAAACAAATCAGTGACCAATATAGCCACCTTTCTTTGCAAGGACACTCAAAAGCCTGCCATCCATGGATTCTGTCAGTGTTTTGATCTGTTCACCATCAACATTGCGTGCAGCAGCAACCACAGCCTCCCAGACACTGTTCAGAGAGGTGTACTGTTTTCCCTCCTTGTAAATCTCACATTTGATGATGGACCACAGGTTCTCAATGGGGTTCAAATCAGGTGAACAAGGAGGCCATGTCATTAGATTTTCTTCTTTTATTCCCTTTCTTGCCAGCCACGCTGTGGAGTACTTGGACGTGTGTGATGGAGCATTGTCCTGCATGAAAATCATGTTTTTATTGAAGGATGCAGACTTCTTCCTGTACCACTGCTTGAAGAAGGTGTCTTCCAGAAACTGGCAGTAGGACTGGGAGTTGAGCTTGACTCCATCCTCAATCCGAAAAGGCCCCACAAGCTCATCTTTGATGATACCAGCCCAAACCAGTACTCCACCTCCACCTTGCTGGCGTCTGAGTCGGACTGGAGCTCTCTGCCCTTTACCAATCCAGCCACGGGCCCATCCATCTGGCCCATCAAGACTCACTCTCATTTCATCAGTCCATAAAACCTTAGAAAAATCAGTCTTGAGATATTTCTTGGCCAAGTCTTGACGTTTCAGCTTGTGTGTCTTGTTCAGTGGTGGTCGTCTTTCAGCCTTTCTTACCTTGGCCATGTCTCTGAGTATTGCACACCTTGTGCTTTTGGGCACTCCAGTGAAATATGGCCAAACTGGTGGCAAGTGGCATCTTGGCAGCTGCACGCTTGACTTTTCTCAGTTCATGGGCAGTTATTTTGCGCCTTGGTTTTTCCACACGCTTCTTGCGACCCTGTTGACTATTTTGAATGAAACGCTTGATTGTTCGATGATCACGCTTCAGAAGCTTTGCAATTTTAAGAGTGCTGCATCCCTTTGCAAGATATCTCACTATTTTTTACTTTTCTGAGCCTTTCAAGTCCTTCTTTTGACCCATTTTGCCAAAGGAAAGGAAGTTGCCTAAAAATTATGCACACCTGATATAGGGTGTTGATGTCATTAGACCACACCCCTTCTCATTACAGAGATGCACATCACCTAATATGCTTAATTGGTAGTAGGCTTTCGAGCCTATACAGCTTGGAGTAAGACAACATGCATAAAGAGGATGATGTGGTCAAAATACTCATTTGCCTAATAATTCTGCACTCCCTGTACATGAAACATTTTATAGACATGTATAGACATAGCTCCCATAGTTTTAATAGTAAGGTTTTTTTGTTTTCTTTTTTTAACAAGGTAGATCGCAGATATGACGTAGATATAGGCGTTCGGTAGCAGTTAGCTGGGCGTTCCATAGGAGTAACCTGCAATTAAATGGGGAAACATCGCAAGTAGTGTGATATATTCCAAGCGCTGCCATGCAGGTTAGGTATAAGTTTTCAGCCATTTTTTTTGTCAACTTTTCAGGGGTGAGATTTTTCAGTGTGAAGTAGGTAGTGTAGGTTCAGTAGATGTAAGATTTTAGATATGCAATATTTTAAGTGTTCCTACACATAAACCTCTTTTTGTTTCAGTGAACGCACTGTCTATGCTTCACATACAGCCCCCTTCTGATAATGCCTATGAGTGGCGATGCCGACGGACTTTTGCAGAAGCCACGATCCCTATTATTTCCTATGGGAGACACATCATCACTCGTCAGCACAGAGAGGGTCAGCTCACTTTTTTGGAATATATATTGACAGGCCGACAGACTGCGAGCCTAGCAGCATGCAGTTTCTCGTTTGTTGATATTTTGAATATCGGGTGCCTATTTGAGCCTGCGCTCCTCCCCTCACCATGCCAGTATTGCATCTCTTGCAGCACTGAAGCCTGCATCTTCTTGCTTAAAGCATCCAAATTAAGGTTCAGGAGTTGTTTGAATGCTGATATAATATCATCCGCATGACATGTCACAGCAGTGGTTGTTTATCAGACAAAGCTAGTATATATTGTAACATGGTGGTGCTCTAAGCGCTCAAACAAGGTGTAAAACCTCACTGAATGGGATAAAGATGTCAGTTACACCATCAAAACGAGACACTGAATCACAGAGCCTGAGTCTTTATTATAGATTCCTGATAATATAAAAAGTTAGAGTATGATGATCTGTGTGGGAATTATGCTGGTGCAATATTGATGTGAAATAGTGAAGGATAAGTCACATCTTGGTAGATATTGAGTACATCTACCTGGAGTTCTCAAATATGTGACTGTTCATGTCCTCCATCCAGAAGTTCCCACAAAATCGAAAAGAGTTTTGTATAATTTAGCTTTGTCAGTAGAGGAGCATTTTTACAGACCTGACTGGTGATATACCAGGTAGGTCACTAGTGTAAAGGAATATTTGTACAGGTATGACTGGTAAGCAAGTAGAAATAAATAAAAATCTGTATATATATATATGTGCAAGATTATTTAGTAGAAGAAACTGGATTTTTTTTGTAGATCTGTGTAGTTGGCAGCTGGGTGGGTGATTATACAGATATGCCTGGGGGTATAAACAAACTTTGTCGATCAGTGGAGTGGAGGTGTTTCTATTAACAATGTTGTGAGTGCCTATGTGTGTGTGTTTGTGTGTGTGCCTGTCTGTGTGTTTGTGTGTGCATGTGTGTGTATGTGGAATATCTGTTTTCAAACTGTCTGGATGGTGACTGCATGCAAGAGACTGTTTGTGGCAGGTGACTTGCTGTGTACTCTTGTACTAAGATTCTTTCGATCTTTCTTACTATTTTAATCTAAAAAAGTGGCTTCTTGTCTACTAATCTCACTGGTTAAGAAAATATTATACCCATTATCTGTGTTCAAAATCTCAAGAAAAGTTTCTAGAAGTTCTTTGCTACCCTTCCATAATAAAAGGATATCATCCACATAACAGATCCAGAGTGACACTTGTGCCTCCACGAGGGTCCCAAAGCTCGAGAAGATCTCTCGAGCTTCCCAAAGGCCAAGATGTAAACAGGCATAAGTGGGGGCACACGTGGCATCCATGGCCGTCCCTTTTAATTGCCATTAATATCTTCCATCAAACAAAAATATGTTGCTGGTAAGAATTAGTTGTAGCAGGGAGATGACTAACTCCGTGTGTTATTCATGCCCTCTCTGTCCTAGAAAATACCTTATCGCTCTTACTCCAACTGTATGTGGAATGGAGGAATATAAAGATTCCACTTCAAGGGTAACTAATAGAGTATTTTCATCAATCTCTACACCATCAAGTTGTCTCAATACATCTTAGGTATCTTGGACATAGGTAGGCAATGAGCTATTGAATGGTCTCATAAAGAAGTCAACATATCTGCTCGCTCCTTCCATTGGACCTCCTATGCCCAAGATAATAGGCAATGAGTTATCAATACAATCGGGTTGATTTTGGCCGCGAGTCAGCAGGGGGGTGGTGTTGCACCAGCAGCTCTTGTGAGCTGCTGGTGCAATGCTGAATTACGGAGAGCGTATTGCTCTCCGCATTCAGCGAGGTCTTGCGGACCTGATCCGCACTGTCGGATCAGGTCCGCAAGACCTTTCTTAAATAGGCCCCTATTTATGCATTTAAGTGAATGTGTACTAGGGATAATATACTGACACAAACAAAAATATATATATATATATATTTGCCAAAAAATTCTGGCTCCTTGTTTTTGAATTATTTTTTCTTAATACATTCCAAAATGTGGCATGTCTGTTTTTAAGTAAATATTGGAGTAAAAGTTATGTTCTATATGAGATATGCAGCAAGTGCTCATATCTGAATACATTTTGCCTGATTTTATGTAGCACCCAGGTGTCGGAATTATGTGAACAGTGAGTGAACATTGCTGCATATAATAAACAAAATGTACCTGTACATTTTTAATGACAAAAAAACAACTAAAAATATTTTAGAATTTCTCAATTGCTTGGCTATAATTTCTATTCACCCTAGTGATTTAAGGAAAAGAGTGCACCTGATTGTAGATGATATATATACACACACACAATTATAATTGTATTTCTGCAATTTGTGCTCAAATTATTTTTTTAACTTGTTATCTACTGTAGGTCACACATAAAAGAAAGATAGCTATTCTCTAAGAACTATGTTTTATATGTAGTGGGGTGTTACAAGCTATACAATGTTTTTCTCACTCAATCTAGTAGGAGGAAGCTGCAGACTGTGAAGAAATTGCTTAGGAATATAATTTTTTTTATCTGTATCTGTGTGCTGTGACCTCTCCCACCCTCAATTTTCACTAATTCCATGCATGGGAAGGATATGGGTAAGTCCCTGACTACCTGTCACACTGGCAGACATATAGGCTATGTAATAGCATTCTGCAGTGAGTTAGGATGTAACTCAATCAGCTGTGCTCCAGTGACTCTCATAAATCAGCATACATGTGAATGTGTGGGTACATGTATATATGCATGTATGTATTTGTATATGTGTGTTTGAGTACACGTGTGTGTGTATATGTGGGTATGTATGTTTGTGTGTGTGTGTATATGTGAGTATGCATGTGTGTGTGTTTATGTGTTTGTATGTATACGTGTGTGTGTAAATGTGTGAGTATGTGTTCATTAGAGTGTGTGTGTCTGTTTGCATTAGTGTGTGTGTGTGTGAGAGAGAGAGAGAGAGTATGTGTGTGTATCAGATTGAATGTGTGTGAGTGCATTGATTAAAATGTGTGTGTGTATAAGTGTGTGCATTAGGGTGTGTCTGTGCAAATGAGTATGGGTGTGCATTAGAGTGTGGGTGTGTGTATGAGAGTGAGAGTGTGTCTGTGTATAAGAGTGCATGTGTGTGTATGTGAGTGTGTGCATGTTGTGTGTATGTATGATATTTCGTGTGTGTGTCTGGGTGTGTGTGAGTCTGTGTTTGTATGTCTGCATTAGTGTTTTTGCATGTGTCTGTGTGACCACGCACTATATTTTTTTCATTTGTGTTCAATGACTATAAATAGTGGAACTGCATTTGCCAATATAATGAGAATTGAATTTGTTTCTTGCCTGCATGCGTGTGTTGCACTAATTGTCATTCTGCAACCTGCCAATTTAATGGTAAATTTAAGCTACCTCTATCGGGTTCATATATGTGTTTCTCCTGCGTATCATTGCCAGTGCCTCATCCCCATCTGACCATTACCGCACATCACTGCATAAAGGAGTGCATCCATGGCTAGAGCTAGAGGGTCTTGTCTCCAGCTGGAAAAGGGGATTATTTGACAATTCAGATGGGAGGCAAAGAGGTCTATTGAAAACGGACCTCTGCCATGTAAGAGAAGTTGAAAGATCTGGGGATTCAGTTTCCAGTTGCTGGAGTCTACAGATAATGAGATCCCCAATCTGCCATGGTGTTGTTCAGACATGGAATGTATTCTGCTTGGATTTGAATATTGAGATCCAAACAAGAATAAATAAATTCCAATGTTAAATCTAACACTTTTTTTATGTAGTACCTCCTAAACGGTTGAGGTACCTGACAGCAGAAATATTGTCCATCTTGAGTAATACCGAAACTGGATGATCGGAACGTACAAAAGTCTTGACAGTGAAAGAGCCTGCCAATAGTTTTAGACAATTGATAAGTTCTTCTCTTCCACAGACCATTTGCCACCTGTTATGAGGGGACCAAATCTGGCTCCCCAGCCCAATCTGCTGGCATCTGCTTTCAGAATTATTTCCGGAGAACAGCCAAATATAACTCTCCCATTCTAAACTTCCAAATTGGCTAACCATCATAAAAGTTCTGATCTAACATTTTCTGATAAGGCAATCCTGTGAAAATAGGAAAAACCTTGTCGAAGGTAAAACATTTCAACATTTCTAAAGAGCCCAGTAGTGAAAGGCAGGGCCGCCACTAGAAATTTTGGGGCCCCTGACTTAACCATTGATCAGGCCCCCCCCCCTCCTTTGACATGTGCAATTTTTGACCAAGTGACTAAAACGTATGTGCACTTTATTCTTAAGTGTCTTTTTAACTTGGAAATGTTGTAAAGGTAGTAACATACACTGAAACACACACACTCACACATAAGGATTCACATATAGACACTCTAGCAAACACGCAAAGAAACTCAGACACAGACACCCAAACAGACACTCAGCACTTGTTTATATTGACCTGACAAATAATGAGGTAAACTACAGTTTTGTAAAAAAAAAAGGAGATTTAGAAAACAAAATATGGAGTTCTGATTATCTTTTTGTAAAGGAGGATGCCAACTAAATGATGACAACAGCATGCAGTGGCTGAAAGGAAGGCCCCTGAACTTCCTAAACAATAATTTAAAGGTTAAATGGTAGATAGGTGACTTCCGGAAAGGTCTCATTAGTCTCAAAGTCTGTAAAAAGATGTGAATAATCAGTAGTAAGGTCAAAATGTCCTAAAAAGTAACAGACAATGGATACACACACATGCACACAAACTCAAACTTGCTCATACACCCAAGGAAACACCAACAGAGACAGCCTCAGAAAACACACAAAGACATACACACAGAGACACCCACAGAAAACACATAAAGACATACATACACACCCTCACTGATACATCCACAGAAAACACACAAAGACATACACACACCCTCACAGAGACACCCACAGAAAATACACACCCTCACAGAGACATCCACAGAAAACACAGACATACACACCTACCCTCACAGAGGCATCCAGAGAAAATACATAAAGACAAACACACGCCCACCCTCACAGAGACACCCATAGAAAAAGCTCAAAGACATATGCACCCACCCTCACAGAGATACCAACAGAAAAAAAATACATACACACTCATAGAGACACAAACCAAAGCACAAAGACATAAACACAGACACCCACAGAAACACTCACAGGAGGAAACATTTATGCACCTTGCATCCCCTAAACCAACAGTGTGTGACATGCATGATAAAAAAATCAGAAATTAAGACATCACTTTTTAAAGAATCATATTTGTAAATGTAAAAACAAAAATAATTCTGTGAATTCAAAATTGTACATTAATGATCTGGGTAGATGGCTAGATGAAGAAAAGTACTTTTAAAAGGTTGACATATGTTTGTTTGATATTTTCCCCAACCAAGAGCACCACTTCAAATATAGTGTACAAATGTTCCCATCTGTCAGCTGTACTTGTGGATTTTGAAAATGCTGTACTCTATATGGTCTTGGTGGAACCATAAGCTGCGGTACTCATACCATTAGATCTGGTTAAATGCAGGATTCTAGCTTGTTGGTATGCATTTCAAAATTAAGTCAGCTGTAGAGTAAACTGAACAGTTTTAAGTTAACCCGTCTCATTTCCAACACTGGGCAATCTTAGTCTGAGAGTATAACATGTTATGTAGATGTAAAAATCTTAGATAAAATGCCTCCTTGTATCTGGAAAGTCCTAAAGGGGCAGTAAACTGGAATGTAATATATATCATTTGTGTATTGAGGAGGAAACATTTCTGCATGGTTTTAAATATAGAATTTCTACAGCATTGTCAAATAATCATAAATACACTGCTGCTAAAAAAATGTGTTTTTATGGACCCCTGGCCCCACCATACAACTACTACCACACTGAAGTTACAATCTTAAATTGCACAAAGAAATAAAAAAACATTTGCTAAGTAATTCCTACCTCCTCTACAAATGAAAGTGATCAGCCGTCTGACTCAGGCACACACTCTACAAAGTGCCAAGTCTGTCTCACACTGTGCATAGTGGTTTAGTGCACACTCAGAAATCCTCTCAAATGCTAATGCTTTACTCCTTGTAATAACATTTCCCATGCTCAATTAGCACTCTGCTGTAGTACCCACTGGTGGCTGCCAAAATTTAAAAAATGCCTCATGGGGCCCCCCTAGCCCATTGGGCCCCTGACAGGAGTCACCCCTGTCACCCCCTGATGGCGGCCCTGGTGAAAGGGAGCTGCAAAAATGGCTTGGATGGAAGATTATGCGAGCTAAAGTGCAAATTGGATATAGAGGATTGTGAGGACATGAGAAATCTCTTTCCCTGTCTTCTTGATCATGTCCTAAGGAAGACTCAAAGTGGCAGATTGAGTATCTATAAAAAAACAAAACAGAAAAACTAAACATTGAGACGGATTGATTTCCGATTTGTTGTAATTGATTACCCAATTTCTGAAATAGATCTGACACAAGGTTGAGATGAGAGAGCAAAGAAAAACTATCTTGGTGCATGATGAGGATATTCCCAAAATACCCCTCATTCGAAGCCAAGCAACTGCAGGGCGCAGAATTTTGGTAAATTTCTAAGGGGCAGAAGAAAGACCAAAAGGAAGGCAAGTAAATGGCCAGAGGTTGTCTTTCCAAAGAAATCTCAAAAAAATTCTGAAAAATGAGGAATTGGAATAGAAAGATAAGCATCCTTCAAATCTAGTCGAACCGGAAATCTTTGTGTAGTAAACAATCTCTGAGGAGGTGAATTCCCTCTATCTTGAAATGATTGTATTCCATGTGAATATCGAGGGACCTTAAATTGATAACAGGGCGAAACGACCCATCTTTTTTCTTCAACAGAAACATGTTGCATGTTGTAAGAATTGTGGTCTGAATGAGCTATTTATTTTGCCTGTTTTCTGGCCAGATCTATAATTTCTAAATTTAATTAGTGGCAATCTAAAAGAGAAAAGTTTATCGGAGTGGGAATCGAAGGTTGAAAAGGAATATATATGAAATTTAGATGAAGGCCTGGGAATGCTTGAAGTACCCAAGGATCTTGAGTTATGTTTTTCCCAATTGAGAAAAAATAAAGCAAGCCTGCCACCTACCTTTGAGGGAAAGAACGAGTGGAAGCATAAATTAATCTCTTCATCTGAAGGATCTGGAGAAACAGTGTCTGCCTCTGATTGCGAAAAAACTGGCGTGTGAGGTTCCTGGAGTTGAGATGTTCTGATATTGAGACCTTGAAAAGTAGGCAGAGCGGCCAGGGAAGCGCTGTCAAAAACCTTAGTGTTTTCATTAAAAATCCTTTTGGTTTGGGATTTTATTTTATTTCGAGAATTAAGGGATGCCACTTAAATAGAGAGTTGCTTAAGCCCAGCCTCTCCAAACAAAAAATCTTTTGATTTTGGGCCCATCTCTGTAGGGGCAAAATCTGTCAGTTTTGGGTCAATTTTTCTCAGGAGGATACACCTTCTTTGCATCGACAATGCAGCATTAGAGTCACCTAACAAATAAACCAAGCATGGAACCCATTATTTTATAATAATAGGGTCAACATGGGACTCATTGGAAATGGCCTCTTCAGATAATTCCAACAATTTAGTTATAGGACCAAGTGTATCCAATAACTTGTCCTAACATGCCTTTAAGAACCTTTGCAGATATTAAAATATTTTGTCCCAATAAATTTAAGTAAATTAAGATACATATCTGGGATGGCTTGAGATAAACTAGATAATTCAGGCCTAGGGCATTCTGCCCTGAGAATATTCTTAGATTTTTTTAGAAAGAGGTTTGCTTATATAGTATGCTAGAAATTACGCTACTCTTTTTGAAGGCCTCCAATTGGAGGATATGGGATGTTCAATATCCTCTGGGTCTAAAAAAGGTAACCCTGCATTATCAATTAATTTAGTTTTTTTCGTCTTATGGGCTTTTTTGTACCTTTTGTATCTAGGAGAATCTTTGTTGGAAGAAGATGAGTCTGAGGAAAAAATCTTCATTGGATTAAAATCATCAGAGAGATAAGAGTCATCTGACTCAGTTGTTGAAACTTGGTCAACATGTTTTCTGCGTTTTAATATTTTATTTTCTGATTTATTAGGTACAGGTTCTGAATCCTCTGATGAAATGTCTTTAAATGTTTTAGGCATTGCAGAATCATTGTCTGAACTGAGCAGACATCTATCTGTTGTTTCCACGGAAAGTTTAGGAGATACATTACTATTATCTTCTAAATGTTTTCTTTTCAAAGCAGCTTTTCTAGGAATATGCCCAGAATCATTAACTGCAGCCATTACAGACTTCATCTGTTGTTGTAAAGAAGCCATGGAGGACATAATATCTTGCATGGATTTGCCTGAAATGTCCGTTATATTCTCGTCAGACATAATACATTTATTATATATATGCACAGGGAAGGAAAAAATGATATTGAGCACAATATAAAATAATAGTAAAATATTTTAAATTAACTATACTTAAAATTAGTAAATAAAGTCAGAAATAAGTTCTTGTAAAACTGACAGATTTCAAAAGAAAAACAGTAACAATTATCGTAAGCCAAAACATATGCAGCTGAATAAATTGAGTCTGAGTCAATTTGTTAAAATGGCAACAAAATGTTGTGTAGCGAAGTGACTGAGGGAGAGGAAATCACAAAACTCCCAGCAAGTTCTGAGGAGGACCTAAGGGTAGGAAAATTAGTCCCGATGAGTCATAGGGAAGGGGAGGAGTCTAACAGTAAGATGGAGCGGCCCCAACAAATTGATGCCACAAAGAGAAAAAAGGGAAAAAGGGGGTGAGAAAAAAACGCTAACCCAAAAGTGGAGATAGTGATGAGAAGCGTAGCCTAAACAAAATAAATAACTTGTTGAGAAAATAAGTGACTGAGAGTAAAAGCATTTAATATTAGAAAAAAAATGAAAATAGAGAAAACGGATTACTGGACATTTTGTGGACCCAGGACCTACTTGAAAATGAGAGAAATTTCAATGTATCCTTCCTGGTAAAATATTTTATAAATAAATAAATAAGAGGAAATGCAATATTTTGATAAACAATATAAATAAGATGTATAAAAAGGGTACCAAATTTAATGAATAAGGCAGAAAGTGAATTTTTACTTAATTTGTTGTCTGTCCAGCAAAGTGAAAAGAGGGCCAACCATCATGTTTTATCCTTGGATGATACCTTATTGGCTTTTCTGGACTTTTACATCCTGTATCTGTAACCTCATTGGTTTATGTACTTTTATTCAGTTTTTTTCAGTGCTTTCAAGTGCTATCTGTTCAGTACAGGAAAAGTTATTGCAAGATATTCGTCTTTGTCTTTTTTAAAAAAATCTAGATTATTCCGTCACTATGTTAGGATAATCGTCATTTTACTTTCAAGATTTAGATGGAGCATACAATTTCAAACAACTTTCCAATTTACTTCATAGAAGTTTAATTTTGATTTTACTTTCCCTTTAAATTGAAACTATGCACAATTATTGGTTAATATTATTCTCTCATGGTCTAATGTTTACATAACAATACTGTGAGATAATTAACAAGTATTAAAAAAGTGCACAAACATTTCTTAGTCTCTTTCTTTGTAATAAAATTGTGGGTTTCATGTCTCTTTAAAAAGAAGGTTTATCTCAAATTAAACATACTATGGATTGACATACAGATACATGTATCATACCTCCCAACAGTGACAACAAGGGTGATGAGTGTATTCAGTGATAACGAGGGTGCTGTGTCTGTTCAGGGACAATGAGGTTCTGTGTTTCCAATGACAATGAAGTTGTTAAGTGTATATTAATTATAAGGCTGTTGTCGGTGCATGCAGTCACAATGAGGGAGACTACAAGGCTGCTGTGTGTATGCAAAGGTGATGTGTGTGAAGCAAATTAGGGGCAGTTATACATAAGGGCTAGGTTACGAGTGATGAGTATTACCTATAAGGGGTATTTTGCGCTCTTTGTGTGCATCAGAAATAGTGCTTGTATGATGAATTAAAAGTAAATGTAAATAATCGCGATTTATGCTCATCAGGTTGGCACAACTTCAGAGCTCTGGTTAACTTTTACGCTCGACTGCACAAAACTCATCAAAAGTACAGTACAGTTACACTCAACTCTCTAATAAAAACATATTTCTCAGGTGTTAGAAAAAAAGGCATGCATAGAGATACATACATACACGTCTAAATCTATACATGTTTGTATATATATATGTGTTTATATGTGTGTACAGATGTATTTATGTATTTATATGTGTATATATGTATATATAGAAACACATACATATCTATACATAAATATAAGTGCATTGGAGCCCTTTGCAGTCAAGTAACTGAAAACATGTAAGTATTTTAAAATAGATATTCCTTTATATATCTGTATAGTTATATATATATATATATATATATATATATATATATATATATATATATATATAAAAACATAGGTGAGTAGAAAAGAAAGTCCAGAGGCGGTATCCAAGTATAATTAAAAGGCAAACTTTTATTCGAAAAAAGTTTAAAAACAAATGGTATCAAAGTAGTGCAATGTTAGACGGTGTAGTCCCAGTCTAACGCGTTTCAGCCATTCTGGCCATACTCATAGACTGCTGGGGTACACCGTACTTACAGGTCTTATATACAGGTGCATAGTATATGATTAATCAATCAACCAATTAAAAACAAGAATTGCTAACAAGCACTTAGGTTGGACTTAACTCTATCATGTCGATCATTAGAAACTGTGCTGTGAGGACAGCAGTGGCAAATTGACGTTTTTAAAATAAGCCACTGTTAACCACTTGTTTAATATGTGTATAACTAAATTGTGTAACCCTTGAAAGTCTAAATCATGTGTTGTTTCTTAAGTGTTGGCCATTTTTGGACTATAATGTAATAATAATTTCAACACCAAAATATGTATATGTTCAATAACGTATACACAATTGATTTTGTAATCATAACATTGTGTTATTGGTGTGAATATTATGTTTATGATCATGCTTGTACTAAAGTACTAAACTGTGTAAATATACATGTGTGTAGATATGTGAACACGTTTGTTATCTACTTTTATATTTTTGGATTAGTCTAATATAGATAGAATATTATCTGTCTATAACTTGTCAATTATGAAAAGGACAAGCAAGCCAAGAATATTAACAATAAGACTAATAAATATTTTCAACAAGACAAATGAATATTCATGCAGCTCTCAGAGATGTCACCCTTTTGTATAGCCTATTTTATTGCCAGAAATTAACCAGATCAAACCTGGAATTAAAGCCTAGAGGCATTTTTGTTTTCAAACACCAAATCCAATACACCTCCCTCTTACTTAGGACTTTGTCTAAATCCCCTCCTCTAGCTGACAATGATACTTTTTCTGCAATTGTCCACTTAAGGGTATCAATATTCCTTGTATGTTTTTCAATGAAATGTTTAGTAATAGGTAACAGTTTGTCTTCTCGTTTTTTGTTTGATTCAGTGTCTACTGTTATACTGGAAATATGTTCCCTTATGCATGATCTGGTTTCTCTTAAAGTTTTTCCTATGTATTGTAAATTACACTGTGTGCATTCTATAAGATATACCACTCCCTTGGTCCTGCAGTTTACACAAGTTTTTATATCATAATTTTTGCCTGTGACAAAAGATGTAAAAGTTTTGCCTATTTTTGCATGTTTGCAAGCTATACAGTCTTTAAAGCTACATTTGTGTAGCCCCTTTACTTCTAGCCAAGAAGATAGTTTAGTTATTTTGTTGGGTACAGATGGAGAAACAATGTTCCCTAGTGTTCTGCCTCTACGATAAGTAAATTTAACTTGTTTCTGTAAGTTGGTATCAAAACAATCCTCTGCAGTAAGCATTGGTAAATGTTTCTTAATGATGTCACATACTTTGTAGAATTGATTTGAGTATTGTGTAATAAATTATATATTATAATCTTCCCTTTGCGTGGATTCCCTTATTATATTTGTCTTGTCCTGTAATAATGTCTCTCTATCTAATTCTGACACAGATAGTTTGGCATTTTTGATAACTTTGTTGTTGTAACCTCTCTCTCTGAGATCTTTGTCTAATTTTGTAGCTTCCTCTTCATAGATCTTTTTGTCGGTGCAATTTCTCTTAATCCTTAAGTATTGTCCCTTTACTATGGCCTTAAATGTGTGCGATGGATGGTTACTTTTAGCATGTAATAGTGATTTTTTTTTCTTTTGTATATTCTTGTTTCTGTCCTCGATTCTAATACATTACCTATTAAGGTAAGATCTAGATAATTTATTTCACTGTCATGCACCTCATTCGTGAATTTGATCACTTCATCTGAAGTTTTTACATAGTGTAAGAAATGTTCTAAAGCTGTCATATCTCCCTCCCACACAATTAGCAAATCGTCAATGTACCTCTTATATAAAGAGATGTTGTGTTTGAAGGGGTTTCCATCTCCATAGATGCGGCACAGCTCCCACCAACCCATAAAAAGGTTGGCATAGGAGGGGGCAAACTTAGCCCCCATAGCTGTGCCGCATCTCTGGAGATAGAAACAACCCTCATAGCAGAAATAATTATGTGTCAGTAAAAATACAATAATCTTGATTACATATTCCTGGAAATTTTGACTGAGGTTACTCCTGTGTGAGAGGAAGAACTTGACAGCTTGTAGACCTTTGTCATGGGGTATGCAACTATAGAGCGAGACGACATCAAGTGTAACCCACTTATGTAAATTTGTCCATTTTTGTTCACTCAATACTTGTATTAGTTGTTTTGAATCCCTGAGATAACTCGCTAACTCTAAGACCAAGGGTTGTAGGATAGAATCCACCCATTCTGATATTGGCTCTAATAAAGAGCCAATGCCAGAAACGATTGGTCGTCCTGTGGCATTTTCCAGGCTTTTATGCACTTTCGGAAATATGTGAAAGATGGGAGTTTGTGGATGAGTCACCAAAAGAAAATAAGTTTGTCTATCTATGAATCCATGGAACAAACCCTCATCTAAGAGGTGTGACAATTGATGTTTGAACATATGTAGAGGATTTTCAGATAGTCTAATGTATGTGTCAGTGTCAGTGATTTGTCTCAAAATTCCTTTATGATAGTCTGTGCGATTTAAGACAACTACACTGCCTCCCTTATCCGATTGGTGTATAACTATTTTAGTGTTATTCTCCAATTCCTTCAAGGCCGTATTTTCATCCACCTTGAGGTTATGTTTCTGTTGATATGAGTCATCAGTGACTTTGGCGTGTAAGATTTCTAAGTCTTTCACTATTCTTTCTTGAAAAAGTTCAAGTATTCCACCTCTAGAATCAATGGGATAAAAGGTGGAGTCTGGTCTATATCCTTTATGTGTTGTCTTCATGGTTTGTGAATTAGGGATTTCTTGACTCTGTAATGTTAATAAATTTTCCCTAGCGCATGCGTCTTGAAAACTAATATTGATCACACAAGAAGGAGTCCTTACAGGAATGGTACTGGTGTCAGTATCACCATTGCTGTTAATTATTGTATTGAACAGATTAAATGATGTACTAGGTACAAAATTGAGAACTTTTTTGAACTTTTTTTGGTCTTTTGTTAGTTTAATGTCTGAGAGATTAATAACTATATTGTTCTCTGTATGTTCTAATCTTTCTTCATTCTCAGTGCATATCTGTTCTCTTCTGTTCTCTCTATCTGTCTGAATTTTTGTTTTTCCTCTCCCTCCCTGTGGGTGTGATGCAAAATAATGTTCACTGTTCCTTTAAATAATATTCAAGGGCTTAGCACAAACATTGACAATAAGCCACATCTCTGGAAATATGTATTAGGTCACAGAACTTCAGTATATATCATATCAAAGACCTGAGTCCCTGTATTGCCTTTAACCCCTTAATGACCACAGCACTTTTCCATTTTCTGTCCGTTTGGGACCAAGGCTATTTTTAAATTTTTGCGGTGTTTGTGTTTAGCTGTAATTTCCCTCTTACTCATTTACTGTACCCACACATATTATATACCTTTTTTCTCGCCATTAAATTAACTTTCTAAAAATACCATTATTTTCATCATATCTTATAATTTACTATAAATTTTTTTATAAAATATGAGGAAAAAATGGAAAAAAACACACTTTTTTTAACTTTGACCCCCAAAATCTGTTACACATCTACAACCACCAAAAAGAAAACATGCTAAATAGTTTCTAAATTTTGTCCTGAGTTTAGAAATACCTAATATTTACATGTTCTTTGCTTTTTTTTAAAGCTATAGGGCCATAAATACAAGTAGCATTTTGCTATTTCCAAACTACTTTTTTTTCAAAATTAGCGCTAGTTACATTGGAACACTAATATCTTTCAGGAATCCCTGAATATCAATTGACATGTATATATTTTTTTTTAGAAGACATCCCAAAGTATTGATCTAGGCCAATTTTGGTATATTTCATGCCACCATTTCACCGCCAAATGCGATCAAATACAAAAAATCGTTCACTTTTTCACAAATTTTTTCACAAACTTTCAGTTTCTCACTGAAATTATTTACAAACAGCTTGTGCAATTATGGCACAAATGGTTGTAAATGCTTCTCTGGGATCCCCTTTGTTCAGAAATAGCAGACATATATGGCTTTGGCATTGCTTTTTGGTAATTAGAAGGCCGCTAAATGCCGCTGCGCACCACACGTGTATTATGCCCAGCAGTGCAGGGGTTAATTAGGGAGCTTGTAGGGAGCTTGTATGGTTAATTTTAGATTTAGTGTAGTGTAGTAGACAACCCAAAGTATTGATCTAGGCCCATTTTGGTATATTTCATGCCACCATTTCACCGCCAAATGCGATCAAATAAAAAAAAAACGTTAAATTTTTCACAATTTTAGGTTTCTCACTGAAATCATTTACAAACAGCTTGTGCAATTATGGCACAAATGGTTGTAAATGCTTCTCTGGGATCCCCTTTGTTCAGAAATAGCAGATATATATGACTTTGGCGTTGCTTTCTGGTAATTAGAAGGCCGCAAAATGCTGCTGCGCATCACACGTGTATTATGGCTAGCAGTGAAGGGGTTAATTAGGAAGTTTGTAGGGAGCTTGCAGGGTTAATTTTAGCTTTAGTGTAGAGATCAGCCTCCCACCTGACACATCAGACCCCCTGATCCCTCCCAAACAGCTCCCTTCCCTCCCCCACCCCACAATTGTCCCCGCCATCTTAAGTACTGGCAGAAAGTCGGCCAGTACTAAAATAAAAGCTTTTTGGGGGGTTTAGTTTTTTTAAAAAAAATAAATAAATAATTCTTCTGCTGTGTAGGACCCCCCTTAGCCTCCAACCTCCCTGATCCCCCCCAAAACAGCTCTGTAACCTTCCCTGGGGGCCATCTTGGGTACTGGCAGCTGTCTGCCAGTACCCAGCTTGCACAAAAAAGGGCTTTTTTTTTTTTTTCTTAGTTTTTTTTTTTCCTGTAGTGTAGCTTCCCCAAACACCCCCCCCCCACCACAAACCCCCACCACCTCACCACAAACCCCCACCACCTCATTGATCGTATTTTTTTTTTTTACTTTTTTTTAACTGATTGCCTTTTTCTGTAGTGTAGCGGTTCCCACCCGCTCCCTCCCCATGCACGCGCCCGCCCCCGCCCTCCCGTGCACGCGCGCGCGTCCGTGCGCGCCCCCGGGCATCCCCGCCCACGATCCCGCCCCCCTCCACATCTCCAGGGCCATCGATGGCCGCCTCCCGGTACTGCTCCCACCCACCAACGAAGGAAGCCACCGATCTCCGGTGCAGAGAGGGCCACAGAGTGGCTCTCTCTGCATCGGATGGCTTCAAAAGGTTATTGCAGGATGCCTCCATATCGAGGCATCACTGCAATAACCAGAAAGCAGCTGGAAGCAAACAGGATCGCTTCCAGCTGCTTTCCACACCGAGGACGTGCAGGGTACGTCCTCAGGCGTTAACTGCCTTTTTTTTGAGGACGTACCCTGCACGTCCTCGGTCGTTAAGGGGTTAAAAACACCAGGAGCAGAGAGTAAAATGTGCTGTGCACATATTAGGACAGCCATCCACACCCCACCAATGGTCTCCATTTCTTGACAGTCAGACTGTATATATTAAATGTATATACAGTATATACCTAAATTAATAAATCTCTACGCTTCCTAGTTCCTAAATTAAAGTTAAAGGATTTAGGGTAGTATCTCTTTAAGTCTTTAAGTCTAGATTATCGCAACCAATTGCAGCACTTTTGTTTTAACCAATCAGTACACTGTTAATGTTTTAAATAGCTAAACAGCCGTTAAGATCTTTAGCTATGATTACGGCTCCCTAGCCGAAACATGTTAGGGATCTTGCTGCTCTTTGCCTAGTATTTTGACTCATGGATGTATTTTAACGAAAGTTGTGGAATAAAGATTTTTCATTTTAAATGTTACCTGCTACAGAACTTTTATATACAGTATATATATATATATATATATATATATATATATATATATATATATATGAATAGATGTATATTTTATAAAAAAAATCAGACATATATAGAAATATTTATTGGGTTTGTGTGCGAGCAGTTTTTTTCCCACTTTTCACTGTCCATTAAACTCTATAGGGGAATACGTTAACACGGTTGTGATATTTTAAGCAAACTTTTAACTCATAACACAAGTGCAACTTGACATGCACAAAAAGTCTCTGTCTAGCAATGTTATCCCTCTAACTGGAGAGCTAATTGAACAAACAAAATGCTCAAAAAGTGGCTATGTAGAAAATATAGCAGTGTTGGGCTTGTGAAGTCTGCTGTAAGCATTTCCAATTCTTGTGTGATTTGTAAACCCACCACTAAGTACATGAAAAGGGGAAAAATAAATAATGAAAGTATATTGCAAAGTGTTTTTACTAAATGTACTTACATATTTTGTGTAGTCTTAAATGCCGGACAGATAGCTCAGCATGCTAAGGCACTGTGGCTGAGCTCTGTAGCAACCCAAGGGTTGCAGGTTCGATCCCCGGTGAGGTCCACTCAGCCTTTCATCCTTCCGAGGTCGATAAAATGAGCAGCGCCTTGAGACCCTTACGGGTGATTAGACCCGCTTTACAAGTAGCCAATACATACAAAGTCTTTAATATCCCTTTAAGGCATAGGTCTGATTTGACATTCTGTTGTCAATAGCTGGCAAAAAGGAGGTAAAGGGGAGATAGAGCTGTAAGTCCATATGAGCAGATGTCTGGCAAAAAAGGGATCCAGAGGACCTTTTGCTGTTTCCTACAAAAATATTGCACAATTTGTAGGTGACTGGGCATCAATGGTAGAGGGGTCACACAATGGCTCTCCCCAAGGCTGTTCCTTAGGTCCCACCTTTGACCCTAAATGTATATTTTCCACAAATTAACAGTTATTGTAGTTGGCTGCTAGTACCTTTCTCATAAATCATTTTTACTCTTTTTACTCTGCGCATGCACAGTGTCACTTCTTTCAGGGCCATATTTGTAATGAATTGTCATGGAAAGAGGAGTTTACCAATAGCAGGAGCAGAACCCAGTGGCAGAGAACAAATAGAACAGACAAAGTCCAAGACAAAACAATAGGCAAGGGGTACAGCAGAAATCGAAGTCAGGAAAATCCATGGTCAGGGTTGGTCAGCGAAGAAGCAACGTCAAAAGGGCAAGCCAAAGGTCAAAAGCCAGGGAGTCCAAATATAGGGATGAGGAAGCAGGAACAGGGTACAGGATATGAAGCGCTTTTTCTCTGTGAACCAGTGAGCAGAATAACTTCTCAATGACTGAGAGGCCTGTCCGGGCTTTAAACCCTGCAAGGACCAGGAACGCCCCTGTTGCTCAGGTAATGCAGGTGCAGCAATCACCTGAGCACCAATGCGAGGCACAGAACACAAATGTGTAACCACAGGACACTCCCCCTGCCTGTAAGATTCTGACACATGCGCCGTCATAAGCGAGAACTTCATCATGCGTGCCTCCTCACAGATGCCTACAGATGTCATGACAGTCCTGCGACATGAATAGATTTATAGGAGACTTTTACACTTAAAAGACATTCCAGCCCAAAATTAAAATGCACATGGGTGCATTTCCGTTTTGAATAGAAGCATTTTTGTAATTTACATGTATTAGCAAAAATGCTTCTAATAAAAGCTATAGCTGTTTAAAATGTGTATTTAAGTATGCTCCGTGCACCAGCATTTTAAACACAGCACTTGCTCAGGGAGCCTGCTTTTATCATCTAGTAATGACTCAATTTGTTAATGGCTCACATGATACAAGCCCCACTGGTGTTCTGAGCAGTTGCAATATTTAAAATGCTGGTTCACTGAGAATATCTAGCTAAGCTTCACATGCGCGTGCAGAGAACAATGCTCACACTAACTAAGACAGTGATAACTTTTACCAGAAGCATTTTTGCCAATACATGTATATTACAAATATGTTTCTATTCAAAGATGTAATTCATCTATATGCATTTAAATTTTGACTGGAATGTCCCTTTAATTGACATTATGGATACTAAAAATTCTATATGTATATATAAATTACTATACATATGCATATGACATTTATATATGTTCTAATTTGCCTCATGTACAGTCTATTAATTTGTAATTTGTTTTCAGATTCTTCCAGTGCTGGTATTTCTTTTCAGCCTTTCATTAATTAAGCACTATTGATTTCTGTAGCTAACACAGGCCAGGCTAGTACTGGGAGGTCATGCATTATAACAGAAGCAGTCCAGAGGCTTTTCTCCATGACTCATGCTATTTCAAGATGAAAAAGTGCACAATAAGCATTGGTATGGTATTAATGTCATTAACAGTGGCATTATATGCTAATTACATCATATTGAACGACTTGTGAGTGAAAACTCAAAATGTGAAAATAAATTATCACTTGAACGTATCAGTCATCTGTATTCGATTTCTTTAATCAGTGAACAATTTTTTTCTTTTTTTTCAAACATTTTTTTCCTTGTCTTTTTTTTTTTTAATATAAAGTTTTATTAATTTCCTTTTTGTCTGGTCTTTTATTAATAACAGAGTTGTCCTATTTATATTCTATCAGAAAATCTAAGTGAACTCTAAATAACAGATCATTTGGTATCTGTGTTACAGGATAGCATCTATATGCATTTAAATTTTGACTGGAATGTCCCTTTAATTGACATTATGGATACTAAAAATTCTATATGTATATATAAATTACTATACATATGCATATGACATTTATATATGTTCTAATTTGCCTCATGTACAGTCTATTAATTTGTAATTTGTTTTCAGATTCTTCCAGTGCTGGTATTTCTTTTCAGCCTTTCATTAATTAAGCACTATTGATTTCTGTAGCTAACACAGGCCAGGCTAGTACTGGGAGGTCATGCATTATAACAGAAGCAGTCCAGAGGCTTTTCTCCATGACTCATGCTATTTCAAGATGAAAAAGTGCACAATAAGCATTGGTATGGTATTAATGTCATTAACAGTGGCATTATATGCTAATTACATCATATTGAACGACTTGTGAGTGAAAACTCAAAATGTGAAAATAAATTATCACTTGAACGTATCAGTCATCTGTATTCGATTTCTTTAATCAGTGAACAATTTTTTTCTTTTTTTTCAAACATTTTTTTCCTTGTCTTTTTTTTTTTTAATATAAAGTTTTATTAATTTCCTTTTTGTCTGGTCTTTTATTAATAACAGAGTTGTCCTATTTATATTCTATCAGAAAATCTAAGTGAACTCTAAATAACAGATCATTTGGTATCTGTGTTACAGGATAGCATTATTGATTGTATTAGCTATAGGGTTGAAACCTGTCATGTCCCTGAAGGTTATTGTTATTTTCTTTACTCTCTCATTATTTGACCTTGGGATGATGGAATACAACTTGTATGTTTCATAACGATAGAAATACGTTGACCAAACTTTGTTTATATTTTTGAAAATGTGATAAAAATCATTATTTCACCTGTAATAAGTGTCTCAGAATTCATAAATAATATTCAGTATTAATATTTGATGAAAAATATGTGAATGAATTAAGTGAAAAATGTTGGTGTTAAAAACTCACCAAATGGAAGAATGGATAAATAGGAGCCTCTTTTTATCAATGAAGGTATTAGAGATGTGCATTCGTTTTCAGACAAATGCACATTCGTCACGAAAATCGGATTTTATTTTAACTAAACATTAATATAGAAAACAAACAAAATACTGATGAAAATCATCACATGCTCTCCATAGCACATTATGATAAGTATTGTAGCTTTGAAAATTGTACATTTATTTTCACGTAAGCAAATGTAAATGTTTAACAAAAATTCATTTTTTGTTTCATTTTAAACTAAATGAATACAAAATAGTTTAGCCACAGAATATTTGGGGAAATGAATTTCCCTGAATATTTGGAATGACAATTTAGTCCGAAACAAAATGTTCTTGGCTGCACATGTCTAATAGGTACTACAGCACATATTACGGTTGTATTATTGAGATGGTGAATGGGCTAGTAAGCATGTGGCTGCATCTGAGCTGATATATGTGAGAAAGGGGCCAGTTCGTGAGAGGGGGTGGGCAAGTTTGTTGATCTAAAAGATAACTGTAAATGGGTGATCTATCCTGGTGTAGGACCTAGACACGAAGACGGTGCTCGGCCCTAAGTAAAAGTAGTGGCAACATATTAGTTTACCCACTAAAGACTTCTTGTCTTGTTCAAATTGCTCATTTGTGACTTGGAGTTAATATGTCAGATTAAATGGCTTGCACTTGGATTGGTAAGGTTATCTGATGGAACACATTTTCTTTCCATTCATCCCCATATGCCTTTAACTGGGGTGGCTTGTTCCACTTTTTCCTGATGGCTTTGAAGGTGCACTGCAAGGATTTCTATCCTTCCTCTGAACCCTAGAGGGATGGAGCCATGCGAAGAGTAAGGGAATATCCAGTATCTCAAGAACCATAGACTGCATTAGGGGACCACAAATAATAGATAGATGCAGATGAGGAGAAACAATTACACCACTAACGTAAAATATGTGATAAAGTAACCAAAAAATTGCACATGCATCAAAAACCAAAGAAACTTAGGCCTAGATTTAGAGTTGGGTGGTAGCCGTCAAAACCAGCGTTAGAGGCTCCTAACGCTGGTTTTAGGCTATCGCCGGTATTTGGAGTCAGTCAGGAAAGGGTCTAACGCTTACTTTGCAGCCGCGACTTTTCCATACCGCAGATCCCCTTACGTCAATTGCGTATCCTATCTTTTCAATGGGATCTTTCTAACGCCGGTATTTAGAGTCTTGGCTGAAGTGAGCGTTAGAAATCTAACGCCAAAACTCCAGCCGCAGAAAAAAGTCAGTAGTTAAGAACTTTCTGGGCTAACGCCTGTTTATAAAGCTCTTAACTACTGTGCTCTAAAGTACACTAACACCCATAAACTTTCTATGTACCCCTAAACCGAGGTCCCCCCACATCGCCGCCACTCTATTATATTTTTTTAACCCCTAATTTGCCGACCGCCACCTACGTTATACTTATACTTATATTTATTAACCCCTAACCTGCCCCCCACAACGTCGCCGCCAGCTACCTACAATAATTAACCCCTAATCTGCCGACCGCAAAGCGCCGCTACCTACGTTATCCTTATGTACCCCTAATCTGCTGCCCCTAACACCGCCGACCCCTATATTATATTTATTAACCCCTAATCTGCCCCCCTCAACGTCGCCTCCACCTGCCTACACTTATTAACCCCTAATCTGCCAAGCGGACCGCACCGCTACTATAATAAAGTTATTAACCCCTAATCCGCCTCACTCCCGCCTCAATAACCCTATAATAAATAGTATTAACCCCTAATCTGCCCTCCCTAACATCGCCGACACCTAACTTCAATTATTAACCCCTAATCTGCCGACCGAATCTCGCCGCTACTGTAATAAATGGATTAACCCCTAAAGCTAAGTCTAACCCTAACCCTAACACCCCCCGTAAGTTAAATATAATTTAAATCTAACTAAATAAATTAACTCTTATTAAATAAATTATTCCTATTTAAAGCTAAATACTTACCTGTAAAATAAACCCTAATATAGCTACATTATAAATTATAATTATATTATAGCTATTTTAGGATTTATATTTATTTTACAGGTAACTTTGTATTTATTTTAACCAGGTACAATAGCTATTAAATAGTTAAGAACTATTTAATAGCTAAAATAGTTAAAATAATTACAAAATTACCTGTAAAATAAATCATAACCTAAGTTACAATTAAACCTAACACTACACTATCAATAAATAAATTAAATAAAATACCTACAATTACCTACAATTAAACCTAAAACTACACTATCAATACATTAATTAAATACAATACCTACAAATAACTACAATGAAATAAACTAACTAAAGTACAAAAAATAAAAAAGAACTAAGTTACAAAAAATAAAAAAATATTTACAAACATTAGAAAAATATTACAACAATTTTAAACTAATTACACCTACTCTAAGCCCCCTAATGAAATTACAAAGCCCCCCAAAATAAAAAAATGCCCTACCCTATTCTAAATTACAAAAGTTCAAAGCTCTTTTACCTTACCAGCCCTGAACAGGGCCCTTTGCGGGGCATGCCCCAAGAAATTCAGCTCTTTTGCCTGTAAAAAAACACATACAATACGCCCCCCAACATTACAACCCACCACCCACATACCCCTAATCTAACCCAAACCCCCCTTAAATAAACCTAACACTAAGCCCCTGAAGATCTTCCTACCTTATCTTCACCTCACCAGGTATCACCGATCGGTCCTGGCTCCAAAATCTTCATCCAACCCAAGCGGGGGCTGGCGATCCATAATCCTGTGGCTGAAGAGGTCCAGAAGAGGCTCCAAGGTCTTCATCCTATACGGGAAGAAGAGGCGATCCAGACCGGCAACCATCTTGATCCAAGCGGCATCTTCTATCTTCATCCGATGAGGAACGGCTCCATCGTGAAGACCTCCAGCGCGGATCAATCTTCTTCCGACGACGTCCAACTGAAGCCATTCCTCATCGGATGAAGATAGAAGATGCCGCTTGGATCAAGATGGTTGCCGGTCTGGATCGCCTCTTCTTCCCGGATAGGATGAAGACCTTGGAGCCTCTTCTGGACCTCTTCAGCCACAGGATTATGGAGCTTTGTAATTTCATTAGGGGGCTTAGAGTAGGTGTAATTAGTTTAAAATTGTTGTAATATTTTTCTAATGTTTGTAAAAAAATTTTATTTTTTGTAACTTAGTTCTTTTTTATTTTTTGTACTTTAGTTAGTTTATTTAATTGTAGTTATTTGTAGGTATTGTATTTAATTCATTTATTGATAGTGTAGTGTTAGGTTTAATTGTAGGTATTTTATTTAATTAATTTATTGATAGTGTAGTGTTAGGTTTAATTGTAACTTAGGTTAGGATTTATTTTACAGGTAAATTTGTAATTATTTTAACTACTTTAGCTATTAAATAGTTCTTAACTATTAAATAGCTATTGTACCTAGTTAAAATAAATACAAAGTTACCTGTAAAATAAATATAAATCCTAAAATAGCTATAATATAATTATAATTTATATTGTAGCTATATTAGGGTTTATTTTACAGGTAAGTATTTAGCTTTAAATAGGAATAATGTATTTAATAAGAGTTAATTTATTTCGTTAGATTTAAATTATATTTAACTTAGGGGGGTGTTAGTGTTAGGGTTAGACTTAGCTTTAGGGGTTAATACATTTATTATAGTAGCGGCGAGATTAGGTCGGCAGATTAGGGGTTAATAATTGAAGTTAGGTGTCGGCGATGTTAGGGAGGGCAGATTAGGGGTTAATACTATTTATTATAGGGTTATTGAGGCGGGAGTGAGGCGGATTAGGGGTTAATAACTTTATTATAGTAGCGGTGCGGTCCGCTCGGCAGATTAGGGGTTAATAAGTGTAGGCAGGTGGAGGCGACGTTGAGGGGGGCAGATTAGAGGTTAATAAATATAATATAGGGGTCGGCGGTGTTAGGGGCAGCAGATTAGGGGTACATAGCTATAATGTAGGTGGCGGTGGTGTACGGAGCGGCAGATTAGGGGTTAATAATAATATGCAGGGGTCAGCTATAGCGGGGGCGGCAGATTAGGGGTTAATAAATATAATATAGGGGTCGGCGGTGTTAGGGGCAGCAGATTAGGGGTACATAGGGATAACGTAGTTGGCGGCAGTGTACGGAGCGGAAGATTAGGGGTTAAAAAATTTAAATATAGTGGCGGCGATGTGGGGGGATCTCGGTTTAGGGGTACATAGGTAGTTTATGGGTGTTAGTGTACTTTAGAGCACAGTAGTTAAGAGCTTTATAAACCGGCGTTAGCCCAGAAAGCTCTTAACTACTGACTTTTTTCTGTGGCTGGAGTTTTGTCGTTAGATTTCTAACGCTCGCTTCAGCCACGACTCTAAATAACGGCGTTAGAAAGATCCCATTGAAAAGATAGGATACGCAAAGGGGATCTGCGGTATGTAAAAGTCGCGGCTGGAAAGTGAGCGTTAGACCCTTTCCTGACTGACTCCAAATACCGGCGGTAGCCTAAAACCAGCGTTAGGAGCCTCTAACGCTGGTTTTGACGGCTACCGCCCAACTCTAAATCTAGGCCATAGGAAAGTATGGGAATTTCTGCCTTTCGAACAATCCGAGTATTCAGTAAATATAAAAATAGTTTATGTTTTGTAATAATCTATATGTTATCTAATGCCTAGATTACGAGTTGTGCGGTAACAGGGATGCGTTGCTAACTTGCAGTTTATTGTCACCGCTCACTTACCTGCAGCGCTGGTATTACGGGTTTTTATAAACCCGGCGTTAACAGGCAAGAAGTGAGCGTAGAGCAAAATTGCTCTCCACACTGCACTCCAATACCAGCGCTGCTTAAGTCAGCGGTGAGCTGTTTGTACGTGCTCGTGCACGATTTCCCAATAGACATCAATGGGGAGAGCCGGCTGAGAAAAAGTCTAACACCTGCAAAAAAGCAGCGTAAAGCTCAGTAATGCAGCCCCATTGATTCCTATGGGGAAACACATTTTATGTTTACACCTAACACTTTAACATGAACCCCAAGTCTAAACACCCCTAATCGTACACTTATTAACCCCTAATCTGCCGCCTCTGACATCGCCGACACCTACATTATACTTATTAACCCCTAATCTGCTGCCCCCAACATAACCAACACCTACATTATATTTATTAACCCCTAATCTCCCTCCCCCAATGTCGCCTCAACCTACCTACATTTATTAACCCCTAATCTGCCGCCCCCAACGTTGCCGCCACTATTTATTAACCCCTAAACCTAAGTCTAACCCTAACACCCACTAACTTAAATATAATTTAAATAAATCTAAATAAAATTCCTATCATTAACTAAATTATTCCTATTTAAAACTAAATACTTACTTATAAAATAAACCCTAAACTAGCTACAATATAACTAATAGTAACATTGTATCTAGATTAGGGTTTATTGTTATTTTACAGGCAAGTTTGTATTTATTTTAACTAGGTAGAATAGTTACTAAATAGTTATTAACTATTTACTAACTACCTAGCTAAAATAAATACAAATGTACCTGTAAAATGTTATTTTACAGGCAAGTTTGTATTTATTTTAACTAGGTAGAATAGTTACTAAATAGTTATTAACTATTTACTAACTACCTAGCTAAAATAAATACAAATGTACCTGTAAAAAAAACCTAACCTAAGTTACACTACACACCTAACACTACACTACAATGAAATATTTTACCTAAATTAAATACAATTAAATAAATTAAATACAATTTGCTAAATTACAACAAAACCCCCCCCACTAAATTACAGAAAATAAAAAACAAATTACAAGATATTTAAACTAATTACACCTAGTCTAAGAGCCCTATCAAAATAAAAAAAGCCCCCCAAAATAAATAAAAAACCCTAGCCTAAACTAAACTATCAATAGCCCTTAAAACGGCCTTTTGCGGGGCATTGCCCCAAAGAAATCAGCTCTTTTACCTGTAAAAAAATACACACAACCCCCCCCAACAGTAAAACCCACCACCCACACAACCAACTCCCCAAATTAAACCCTACCTAAAAAAACCTAAGCTCCCCATTGCCCTGAAAAGGGCATTTGGATGGGCATTGCCCTTAAAAGGGAATTTAGCTCTATTGCTGCCCAAAGCCCTAACCTAAAAATAAAACCCACCCAATACACCCTTAAAAAATCCTAACACTAACCCCCGAAGATCCACTTACCAGGAGAAGTCTTCATCCAAGTGGCAAGATGTCCTCAACAAAGCCAGCAGAAGTGGTCCTCCAGACGGGCAGAAGTGATCCTCCAGACGGGCAGAAGTCTTCACCCAGACGGCATCTTCTATCTTTATCCTTCTGACGTGGAACGGCTCCATCTTCAAGACATCCGGCGTGGAGCATCCTCTTCCAACGACGACTACTCGACGAATGAAGGTACCTTTAAATGACGTCATCCAAGATGGCGTCCCTTAGATTCCGATTGGCTGATAGAATTCTATTAGCCAATCAGAATTAAGGTTGAAAAAATGCTTATTGCTTGCGCATAACTGTTATCGCTCCACTCATCAATTAACCACAATGTTTGTTATGGTTGGATGGCAATACTGCTTTTAACATTCCACCAGTGGCAGAGAACCCTGGCATCCTTCAGTAAAGTGTAGTAAAATGCCTCTTATAGCGCTATAGTAACGATACTTACAACATTGAGCTCTTAGTCCTTTTATAATCAAGAATGATATTTTTATTATAGATTCATATACCTTTAAATTTAATTAAAAAGGTATTTAAAAAAAACAAAAGAAATACCTCATGCAATTAAGTAAATTACAGGACGCAAGTACATTTCATAATGCAGAAACAGAACAGAAGTGACAACCGAATGAGTGACAACAAATCTCTTTTTCCCAAATCCTAGCTAAAACCTTACAGAGGAAATTGTACTGTAGACTCATTCCTTAGAGGACTGCACAAAGTGTTTAACTGGCTATGATAATCACTCAGTCTAATTGAATGCAGGTGGCAATACAAACATTTGATTTCAAGCCTCATTTATGTACTGTCATGTATAAGTTAATAAACAAGGCACAATGTTCTGCCATTCTATTAAATAGATGTGCTTTATCAACAGTGCATTGTTATACATTTTGTTAAACAAAAAATGCTATCACCAAGAATTACTGATACAGGAGATCTGTGGAGTTACAAAAGGATGAAACAGATTATTTTTTTTTCACTGTTAGTAATATGAATGAGTTTGATTCTCTATGACATATAATATCATTCAATATTGGTTTCACCAAAGTATGTAATATATATATTGGGAAGTAGTCTACTAGTAGTTGACAATATGTTATAGAACTCACGTTTACAAAAGCACATTCCAGTTTACAAGTTCTATTATGTAGGTGTAAGCCCTTTGAAACACACCTCTGTGGCTGTGTTTGCACATGAAGAATTGCTAACTTCAATGCACTTTTTTGAAATATTAAATATTGAAAAATATTAAAAACAATTGTTAAAAATTATTATATATACTGTAAAAAATGTAAAATAATCCAAAGAAGATATATATATATATATATATATATATATATATATATATATATATATATATATATATATTTTAATAGTAATTTTTATTTGGTTTTAGAATTAGAAGTAACAATTGGGGATACGCAGGTCCCCTGCTCTAACAGACATATACAAAAAGATCAGACACGCAGGTCCGGTTACAAATACAATCAAAACATTGATATATCAAATAACCCTTCCGTAATAGGGGAAGGAGACTTTAAATAAACAATTCTAACATGGTTTGGGGTGAAAATAGTTCACCCAACTTGAACCCTGATGTGGGCTCTGAGTGTGGGAGGGGGAGCTAGTGAGTGAAGTTTGTTACTCCAGTTAGTATAAAGGACATTTTTGTACATTAGGAGGAGAAGATTATATTCCAGCAATACCTAGTATTATATCGATCTCTCAGTATTCTATAAATATAATCTAAAACAACTAAACAGAGCAACATGGAGGAGATAGCATCGAACAAACGGTCACTGAGGAATCTTGAGACTGTGTCTAGAACACGCTGTACTTAGCATACACCGCACTTAGCCCAAACCGTATCCAACACTCACTGCACCTAGCACGAACAGCACCCAGTACACTCTGTACATAGGGCACATAGTACCCAACACACGCAGTACTGAGCACACATAGTACCAAGCAGGAACAGTACCTTAGACACAAAATGCCTAGCACACACAGTACCTAACATAAGTAGTATCTAGCACATACAGTAGCAAGCAGTGTGTTTAGTAATTTAAAAAAAAAAAAATCACTAGCCCTGATGCATGTTATACGTTTTACGTTTCTATGTTCTTCACATAGAGAAAATTTAATTTGTATTATTAAATATATATTTCTATATATACCTGATACTGTTAATGTAAAATAGATAGGTATACCTATATATCCAAAGGTATATGTAAATATATATATATACATATATATATACATATATATATATATGTATTTACAATAAAAATTACATTGTTTTGTTTGTACAGAACATTGGAATGTTAAAAATGTACAGTGACGAGGGGGCGGAGCCGAGCCAACCACCAGCATGGCCGCACTTATGTGATGCTCCGTGCAGTATTCCCTCAAAGGGCTTAATAACAGGAGATCTCAGGCTCAAAAGCGACGGATCCATTGCACAAATATGCAGTAATGCCTACGGAACAAAGATCTGCCTGCCAAGAAACCCACGCCTCACAACCTACAGAGTGAAAGCTACCTAGAGATGGGAATAGCAGCGCAGTGAAGCGCCATCTTAGACCTGCGAAGTGACTCGTTCCAGCAACACAAAGGGTAAGAGCTGTGGGACACGTATAGACACTGCGACTGCACCGGAGAAATGTAAACCCCCGACTTAACAATATAGAACACACGGTGCAGCGCTCACATACAGACAACGGCTCACAGATATAGCGTTAACGGACGCCCACGTGGCCACAGTATCTCCCTTACCCATATAAGCAAAGAGACCAAGACAAAGGTCCCTTTGGCACAGATGACCAGAGATTAGTCTCCTGCTGGACTGCAACATTTATATAACGAAGCGTAAGGCTGTGGGTGTTTCAGGACATAAAGGAAAACATTGCAACAATGGGGCCTTAACCAACCCTAAACCATTCCTTCTATATAGCGCCACTACGGAGGCCTAATTACAGAAAGCACATACCCAACCTTCAGACAGACACTAAAAAATAAAAAACTATATCTACAAAGCCTACAATACAAGCAGCTCATCAAATAATATAAGCATCAGCCCAGAGTGCGCAGTAACCACCATAATGACATCCAAACGCCTAACTAAAGGAGACAAGACAAACAAAACAGCAGCAGTATCATCTACAAAATTGAACACATACTTCAAAGCTGTGGAACCTAGCACTGTAATATCACCTGTCTCTCCCTGCTCAAGTGACAATACACAAGAAGATGACATAGATACAATACATTCTGACCCTAATGTCCCTTTAACTAAGGCTGACCTTTAATCTTTACCAACAAAAGAGGACTTTGCAGCTTTCATGAGCCAGGTTAGCCATCTTATTAAGGAAGGCCTTGCAGAGGTCAGAAAAGATGTTACAGAATTAGGGAACAGAGTGCTCCAATTAGAAGAACACGCAGAAGAAATATCTGAACCTATAAATTTACACTCTATGCAGCTACAAATCCAAACAGAGGAAATGAAACAAATGCAGATGCAAATAGAAGACCTAGACAACCGCGGTAGGCGCCAAAACCTAAGAATAAGAGGTATCTCTGAAAACATCCAAACTGCCGCTCTCCCACAATATCTACAGGATCTATTTGCTTTTCTCCTGGATGGTGATGAGACAGCTGACATATCCTTGGACAGAGCACACAGGGCATTAAAACCTAAGCCCCCACCAAAAGCACCACCAAGAGACATCATAATCCGTTGCCACAACTACAAAGACAAGGAAAAGCTACTAACAGCTGCCAGAAAGAAAGCACCAATAAACAAAGATGGCGACAACATACAAATCTTTGCGGATCTTAGTCCGCTTACCCTCACCAGAAGAAGAAATGTCAAATTCCTCACTGCCCACCTACAAGAACACAACATTCCCTACCGTTGGGGATTCCCTTTTGCAATTAGAGTGACCAAAGACAATAAAGAATTCGTCTATAAAGATATAGAAGATTTACATCCCTTCTGTTCGCAACTTCACATTCCACCACCGAGAATAATACCACAACCGGACGAACTGGAAGACAACGTTCTAACTACAAATCCTCCACCCGCAAAACTGCAGAGACAAAAATGGACCACAGTGATAAGAAAACGTAAAATGATTAACATATCTCCCCACAAATCACTGACCCCTACTACAGACCCACCTTGATGGTTTACCTCCATTGGCCTCGACAAGACCCTATTATTCTGAGACGGACTATCAGAGTTTCCCACTAAAACATCTGGAACTCCCTCTACACTAGAACACTACCCTAGCCCTGAGAGGGGAAATGAGAGTAGCAGTGTAACTGCTCCCCCTCGATTGTTTATTATCAGTACTAAAGGATCGTGGTCCTGATCCTGTGTATAGACTAAGTTATTGTTATTTGATTGTACCTGTTTTCCTTTTTCTTTTTTCTCTCTCTTCCTTTTGTCCTGCCTCTTTTCTTTTCCTCGCTCTCTTCCATACTGTTATTGAAATGTTTTATTATGTATTTCAATGTTTTTTCTTATGTTATTATAGCATCTCTGCAAGGCATAACATAACCCACTGGTGTGCATCTCCTATAGGCGACATCGTTACCCTACCTAGGTGGCTCTTGCAGCCTCCCACAAAACGAAGCATCATTCCACTGCACTTCCAGCATAGACTAACAGCCATTGGTAAGACCTTTCCATTTAACATTTTAGCTACATCCACCACACGACACAAACATGACCTCTAGACAAATAAAAGTAATTACACAAAACACCAAGGGTCTGAACTCGCCCACTAAAAGATCAGTTGCCTTGAACTGGTTCACCAAGCAAAAGTGCTCCATAGTATTTGTCCAAGAAACGCACTTCCCCCGAGCAGAAGAACCTAGGTTCTCTGATCGACACTTCCCTCTGGGCTTTTTTAACTCCCACGAAAAAAAGAAAAATGGAGTGGGGATTCTCTTACACAACTCCCTACCCTTTCAACTGATCCGTACTATAACTGACAAAGAAGGCCGAATACTTATTTTAATAGGACTTATATACAATAGACCAATTACCCTGATCAATGTTTACGCTCCTAACACGAATAAAAGTAGATTTTACAAAAAACTCACCTCAATGTTAAGGGACTCTAGAAAAGGTATAGTAATAATGGGAGGGGATATGAATGTAGCCATTGACCCCGCACTAGATACCACATCATCCAATCCAAATAAATCACCACGCCCTCCCAACTCGACGTATAATTGCATTAAACATTTAAGACTGGTCGATACATGGAGAATACAACACCCGACACAAAGAAGTTACTCCTTCTACTCACACCCCTGGTCCATGTATTCCAGGATTGATTATTTATACCTTGATCAATCCAGCCTCTCCTTATTAGCAGACACTGATATTACACCAACACCATGGTCAGATCACTCGATGATATCCATGACAATGCAATGGCCTGACTCCCCAATACACCCTTTCATGTGGAGGTTAGACACCTACCTGCTACATCACCCTCCCACAACTCAAAAACTCACAGCTACCTTAACTGAATACTTTAACCACAATGCTATTCCAGAGACACAACCACGCAGTGTATGGGAGGCTCACAAAGCGGTATTTCGTGGGGAGTGTATCAAACAAAAAGCATATATCAAAAAACAATACGATACACTCCTTAACACGTTGACCAGTAAACTACATACACTAGAGAATCAGCATAAACACTCCCCCTCAGACCGAACTACGCTACTAGCACTGACCTCAACCAGAAAAGAACTAAATACCTTATTATACTCGGAGGCCCAGAGGAAAGCATTATCGCTTAAAAAAAAATATTTCTATGAAGGGAACAGACCAGGCAAACTTCTCGCTAACACTCTAAAAGACCGGCAAGCCCTCACACACATCCACAAACTTATAACCAGACAAGGGAATCCAATCCTAGATAGTAAAGACATAGCCGCCCACTTCCAAGACTTCTACCAGCAATTGTATAATTTACCCACAAACGTAACCCCAGCCCATACACAAGACATGATAGCATACATAGACTCGGCAGCCCTAAATAAACTTACTCAGACACAAACGACAAGCTTAGAAGAACCTATCACTTTAACAGAGATCTTGAGAGCCATTAAGGACCTCCTCACAGGCAAAAGCCCAGGACCTGACGGACTCCCCAACCAATATTATAAAACCTATTGCTCAATCTTGGCCCCACACCTTCTTAAACTTTTTAACTCAATAGACGAAGGCACACAACTTTCTGCTGACTCTTTAGCGGCTTACATTTCAGTAATCTTGAAACCAGACAAGCCACAGGACGACCCAGGTAGTTACCGACCCATATCCTTACTCAACACAGACATCAAGATCTTAGGAAAAATAATAGCTAACCGACTAAACCTGGTACTCCAAGACATCATACATACAGACCAGGTGGGCTTTGTCCCAGGACGAGAAGCTAGGGATAACACCCTCAGAGCCCTGACCCTCATAGAGCATGCTAAACACAGTAACATTGAGTCGGTGCTGATGGCTATAGATGCAGAAAAAGCATTTGACCGAACAAATTGGCAATTCTTATTGGAAACTCTAAAAAATATAGGATTCGGCCCAAAAATTATCAATAGAATTTTTAGCTTATATTCTCACCCAAATGCAAAAGTCAAAGTAAATGGCACCCTTTCAGACACACTCCCCATACGTAATGGCACACGACAAGGATGCCCTTTGTCCCCAATCCTATTCATCTTAATGATGGAGGTATTAACCTCGCATGTTCGCAGGAATTTAAACATCAAGGGTATAACATTCGGACAGCAAGACTACAAAATAGCAGCCTATGCAGACGATCTCCTATTCTCAGTCTCCTATCCCAACATGACTATACCAGAAATACTAACTGAGCTTGACAGATTCGGACACTACTCTAATTTTCTTGTTAATAAGCAAAAATCAGAAATTCTGAACATCACGCTTACAGATGCCCAATTTCAGTCCCTATCTACATTATGCCCACTAAAGTTAAAAACCGACACAATCAAATACCTAGGAATCCACCTCTCCCCCAACCAAGCGACACTATTCGACAGAAACTATATCACACTGCTCACCAGCACACAAAGAGATCTTAAGACATGGACCAATAAGCCGTTATCTTGGTGGGGACGCATACAAGCCGTGAAAATGACCACCCTCCCCAGAATCACTTACATCTTACAGACACTACCGATACATCTCCCCCGGTGGTACATGACTCGACTGCAAAATAGCATCAATTTGTTTGTCTGGGGGAAGTGTAAGCCGAGAGTCAATAGAGACACAATGTACAGACCAACCACAGAGGGCGGGTTAGGCCTTCCCAAAATCGAAGAATATTATCAGGCAGTGACACTCCAAAGGATCATGGATTGGCACAAAAAACAAGAAAGTAAGGCTTGGGTCACATTAGACTCACATATACTCAAAACTCCACTGGTACATGCCCTATGCTGGGTACCTAACGAACTCAGGCCACCACAATGTCGACAGCTAAATATACATAGACACCTGTTTAAGACTTGGGACCACATAGTTGCCACTAAACCACAAATTTCCACTAGCAGATCCCCCCTATTCCCCATTGTGCTAAATGTAGAAATGGTAGGCGGGTTGGACAAAGGCTACCAAAGGCTAACTGAATGGGATTACACTATCCCACTATTCAATTTCATTGAAGCAGGCAAACTCTTGGAAAGGGATAAACTAGCTGATCTAGCAGATGGTAGATTTACACATTGGCTAAAATATGCACAATTACACCACTTCATACATACCTCTCCATTCAAAACCGACCTCCTAAGAAAGCTCACAGCATTTGAACAATTATGTCATAGGGGCCTTATACCAAGGGGTACACTCTCTCTATCCCGTAAGCTTCTTCTCAAAAACAATACTGACACACTGCCTCCCTTTACCACCAAATGGAACTTGGATTTGGCAACCCACATAGACCATGATAGGTGGGTCAATATCTTTAGCTCGGTTAGGAAATCCTCGACATCAGCAGTAATATTAGAACTCAATTTTAAAATCCTTCTCCGCTGGTACCTAACCCCATCACGGCTAAACAGTATATACCCAAATACACCAGACACATGCTGGAGGGGCTGTGGTAGACGCGGCAATCTATTACACATGTGGTGGCAATGCCCTAGAATTTGCCCACTCTGGAACTCAGTGGAATCACATTTTAGACAGAGTATCTCCCCCGATCTCACACTAAGTCCAGACATAGCCCTGTTGAACGACCTACCCAAATTAACTTGCCGCCTTAGACTCCTAATACTACAGATAGGCCTCAATAGTGCTAGGAAATTAATAGCTCGCCACTGGAAAAAATCTACGTATATCTCTAAACAGATGTGGCTAGAGGAAGTGGAAGAGCAGCTTTCGCTAGAGCAATATGGCTATCTCTGCCGCAATAAGATGGACACTTTCCTAAACGCTAAGTTCATTTGGCAAGAATCCTTACACAACATTACCAACACATAAACAGTAAGATTATTCCCAGACTCTCCCCGTATAAGAGACAATAAGCTATAAACCCCTAGATACCACCGGATGCGACTAAATAGACCAACGACTTGATACCACACTTACATACCCTGTGTAGGCTAGGAGATGCACCAGACTTTAACTCACCTTGCAGAGACAAACAATGTTTAAAGTAATTTAGTGAATTCAAATGTTTGCAGAACCAACAGTTGAACTTTATCCCCCTGGTTTATTAGTTAAAATACTACCCCCCCCCCTCCTGGTCTTACAATTCTCGATTCAGTGAAGCAGAAGATTACCCTATCTACCCAGCTCCCAAGAAAGGCCCTTGGCAAGAACCTAGACATGGGTATCAGACTCAAGTTTGCCCAGGACGGGAGGGGGTAAGAGAAGAAGGCTGGCACAATGGACATTACCTACAAAATATTGTTTAATTGCATATGACAGCTTTGTAATATTGATGACCAGTGAAAATTGTTATTGTTAAAATCTTTAATAAAAATAACAAATAAAAAAAAAAAATGTACAGTGACTATACAGTAAAACACTTAAATACATATGTACACACTGTACACACATCTATACATGTCTATATATATATATATATATATATATATATATGTTAAAGCTCTTTGCAGCCCTTTTTTGTCAAACAGTTGAGCCCTTATATCTATTTTAATATATTTTTTTAAAAATATTTATAAATATTAATAAAGATAGTGTTTATATGAATGTAATTGTATTTTAGGTGTATTTATGTTGTGTTTAATGAAACTTTTTTCTTCCCTTACCCTTTACGCAAGCTCTCATGTTGTTCTAACCCGACAAGTGTAAATTGCGATAGAGCTTAAATAAACGCGTCGACTTTCAACTCGTAATGCGCAAGTGCCGAAGAATTTTCACGTTGGTACCTGCATTACAATGCTTTAGGGAGAAAGTAAAGTAAGTGCCAGCAAAACTTTTTTATAAACCATAATAAACCATTAAATAGACACAGAAGGATTAAGGATATAAACAGATCTTTATTTATTTTTCCTGTGTATTTATTTTTCCAAGTTATATGTATGATATGTGATCTTACATTTTGCAAAATCATACTGAATTTATTTAGAGGGCTTGGAAAGTATGGATATTTGCATATTATTGTTTTAGCATCACATGAGGTGATTTCACAGTGTCATCTTTAATCCTTCTACATTGATATGATTATCCATATCAACATATGTGGCCTTTTTCCTGACAAAAAAAAATAAAATAAAGATCTTTTTCACCAAAGCTGTGGCTAAAAAAATGTGCTTTGGAACACTAAGAAACACTTGCCTAGATTACGAGTTTTGCGTTAGAGACTGTGTGGTGCTAACGAGCAGTTTATGCTCACCGCTCACTTACAGACAACGCTGGTATTACGGGTTCTTACAAACCCGGCGTTAGCCGCAAAAAAAGTGAGCGTAGAGCAAAATTTAGCTCCACATCTCACCTCAATACCAGCGCTGCTTACATTAGCAGTGAGCTGGTAAAACGTGCTTGTGCACGATTTCCCCATAAGAATCAATGGGGGAGAGCTGGATGAAAAAAAACCTAACACCTGCAAAAAAGCAGCGTAAAGCTCCTAACGCAGCCCCATTGATTCCTATAGGGAAATGCATTTTATGTCTACACCTAACACCCTAACATGAACCCTGAGTCTAAACACCCCTAATCTTACACTTATTAATAGTGATGTCACGAACTGTTCGCCGGAGAACAGTTCCCGGTGAACATAGCTTGTTCGCGTTCGCCGCTGCGGGCGAACATATGCGATGTTCGATCCGCCCCCTATGTGTCATCATTGAGGAAACTTTGACCCTGTATCTCACAGCCTTCTGACACATTTGAGCCAATCAGCAGCAGACACTCCCTCACAGACCCTCCCAGCTCCTTGGCAGCAGCCATTTTAGATTCATTACGATCTTGCTTTCTTAGTGAGAGGAGCTTTAGTGTTGCTGCTGCTGACATTATAGGGAAATAGATAGCTAGGCTAGTGTATTTAGTGTCTACTACAGTCCTGAAGGACTCATCTAATCTCTGCTGTAAGGACAGCACCCCAAAAAGCCCTTTTTAGGGCTATAACTTCAGTCGTTTTTTTTTTATTTATTTGCATTTGCCTGGCTTTCAGCCTGTGTGTGAGGCTCACAGCATATACTGTGATTAGTGCCACCACTGATATCTGCTTAACATTAGTGTAAATTTAACCAACAAAACTTTTAAATCATTTTGCTAGTGTAATCTAATTTCATTTTTTATCAGGCCTGTGGGTTTCTGGCTTACACAGCATACTGTGGTTAATTGCTGTGCTAGCAGCCACCACTCATATCTGCTTAACATTATTTTAAATTTTAAAAAATACTTTTAAATCATTTTGCTAGTGTAATCTAATTTCATTTTCTATCAGGCCTGTGTGTTTCTGGCTTACACAGCATACTGTGGTTAATTGCTGTGCTAGCAGCCACCACTCATATCTGCTTAACATTATTTTAAATTTTTAAAAAAACCTTTTAAATCATTTTGCTAGTGTAATCTAATTTTATTTTCTATCAGGCCTGTGTGTTTCTGGCTTACACAGCATACCGTGGTTAATTGCTGTGCTAGCAGCCACCACTCATATCTGCTTAACATTATTTTAAATTTAAAAAAAAAAACCTTTTAAATCATTTTGCTAGTGTAATCTAATTTCATTTTCTATCAGGCCTGTGTGTTTCTGGCTTACACAGCATACCGTGGTTAATTGCTGTGCTAGCAGCCACCACTCATATCTGCTTAACATTATTTTAAATTTAAAAAAAAAAAAACTTTTAAATAATTTTGCTAGTGTAATCTAATTTTATTTTCTATCAGGCCTGTGTGTTTCTGGCTTACACAGCATACTGTGGTTAATTGCTGTGCTAGCAGCCACCACTCATATCTGCTTAAAATTATTTTAAATTTTTAAAAAAAACTTTTAAATCATTTTGCTAGTGTAATCTGATTTCATTTTCTATCAGGCCTGTGTGTCAGGCTTACACAGCATACAACGTTGTTTAATTGTTGTGCCAGCAGCCACCACTCATATCTGCTTAACATTATTTAAAATTTTTAAAAAAAACTTTTAAATCATTTTGCTAGTGTAATCTAATTTCATTTTCTATCAGGCCTGTGTCTCAGGCTCACACAGCATATACTGTGGTTAATTGCTGTGCCCGCCACCACTCCAGCCACCACTCATAAACATTATTGCAAATTAAAAAAAAATAATTTAAATAATTTTGCTAGTGTAATCTAATTTCATTTTCCATCAGGCCTGTGTGTCAGGCCCACATCATATAGTGTGATTAATAGCTCTTTTTTCCACCACTTATATCATAACATTAGTGTAACTTTTTAAATTTAATCTATATAATTCATATCTATCAAATGGATATTACATCTATTGATCTATGTAATTCGTATCTATCAAATGTATATTGCATCTATTGATCTATGTAATTTGGATCGATCATATGTATATTGCATCTATTGAGCTATGTAATCTATGTATCTATCTATTAAAATCTATCTTGTGGTTGTGCAAATGGACTGTTTGCGGTTGTTTACGGTGCGTTACACTTGGAGTTTGGTCTGTCACTGTGAAGCGGGCGTAACCCTTACACTACCTGATCGATACAACATCATAACTGATGTTTTAAAGCACGTTATTCCAAACAATTTAGGAATGTTAGGTGATTTAGGCCCTTTATGGGTTAAAAGCAGACTCTGCATCAACTATGTAATTTTCCATGGGAGTTTTGCCATGGATCCCCCTCCAGCATGCCACAGTCCAGGTGTTAGTCCCCTTGAAACAACTTTTCCATCACTATTGTGGCCAGAAAGAGTCCTTGTGGGTTTTAAAGTTCGCCTGCCTATTGAAGTCAATGGCGGTTCGCGAACAGTAGCCGAAGTTCGAGTCCGCCGTTCACGAACTGAAATTTTTTACTTAGTAACCCCTAATATGCCGCCCCCGACATCGTCGACACCTACATTATATTATTAACCCCTAATCCGCTGCTCCGGACACCGCAGCCACCTACATTATACTTATGAACCCCTAATTTGCCGCCCCCAACATCGCCGACACCTACATTTTATTTATTAACTCCTAATCTTCTGCACCTATGTCGCCGCAACCTACCTACATTTATTAACCCCTAATCTGCCGCCCCAAACGTCGCCACCACTAAAATAAAGTTATTAACCCCTAAACCTAAGTCTATCCCTAACCCTAACACCCCCTAACAAATATAATTTTAATAAATCTAAATAAAATTACTACAATTAACTAAATAATTCCTATTTAAAACTAAATACTTACCTATAAAATAAACCCTAAGCTAGCTACAATATAATTAATAGTTACATTGTATCTAGCTTAGGGTTTATTTTTATTTTACAGGCAAGTTTGTATTTATTTTAACTAGGTACAATAGTTATTAAATATGTATTGACTATTTAATAACTACCTAGTTAAAATAAAGACAAATTTACCTGTTAAATAAAACCTAACCTAAGTTACAATTACACCTAACACTACACTACAATTAAATTAATTACCTAAATTAAATACAATTAATTACAATTTAAAACAATTATCTAAAGTACAAAAACAAACAAAAAAACACTAAATTGCAGAAAATAATAAACAAATTACAAGATTTTACCCTACATTAAATTACAAATAGCCCTTAAAGGGCCTTTTGCGGGGCATTGCCCAAAAGTAATCAGCTCTTTTACCTGTAAAAAAAATTACAATCCCCCCCCCAATTCCATCTTCAAGACATCTGACGCGGAGCATCCTCTTCACCCGACGGCCGACGACTGAATGAAGGTTCCTTTAAATGACGTTATCCAAGATGGCGTCCCTTCAATTCCGATTGGCTGATAGAATTCTATCAGCCAATCGGAATTAAGGTAGAAAAAATCCTATTGGCTGATGCAATCAGCCAATAGGATTGAACTGGCATTCTATTGGCTGATTGGAACAGCCAAGAGAATGCCAGCTCAATCATATTGGCTGATTGCATCAGCCAATAAAAAAATTTCTACCTTAATTCCGATTAGCTGATAGAATTCTATCAGCAAATCGGAATTGAAGGGACGCCATCTTGGATGACGTCATTTAAAGGAACCTTCATTCAGTCGTCGGCCGTCGGATGAAGAGTATGCTCCCCATCTGATGTCTTGAAGATGGACCCGCTCCGTGCTGGATGGATGAAGATAGAAGATGCCGTCTGGATGACCACTTCTGCCGGTTGGATGAAGACGTCTGCCCGTCTGGAGGACCACTTCTGGCCAGTTGGGTGAAGACGTCTGCCCGTCTGGAGGACCACTTCTGGCTGGTTGGGTGAAGACGTCTCCCGGTAGGGTGATCTTCAGGGGGTTAGTGTTAGGTTTTTTTAAGGGGGGATTGGGTGGGTTTTAGAGTAGGGTTGGTTGTGTGGGTGGTGGGTTTTAATGTTGGGGGGGGGATTGTAATTTCTTTTACAGGTAAAAGAGTGTCATGATCGCTTCCGTTCATCGCCGTGTCGCCGCGGCTCCCGGAACTTCTCTGTGTCTCTGACGTCATGTTGCTTAGCAACATGACGCTTTCTCTCACACCCCTCTGATGACGGTTACGCTCCTGCCCTTTAAATCTCGGCGGGAGATCTGAATCTGGGCCCGTTTGTTTGTTTCCCTGGATTGTGAGTACCATATCAGTTTTGTTCTTCTGTGTACCGACTTCTGCCTGCCTGACCAAGCCTCTTGCCTAATCCCTACTTGCTGATATTTGGACATTGACCTCTGCCTGCCTGACCTTGCCTGTAGCTTTTACCCTTTTGCTGATACTTGGATGCCGACTTCTGCTTGCCTGACCTTGTCTTTTGCCTATACCTTTTGCTGATATTTGGATGCCGACTTCTGCCTGCCTGACCTTGCTTTTGCCTTTACCTTTAAAACTATTCTTTGATAAACAAGACCTGCTTAAAGGGACATTTTACTTTTACAAGCTGCAAAAGAGAACTTTGCCTTTCTGTTTGTTATACACCTGCTTAAAAGGGACATTTACTTTTACAAGCTGCAAAAGAGAACTTTGCCTTTCTGTTTGTTATACACCTGCTTAAAAGGGACATTTACTTTTACAAGCTGCAAAAGAGAACTTTGCCTTTCTGTTTGTTATACACCTGCTTAAAAGGGACATTTACTTTTACAAGCTGCAAAAGAGAACTTTGCCTTTCTGTTTGTTATACACCTGCTTAAAAGGGACATTTACTTTTACAAGTTGCAAAAGAGAACTTTGCCTTTCTGTTTGTTATAAACCTGCTTAAAGGGACATTATACTTTTACAAGCTGCAAAAGAGAACTTTTCCTTTGTTTTACAAGCCTGCTAAAGAGGACCTTTTTCAGAAGCTTCAAGTAAGAGCATTTCCTTTTTGTTCTTCTTAAAGGGACGTTTTATCCTTTGTGGCTTTCCTGCATTCTGGAACAATATTCATTTTTGTTATCTTCTAATCTGCTTCCTGAGTGGGTCACGTCCTGGATATTTCTCAGTGTGCTAGCGTGTGCTTTCAATTCACGCTAGCAGTTGGGTTACATCCCGGATTGATTCCAGAGCGGCTGACATTACAAACGGGCCATAAAAATGGACCCCACTGAATTATCTATGGCCGTGGCTCACCAGGGACAGCTCTTGGGTTCTCATGCCACTCACTTGCAGTCTCTGGACACTAAACTTGATCAAATTACTGCTCTATTACAAAATTTGGTTGCTACCGCACCTCCCAATCCTAATCCCAATCCAAATCCGATTGAGGCATTACCTCCTCCGATTCCTAACAATCAGTCTCAGGTACAACTAAGTCCCAGGATTCCTCTTCCGGATAAATATGATGGGAATCCTGAAGAATGTAGAGGCTTTTTGAATCAATGCCGTCTTCATTTCCGAAATAGCCCTACTCTCTTTGCTACTGCCTCTTCTAGAATCACGTTTCTCATTTCCTTAATGAAAGGAAAAGCCTTGGCTTGGGTGTCACCTTTGCTAGAAAAGAATGATCCTATACTGTTGGATGTTGATACATTTCTATCTACATTCTCAAACGTATTCGATAAACCTGGAAGGTCATCCGCTGCTGAAGCTACTCTCCTGGATTTACGTCAAGGAAATCAACCAGTCTCTCAATATGCAATTGAGTTCCGCACCCTTGCCTCTGAAACCACTTGGAATCAGGGAGCACTCAGAGCCGCTTTCCGTAAAGGACTTTCTGAGCGTCTCAAGGATGAATTGGTGTATCGTGAACTTCCAGAGTCCTTAGAAGCCTTAATAAATCTCTGTATCAGTCTCGACGCCAGGTTTCGTGAACGCCAACAAGAAAAGGATAGAACACAGAGGACTTCCACTCGAACTCCTTTTCGTTTAGCTCCTCGTTTTTCTAATCCAGTCACTCCAGCCTCTCCTACTACTGATCAGGCTGAACCCATGGAAGTAGGAAGTATAAAATTAACTGAGACTGAACGCTTGAGAAGACGGACTCTTGGCTTATGTCTGTACTGTGGCCTTAAAGGACATTTATTAAGGGATTGTCCTACTAGGCCAGTAAAAGCCAGGGCTTAACTCTAGTCCAGGGAACTGAGTTAAGCCAAAATAGTGGTCATTCCCTATACAAGAAACTCTTTGTTCCAGTAACTCTTCTAATTGGACATAAGAAGATCTATACCCAAGCTCTAATTGATTCTGGTGCTGGAGGTGTGTTCATTGACTCTACATTTGTTTCTACTCATTCTATACCCTTACTAAAGAAGGAGTATTCCATTTCAGTCTCTACGGTCAGTGGAGATCCTTTGGGTTCTGGATACATTCAGTTTTCTACTCAACCCTTAATCCTCACCGTAGGAATACTTCATTCTGAGACAATTCGTTTCGATGTCATTCCCACTCCGCAATTTCCCATTATCTTGGGATTACCCTGGCTCCAGATTCACAATCCCATTTTTTCTTGGACTTTCGGTGAACTCACTTCCTGGGGATCTACATGCCAGACTAAATGTCTTCAAAAGATTACTAAGTTACCACTCACTATTGCTCTCACAGTTGAAACTCCAGAATCCTTACCTATGCATTACCATGACTTTGTGGATGTCTTCTCCAAAAAAGAAGCTGAACGTCTTCCTCCTCATCGTCCTTTTGATTGTCCCATTGACCTCCTTCCTGGGGCTGCCTATCCTCGAGGCAAGACATATCCACTTTCTAAACCAGAAAACATGGCTCTGGAAGAATATATAAAAGACAATCTGGCTAGAGGATTTATTCGACCCTCCTCTTCCCCTGTAGGGGCTGGTTTCTTTTTTGTGGGAAAAAAGGATGGCGGATTAAGACCCTGTATTGATTATCGTGGATTGAATCAGATTACCATCAAGAACAGTTATCCTCTGCCCCTTATTCCTGAACTTTTTACTTATCTTCAGGGAGCCACCATTTTCACCAAACTCGACCTACGTGGTGCATACAACTTGATCCGTATACGCAAAGGAGATGAGTGGAAGACTGCCTTTAACACTCGATTTGGGCATTATGAATATTTGGTCATGCCCTTTGGGCTATGCAATGCTCCGGCGGTTTTCCAGCATTTTGTAAATGAGATCTTTCGTGATTTTTTGAATATTTTTGTTATCATATACCTGGACGACATCTTAATTTTTTCTCAGAACCACCAAGATCATGTGCACCACGTCAAGAAAGTACTTCAACGTCTAAGAGAATTCCATCTGTTTGCTAAACTGGAGAAATGTTCTTTCCATCAAAAATCCATACCCTTTCTGGGTTATGTAATATCGGCAGCTGGATTCGAAATGGACCCTACTAAACTTTCTGCCATTTTGGATTGGCCTAGACCTGATTCTTTGAAGGCTTTACAACGTTTCCTAGGCTTCGCCAATTATTACAGAAAGTTCATCAAGAATTTTGCTACTATTACTTCTCCTCTTACTTCTCTCACAAGAAAAGGGACAAAACTGTAAAGTATGGCCGTCTGAGGCTATAGAAGCTTTTGAATCTCTCAAAGAAGCTTTTTCCTCAGCTCCTATCCTTCGTCATCCAAATCCTGAGTTTCAATTTATTCTGGAGGTGGATGCGTCCTCTGTTGCTGCTGGAGCTGTTCTGTCTCAACGAATACCAGAGGACTGGAAGGATTCATCCTGTTGCTTTTTTCTCTAAAAAATTCACTCCTTCCGAATTTAACTATGACGTAGGGAATAAAGAGTTGCTTGCCATCAAGATGGCATTGGATGAATGGAGACATTGGCTGGAAGGTACTTCTTTGCCATTTACTATACTTACTGATCATAAGAACCTTCTGTATCTCCAAACAGCCAAACGACTAAATTCCAGGCAAGCACGCTGGTCATTATTCTTCTCTCGGTTTCACTATAATTTGTCTTACATACCTGGTTCAAAAAAATATTAAAGCAGACGCACTTTCCAGACAATTTCAAGATACCCCAGTTCCTGAGTCTGGTACCATTCTCCAACCTCATGAAGTCATTGCCCAGTTAACAACTTCTTGGTTACAAGAATTACAGTCCGCTCAAGAGCATCTTCCTTTGTCCTGTAAACCTCCCAATGGTTTACTCTTTGTTCCTGAACGCCTTCGTTCCAAGATTTTATTTTGGGCTCATGATAGTCCCCTTTCTGGACATCCTGGCATCAGTATTACCACTCGAAACCTCAAACAACATGTCTGGTGGCCTACACTCTCTCAAGATGTGAAGGATTACGTCTCAGTATGCACACAATGTGCCATGAACAAAACTCCACGCCAACTTCCTTCAGGATTACTCCAACCATTGCCTATACCTCACCAGCCTTGGACTCATGTATCCATGGACTTTATTACCGATCTTCCTTTGTCCACTGGGAACAATACTATCTGGGTGGTGGTCGACAGGTTCACTAAGACGGCTCATTTTGTACCCTTGCCAGGATTACCATCTGCCAAAAGACTCTCTGAACTTTTTATTCTACATATTGTAAGAATCCATGGATTTCCTCTAGATATTGTTTCAGATAGAGGGGTACAATTCGTTTCTCGATTTTGGAGGTCACTTTGTAAACATTTTGGTACTACTATATCTCTCTCTACTTCTCACCACCCACAATCGAATGGTCAGACTGAAAGAGTAAACCAGTGTCTTGAAACATATCTTAGACATTATGTGGATCATTATCATTCTAACTGGACTTCTTACCTTCCTTTGGCTGAATTGGCCCATAATGCCCGGTACAATTCCTCCCTTCAGACTTCTCCTTTTCATGCAGCTTACGGATATCAGCCTAGGACATTCCCTTTGCATACTTCCTCCACAGTGAATCCTGCTTCTGATCTTACAGCCCGAAGATTAACTCGACATTGGCAGAAGATACATCGTATTCTTTCTGTCACTTCTAGACGTTACAAGTTCTTTTCGGATCTTCGACGGAAGAAGGCTCCCAAATATCGCCCTGGTGATAAAGTTTGGATTTCCTCTCGATTTCTTCGCCTGAAACAACCTTCTAACAAATTGGGACCACGATATGTGGGTCCTTTCCGAATACTGGGTCAGGTATGTTCCACTGCTTATCGGGTAGCTTTACCCAAGTCTCTCAAAGTCCATCCGGTATTCCATGTTTCTCTTTTAAAACCTGTGATGAGTAACAGGTATTCTAAGCCTTTTTCTAAACCTCCACCGTTATTGGTGCATGGACATCCTGAGTTTGAGATCAGTCATATTCTAGATTCCAAATTGCGGGGCAAGAAATTGTATTATCTCATTCATTGGAAGGGTTATCCAGTCACGGAACGTTCTTGGGAACCTGCTCATCAAGTAAATGCTCCTATATTGGTCAAGACCTTCCACAAGACTCATCCTGATAGACCTGGTCCTGTCCCCCGGAGGGGTCCTTGAGGAGGGGGTGCTGTCATGATCGCTTCCGTTCATCGCCGTGTCGCCGCGGCTCCCGGAACTTCTCTGTGTCTCTGACGTCATGTTGCTTAGCAACATGACGCTTTTTCTCACACCCCTCTGATGACGGTTACGCTCCTGCCCTTTAAATCTCGGCGGGAGATCTGAATCTGGGCCCGTTTGTTTGTTTCCCTGGATTGTGAGTACCATATCAGTTTTGTTCTTCTGTGTACCGACTTCTGCCTGCCTGACCAAGCCTCTTGCCTAATCCCTACTTGCTGATATTTGGACATTGACCTCTGCCTGCCTGACCTTGCCTGTAGCTTTTACCCTTTTGCTGATATTTGGATGCCGACTTCTGCTTGCCTGACCTTGTCTTTTGCCTATACCTTTTGCTGATATTTGGATGCCGACTTCTGCCTGCCTGACCTTGCTTTTGCCTTTACCTTTAAAACTATTCTTTGATAAACAAGACCTGCTTAAAGGGACATTTTACTTTTACAAGCTGCAAAAGAGAACTTTGCCTTTCTGTTTGTTATACACCTGCTTAAAAGGGACATTTACTTTTACAAGCTGCAAAAGAGAACTTTGCCTTTCTGTTTGTTATACACCTGCTTAAAAGGGACATTTACTTTTACAAGATGCAAAAGAGAACTTTGCCTTTCTGTTTGTTATACACCTGCTTAAAAGGGACATTTACTTTTACAAGCTGCAAAAGAGAACTTTGCCTTTCTGTTTGTTATACACCTGCTTAAAAGGGACATTTACTTTTACAAGTTGCAAAAGAGAACTTTGCCTTTCTGTTTGTTATAAACCTGCTTAAAGGGACATTATACTTTTACAAGCTGCAAAAGAGAACTTTTCCTTTGTTTTACAAGCCTGCTAAAGAGGACCTTTTTCAGAAGCTTCAAGTAAGAGCATTTCCTTTTTGTTCTTCTTAAAGGGACGTTTTTATCCTTTGTGGCTTTCCTGCATTCTGGAACAATATTCATTTTTGTTATCTTCTAATCTGCTTCCTGAGTGGGTCACGTCCTGGATATTTCTCAGTGTGCTAGCGTGTGCTTTCAATTCACGCTAGCAGTTGGGTTACATCCCGGATTGATTCCAGAGCGGCTGACAAAGAGCTGATTACTTTGGGGCAATGCCCCGCAAAAGGCCCTTTTAAGGGCTATTTGTAATTTAGTGTAGGGTAGGGCTTTTTTTATTTTGGGGGGGCTTTTATATTTTGTTAGGGGGATTAGATTAGGCGTAATTAGTTTAAAAATATTGTAATTTGTTTATTATTTTCTGTAATTTAGTGTTTGTTTTTTTGTACTTTAGATACTTTTATTTAATTGTAATTAATTGTATTTAATTTAGGTAATTAATTTAATTGTAGTGTAGTGTTAGGTGTAATTGTAACTTAGCTTAGGTTTTATTTTACAGGTAAATTTGTCTTTATTTTAACTAGGTAGTTATTAAATAGTTAATAACTATTTAATAACTATTCTACCTAGTTAAAATAAATACAAACTTTCCATAGTTATATTGTAGCTAGCTTAGGGTTTATTTTATAGGTAAGTATCTAGTTTTAAATAGGAATAATTTAGTGAATTGTAGTAATTTTATTTAGATTTATTGTAATTATATTTAAATTAGGGGGGGTTAGGGTTAGGGTTAGACTTAGGTCTAGGGGTTAATACATTTAATATAGTGGCAGCGATGTTGGGGGCGGCAGATTAGGGGTTAATAAATGTAGGTAGGTGGTGGCGATGTTAGGGACGGCAGATTAGGGGTTAATAATATTTAAATAGTGTTTGCGAGGCGGAGTGCAGCGGTTTAGGGATTAATATGTTTACTGTAGTGGCGGCGATGTCCGGTTTTGCAGATTAGGGGTTAAAGTGTAAAACGTTGTAGTGTAAAACTCTTAACTACTGACTTTTAAATGCGGTACCATGCTTGACAGGAGAGGGTCTACTGCTCACTTTTTGGCAGACTCGTATTACTGGCGCTATGCAAGTCCCATTGAAAATATAGGATACGCAATTGACATAAGTAGATTTGCGGTATTTCCGAGTCTGGCCAAAAAAGTGAGCGGTACACCTGTACCTTCAAGACTCGTAATAGCAGCGGGCGTTAAAAAGCAGCGTTAAGACCTCTTAACGCTGCTTTTTAACCCTAACGCACAACTTGTAATCTAGGCCACTAATTCATTGTTTTTTTTCCATCCATCCTAATTAGACTTGCTGTTGTCTATTACATAAGTCATGCAGGAATATATTGAGGTGAAACTGTATTACTTTCAATCCAATTCTTTTTAAGAACTTGTCACAAGGTGGCCATCCAATACCCTTCACAACCACTAACCTGACGCCCACAAACAGCCAAAGTTAGAATATTGCGACTGTGTTAACGTATTCCTGATAGAAGTAAATTGAACAAGAAAAGTGGTAAAAAACCTACTTGCACGTAAAACTGATCGCATTTTCTCAAGTGCGCTAACCCAACATCAAAATGTGAATATTTCACATTCCAATGTTCTTCACATAGCAGAATATGTTCTATTTATTCATAAATACATATTTCAATATATATCTGAAGTTGTTTTGGTAATATATATATATATATATATATATATATACAGGTGGCCCTCGGTTTACGCCGGTTCAATTTGCGCCGTTTCAGAATAACAACCTTTTTTTTTCAGTCATGTGCAGTAATTAAAATAGCCAGTAGGTGGAGCTGTCCGCTTGTTTTGCAGCAAAGTTATGCAACTTAACAGGTCTGAAATTGATCTGTGTACACAGAGCAGACATTAGCTATCGAGCAACCACTTCCATTTTATCTTCCTGTCCAGCTGCTTGAGTTGAAGGTGCCTAACTGCTTAATCACTGCAGATTGAAATGCATAGAATAGGTGCAGACCAAATATTATCTAACATGCTAACAATGCAGAGAACTAATTGCAGAAAAATGCAAGTAAAAAAAAACGTTTTTTGTTCATTAAACTTAGTTTGATGATGCAGTCTGTTGTGTGATTATTTTTTGTTTAGCAAATGTTTTTGTTCATTAAACTTAGTTTGATGATGATGATACAATCTATATTATTAGGTATATAGTGCTGTTTAGCATTTAAAGTCTTCATTTCAAAGCTTTAAAAATAATGTATTAGGTGTTACTTATGTCAGTTTTGAGAGGGGCCTGGAACCTAACTCCCTCACTTCCCATTGAACTACATTATAAACTGGGTTTCAATTTACAATGGTTTAGATTTACAACCATTCCTCCTGAAACCTAACCCCGGCGTAAACTGAGGGCTGCCTGTATATATATATATATATATATATATATATATATATATATATATATATAGTTTTATATAGATATAAATATATATAGGAATATCTATTTAAAAATGCATTGAACATATTCTGCTATGTGCAGTACATTGGAATGTAAAATATTTACAGTAAATACACAGTATAACACTTTATAAAAAATGAATATGGCATTAATATGCTTCAACATGCTTTACTCTACTTGACTGCAAAGGGCTCCAATGCACATATATATATTACAAGTTAAAAGTTAACTTGTGTTACAAGTTGAAAGCAATTGTGTTTTATGCTAGAATGATTACCACGCCCTCAGACCTCTGGTTAACTGTCATGCGAGACAAAAAAGTGTCACAAAACACATACAAAAAAAAATACATTGAAAAGTACAGTTATACTCATAATATATACAGTATATATACTATCTATTATTTATTAAAAAACATATTGCACAAAAAAAGTTATAAGGACTCAAAGATATGAGATCTCAGGTGTTTAAATAAAAAGGCAGGTAAAGTACTTTAACATAGAGATAGTAGACACACTCTGCAATCCCGCATCTCATGAACAAAAGGAAAAAATGTATTAAAAAATTGAAAAAACTTTTAGTTAGAAAAATAATTAAAAACCATTAGATGACATGTAAAAACATAACAATCAAAGTAACAGGCCTGTAACTAGGTTAGAACAAACTGCCAAACATGTTTCGGGCCTAGTCTTAGCCCTTGTTCACTGACATTAGAGATACATACATATCTAAATATGTATATGTATGTTTATATGTATATGTTTATAGGTGTGTACATATGTATCTATGTATTTATATGTGTATACAGTATATGTATATATAAAGCAAAACATGGTATAGTGTAGTATAGCAAAACAAAAAAAAGTAATGTAATACAAACAGCACTCAATACAGGTGTTCAAATGAACCAAGTAATCTTACACTCCACTTTCTTGCATTCCTCAACATTGCTCAACATTGGGCTTGGCACTGTTTTGGACATTATAGTACGATACAGCAAAATATTGTATGCCATTAACATGTATCAATGGTGTATGATGGTTACTCCATAGATGATGGCAGACACTATAACTAAAAACAGTAATTAATTATTAGATGCAAAGTCTTTTTAGATGCAAAGATTTTTGTCCTCAGCTCCCTATATGAACTTTTATAAGTAACTTTATTGGGAGTTCCATTTATTCTTACAGTAGATCTGGAAGTGCATAATGTTAGATTCATCATTAGACTGTATTTAACCCTTTCTTACCTTATATATCTTGGCTTAATCTGGAACACTGAAACCTAGGTGTGAGCGCTGACTTCAAGCCTCATTAAATGAACTAATGGCCACTGTCATTTAGCTAGCTTAAAGGGACATTATACACTAGATTTTTCTTTGCATACAGTGAGGGGAAAAAATTATTTGATTCTCTGCTGATTTTGTACGTTTGCCCACTGACAAAGACATTTTTAAGGGTAAGCTTATTTGAACAGTGAGAGACAGAATAACAACAAAAAATCCATAAAAACACATTTTAAAAAAGTTGTAAATTGATTTGCATTTTAATGAGTGAAATAAGTATTTGACCCCTTTGCAAAACATGACTTAGTACTTGGTGGCAAAATCCTTGTTGGCAATCACAGATGTCAGACGTTTCTTGTAGTTTGCCACCAGGTCTGCACACATCTCAGGATTTTGTCCCAGTCCTCTTTGCAGATCCTCTCCAAATCATTAAGGTTTTGGCGCTGATGTTTGGCAACTCAAACCTTCAGCTTCCTCCACAGATTTTCTATGGGATTAAGGTCTGGAGACTGACTAGACCACTCCAGGACCTTAATGTGCTTCTTCCTGGCCTTGGCCGTGTGTTTTGGGTCATTGTCATGCTGGAATTTTCAATGCCCTGGCTGGGGGAAGGAGGTTCTCACCCAAGATTTAATGGTACATGCAGAAAAACACCCCCAAAGCATAATGTTTACACCTTGACGGTGGGGAAGGTGTTTTTGGGGTCATAGGTAGCATTCCTCCTCTAAACATGGTGAGTTGAGTTGATGCCAAAGAGCTCGATTTTGGTGACATCTGACCACAACACTTTCACCCAGTTCTCCTCTGAATCATTTCGATGTTTATTGGCTGTTGCCGAAAATCCCATTTTTTTTTAATGAGACTGAACTCTTTGGAACTGTCTGATAGTCTCACACAGGACGACGACGCTGAGCCGTGGGTTTTCACATCACCTCCGGAACCGTTTATGCTATTACTGAGGGCTTGTTGTCATTTGACTTCTAGTAAGTGTTGATTTACTAATGTGCCTTGATCTTTGTTAATAAATACTGCCTTGAATCGAGACTGCGCTGTCTCTTTTTATCTCTACAGCTTTTTCAACTACCTATCTGTGAAGGAGGAACCCACGTATTTGTGCACAGCTGCATCCATATTAAGAGACATTTTTGTCTCTTTAACTTTGGAAAGTTTTTCTATCTATTCCAAGGGTTTATGTTGGTTGATATTTAGCGCTGTTTTCTCATTTTTCTGGATGTTCATTGGTTACCTTCAGACGGGCAGGGGGACCTTGCGGGCGCTGCAGCATTTCAGTCCCTTCACAGTGTAGTGTGTTACCAATTGTTTTTCTTGGTGAGCTGCCTTGAGATCATTGACAAGATCCTCCTATGTACTTCTGGGCTGATTCCTCACTGTTCTCATGATCATTGAAACTCCATGAGGTGAGATGTCGCATGGAGCCCCAGACCAAGGGAGATTGACAGTTATTTTGTGTTTCTTCCATTTGCGAATAATCGCACCAACTGTTGTCACCTTCTCACCAAGCTTCTTGGCGATGGTCTTATAGCCCATTCCAGCCTTGTGTAGGTCTACAATCTTGTCCCTGACATCATTGAACAGCTCTTTGGTCTTGGCCATGGTGGAGAGTTTGGAATCTGATTGATTGCTTCTGTGGACAGGAGTCTTTTATACAGGTAGCAAGCTGAGATTAGGAGCACTCCCTTTAAGAGAGTGCTGTTAATGTCAGCTCGTTACCTGTATAAAAGACACCTTGGAGCTAAAAATCTTGCTGATTGATAGGGGATCAAATACTTATTTCACTCATTAAAATGCAAATCAATTTATAACTTTATTTAAAATTATTTTTTTCTGGATTTTTTTTCTTGTTATTCCGTCTCTCACTGTTAAAATATACCTGGCATTAAAATCAGTCAGTTGGCAAACGTACAAAATCAGCAGGGGGAAATCAAATATTTTTTTTCCCTCACTGTAAATGTTTGTTAGATGATCCATTTATTTTTTTTAACTCCTTAACGACCAAGGACGTACGCCATACGTCCTCAAAAAAATACAGTTAATGACCGAGGACGTTGTGGCGTATGTCCTTGTTCTGGAAAGCAGCTGGAAGCGATTCTGCTCGCTTCCAGCTGCTTTCCAGTTATTGCAGTGATGCCTCGGTATCGAGGCATCCTGCAATAACCCCCCCTTGGCCATCCGATGCAGAGAGAGCCACTCTGTGGCCCTCTCTGCACCGGACATCGGTGGCCGGTATCGTTGGTGGGTGGGAGCAAGTCTGGGAGGCGGTGTGGGCGGGCCATCGATGTGCCGAGTGGAGTGGAGGGGAACGGGATCGGGGGGGTGGGACAGACGGGGAGCGCGCATGGGAGCGTGCGCGTGCATGAGGGGCGGCGGGCGCACGGAGCGGGAGCGGGAGGGAACTGCTACACTGCAGAAAAACAAAGTTAATAAAAGTAAAAAACAACAACATTTAAAAAAAAAATTAAATAATCATCTAAGGGATCTGGAAGGGGTGGGGGGGTTGGTCTTGGGGGGGAAGCTACACTACAGAAAAGGGCAATAAAAAAAAAACATACTTTTTTTTACTTAACTGGGTACTGGCAGACAGCTGCCAGTACCCAAGATGGCGCCCATTAAGGCAGAGGGGGAGGGTTAGAGAGCTGTTTGGTGGGGTTTCAGTGAGGTTGGGGGCTAAGGAGGGATCCTACACAGCAGCATATGTTAATATGCTATAAAAAAACAAAAAAAAAAGCCCAAATATAGCTTTTATTTTAGTACTGGCAGAGTTTCTGCCAGTACTTAAGATGGCGGGGACAATTGTGGGGTGGGGGAGGGAAGAGAGCTGTTTGGGAGGGATCAGCGGGTCTGATGTTTCAGGTTGGAGGCTTAGCTCTACACTAAAGCTAAAATTAACCCTGCAAGCTCCCTACAAGCTACATAATTAACCCCATCACTGCTAGCCATAATACACGTGTGATGAGCAGCGGCATTTGGCGGCCTTCTAATTACCAAAAAGCAACACCAAAGCATTTACAACCATTTGTGCCATAATAACACAAGCTGTTTGTAAATTATTTCAGTGAGAAAACTAAAATTGTGAAAATTTAAAGTTTTTTTTTAATTTGATCGCATTTGGCTGTGAAATGGTGCCATGAAATATACCAAAATTGGCCTAGATTGGGTTGTCTCTACACTAAAGCTAAAATTACCTCTAAAAGCTCCCTACATGCTCCCTAATTAACCCCTTCACTGCTGGGCATAATACACGTGTATTGCGCTAGTGGCATTTAGCAGCCTTCTAATTGCTAAAAAGCAACGCCAAAGCCATATATGTCTGCTATTTCTGAACAAAGGGGATCCCAGAGAAGAATTTACAACCATTTATGCCATAATTGCACAAGCTGTTTGTAAATAATTTCAGGGAGGAAACCAAAAGTTTGTGAAGAAATTAGTGAAAAAGTGAACGATTTTTTGTATTTAATCGCATTTTGGCGGCAAAATGATGGCATGAAATATACCAAAATGGGCCTAGATCAATACTTTGGGATAGTCTACTAAAAAAAATATATACATGTCAATGGATATTCAGAGATTCCTGAAAGATATCAGTGTTCTAATGTAACTAGCGCTAATTTTGAAAAATAATGGTTTGGAAATAGCAAAGTGCTACTTGTATTTATGGCCCTATAACTAACCAAAAAAAAGCAAAGAACGTGTAAACATTGGGTATTTCTAAAACACAGGACAAAATTTAGAAACTATTTAGCATGGGTGTTTTTTGGTGGTTGTAGATGTGTAATTTTTTCCCTCATATTTTATAAAAATTTTTATAGTAATTTATAAGATATGATGAAAATAATGGTATATAATATGTGTGGGTACAGTAAATGAGTAAGAGGAAAATTACAGCTAAACACAAACACTACAGAAATGTAAAAATAGCCTTGGTCCCAAACGGACAGAAAATGGAAAAGTGCTCTGGTCATTAAGGGGTTAAAATATAGTTTTGCTTATTTTTAAACAACATTGCACTGATTTTTCAAGCTCCTAACCAGCCCAAAGTTTTACTTGATGTATACCTACTCCAGCTTGCTCCTGTTTGTGTAAAGTCTTTTCATATGCAGAGGAAGGGGGAGGGGGGGGTGTCTGTTTTTTGCTATAGAACCACTTTCAGTGGGTGTTCCAGCTACCTTTTCAACAGAGTTAAACTGGGAGCTTCTAAGTAAGTTTTTAAAAGGTTTTATACTGGATTTTTAGATCAGTATCTGTGCATATTATTCTTTATAGTAGTGTCTACTACATGCAGTTATGTGAACATTTGTGTATATTGTACCTTTAACTAAGACTGGACATCTCTTCAGCCCCTTTGTAAATCTCAACCAGTCTTCGCTCCACTTTTACTAAATAAGATAGCAATAATTTTATAGGAATTGGTGAGACTTTTCCAGTGTTATTGAATCTATGGAACTGTATTTCTCTTCTGTATGTGAGTTTGCCAATTGGTTTATTCGTTATTAGATATACTACACACATTGTGGTTATCTATTTTCTCCATGTTTTGAAACTGTGTTTGTGTATAGTTTTGTTCTTTATATAAAGATTAAAGGGACAGTCAAGTCCAAAATAAACTTTCATGATTCAGATAGGGCATGTAATTTTTAACAACTTTCCAATTTACTTTTAGCACCATTTTTGCTTTGTTCTCTTGTTATTCTTAGTTGAAAGCTAAACCTAAGAGGTTCATATGCTAATTTCTTAGACCTTGAAGGCCGCCTCTAATCTGAAAGTTTTTCACCACTAGAGGGCATTAGTTTCATATAGCTAACATTGAGCTCCGAACGTGAAGTTACCTAGGAGTCAGCACTGATTGGCTGAAATGGCCAAGTCTGTCAAAATAACTGAAATAAGGGGGCTGTTTGCAGAGGCTTAGATACAAGGCAATTACAGAGGTAAAACATATTATTATAACAGTGATCTATCTTTTTAAACAACAAAAATTCTGGTGTTGACTGTCCCTTTAACTTTGCCTTCTCACTGTGATGTGAATAAAGGGCTCCCACAGTTGTTTAATCTGTCTGTAGCTGGGCAGCCTGCTCTATATTTCCTCTATAGCTCCTATGTAAAAGACAAATTTGCTTTAGGCCTCCTATAAATGTAAATGTTGCCTTTGCTTTCAAACTATTTACATAAACTCCTACTCTGAAGCAGCAAACTGCCAGCAGCCCCAGCTCCCCATATAGCAAGAAAACTGAAATATGCAGATATGCATGTACACACACATACATATACCTGAAAATGCCCCCTACTAGTACAGGCTGAGTAAGACTCTTTAATCTTTAGCATCAATTGAAATATTATCTTTTTCACTCTGGCCTAGTAAAGGTTTATCTGCTTTATTTTATATGTAACCAGCTTAAGGTTCCTGTTGAGAGCACCTCTTCTCATGCAAAACTTTCTTGGGTTGTTCATTATTCAGGGGCTGACTGATTTCCAGCTGTGCTGCTCTAGTCTTTATGGAATAAAACAATCTTTCTGCATTTCTCCCTTCAGCTTCCTCTCAGAGGATTAGAGAAATATGGTGTATACCATTATTAGTGGAATATCTGTATCCTCACCGTTTAACTATTTCTAAAACAAGAAACAAAGTAATGACTAACATTAACATGTTTCTTTTATTAGTCAGAACAGAGCATGCAATTTTTTTTTTTTTAATTGTTCTTTATTAACCAACAAAGATGGCAATTTATACAATGATGCAGACTTAAATCATAACATTGTGAAAAGAACAAAACAAACAATTTTCACTCTTCCAAAGGTTCGACTCAAATAGCAAGTAGAAGAAGAAAAGAAAAGCGAAAAGAAAAGGCAGGTTATATTAAATATCCACTAACCGACAATTTTCCTCAGAAAGAGGAGTGAGGAAGTAAAAATATTTTCCTTTGAGTCTGCAAATAAAAGGAGACATTCTTGCCATAAACCATCTTATATTGGGGTTTTCTATTTATTGAGGTAAAAAAAAAAGAGGAAAAAAGAGAGGAAAGAAGGAAAAAAAAAATTGAAAAAAAGAAAAGAAGAGAAAAGAGGGAAAAGGGGAAGAGAAAGAAAAAAAAAAAAAAAAAAAAAAGAAAAGAAGGAAAAGAAAAAAAGGAAGGGGAAAACACAATTCTCCCATCTCCCCCCAGAAGTCCATCTACCCTATACCCAGCAATACTAGTTTTGAATTTTGAAAAGGGAAGAAGATCATATATCTCTCTCTCACTTTCGGGGAGTGGACTTAATATATACTGACCATTTGATAAAGAAATTCCTTATGTCCTCTTCATTATTAATATCTGTGTCTTTTTGTTCTAATAAACATTGTTTTTTCAAAACAATTCTGAATTTCCGCCACACTTGGTACAGAACGCATTTTCCATTTTTTACATATTAAGTATCTAGTAGCTAAAATAGAGATAGATATCATTTTATAATTAGGATGGGCGTTTGTTTAAATCATCCATGCATAATATCACCTGAGATAATGTAAGAGTTATAGGAAGCGTTTTAAATATCCTATTCAACCACTACACTAATTTGCGCCAAGTATTCCTCACTTTTGGACAAAACCAAAAACATATGTTCTATGTTAGCTGCTGGGAAAGAGCATTTAGGGCATTTGTTAAAGCTCGAGTTGTGCCACCCTTAAGACCCCTTTCCGGGGTGAAATATGCCCTGTAAAGTAATTTGAGATGTTGCTTCCCGCCATGTAGCAGAGAGTGTTGTTCCTAGCCACCTTATCTATGGAATGTTGCAAAATTTGGGGTCAAACCTATTATGTGCTGACAATGAGGGCCATGCTGAAACTATTCTTGCCAAGTTAAGATTACCCCTGCCGACACTTAACAACGTAATATACCACAGAAAATAGACATACGACTCGGCCTTCATGAGTATAAGCCAATTTTCAAGTTTGCCTAATACCCAACTCCAGTCCTCTTCTCTGATTAGTTCAGATAGAAAATGCTCTTATCTGTAAATAAGCAAAGAAGTCTTTATTAGGCAGGTTAAATTCCCTTTTTAATGTTTCAAATGTTTTAATATTTTTTCTATCTCTATCTGTCAGGAGTGCCAAGTTTATTTAACCCATTCTTGTGCCATCTGCTAAAGACTTCAGAATGTAACCCAGGTTGGAATTTTGGGTTCCCCTATCAGGGTAGGTAGTACGAAATCTTGGACTTAATTGAAAAGAATTTTTACAATCCTCCACCATGCCCTGATAGGGTTGTAGATTGCTTTTAATCTTTTAATTTCTGCGGAAGCTCCTTGGGAAAGGAATGTAGAAGAGCTAAAGGGAGATAGGGACTACATATTTTTTCTCAAGACGGTTGTTTAAAATATAGTCTTTCGACAGAATCCAGCAGCCTGCTATTCGTGCCAGAAACAGAGGTTGTACGCTCTGATGTCTGGGAATGCTAACCCCTCCAAACTCACGTGGGAGGGAGGACTTTATTGAGAGATATCCGTGATCTTTTCCCCCTGCCAGAGAAATTGTCTAAGTAAGCATTAATCATCCGTACATCCCTTTCCAAAAGAATCACTGGAACGTTCCTGAAGTATGTATAGTAATTTCGGAAGAAGGATCATTTTAACTAGTGCCACTCGTCCCGAGATTGAGAGTGGTAGGCTCTGCCATGTTTTAAGCTTTTCCTTAAATTGTCTAACAACTGGGGAATATTATAATCATATAAGTTGTCAGAATTCACAGGGATACTTATACCCTAGGTATTTAAATGAGTCTATAAACTGTTTTAAATGGATTTTCCAAGTAGGAGTCCCCTTTTCTCTACAGATCCAAAAAATTTCTGATTTAGCTGCGTTTATTTTATACCCTGAAAGGTACCTGAACTGGTCAATTATCTGTATAAGTTTTGGGATATTAATTTTAGTATGGATAAATACAGCAACCGTCATCTGCATAAAGGCCTATTTTCATCTCATGATTTTGAAATTTTTTATTCCCTCCAAGCTTTGTCTTATCATAATTGCTAAAGGTTCAATAGCAACATCGAACAGGAGAGGAGGAGAGGGGACAGCCCTGGCGCGTGCCTCTTTCCAGGATTATGGTGAAGATCACGTTCCATTAATTATCAAAACTTGTAGCAGAATTTTTATAAAGACTTTCCACAAAGTCAGGGAGTTTGCCCTCTGCTTCCAAACTTCAATAAAGATGTGTTAAGATGTTTAAATGTAACAGAGGTCAAACGCTTTTTCTGCATCAATAGAGAGAATTGCCATATCCGGCGCCTCAGGCTCTTCCCCTCTCCCCTCCCTGCCCGGCGAGACCTTTTCAAAATACTCCAGTGTGGCCAGTAATTCCCTAATTTTAGCAGATGGAATTTCGTTTATTTAGAAAGCCAGCTTGGTCCGGATGGATTACTAAATGGTTAAAATTGATTGTAATCTGGATGCTAAAATAGATGTTAGAACAGAGCATGCATTTTAAAACAACTTTCTAATTTACTTCAATTATCAATTTTTCCTTCATTTTCTTGGTATCTTTTGCTGAAAAGCGAGGACGTAAGCTTAGGTGCCAGCCCATTTTTGAGCATCATATGGAAGCAGTTTGGCACGAATGTTATCCATTTGCAAGAGCACTAGATTGCAGCACTATTTCTAGATACCTACCTAGGTATCTCATCAAACACAGACTATAATGAGAACGAAGCAAATGGGATAATACAAGTAAAAATGGAAACTTTTTTCTTAAATTGTCCTGCTCGGTCTGAGTCACAAAAGAAAATGTCTTGGGTTTCATATCCCTTTAACTAAATATATAGACATAAATGATGTAAGTGTATATGTATGATATAAAAATAACCTTTATAAATCATAGAAACCATCCAACCTACCTGTGAAAAATATTCGCCTCTGAGGTTTTTTTTTTTATCTCTCTCATTGCCACAGGGCAGAAACCCAAACATCCCTAATAATGCTTAGACTAATATGTTAGATTATTAAGTATCTGTATTTGTACCAAAATGTGTAAATTTGGAGTAATAAATTACTGTTAAATGAAATAAATGAGCTAATTCCATTTTCAATTTCTAATTGAAAATTGATAATAATCTAACTTTATTTAAAGTTGTTATCTTTAGTATGTAGTTTGGGTATAATGTAATATGACCTGGCTGCCAGTCCTGCCATTGATAACTGGCCATCCATGTATTTGTAGAGATCTTGTAAAGTTAAGGACACAATGCTAGTTTATTTCACTACTTGTGAGTGTGTGTTGAGGTCACTATTATATTACATATCTTCAGTGAGAAAATAGAATTAAAACAAAGTATTTAAAGAAACAAAAAGGCTTAAATCTCCTACTGCTACTGTCCAGTATCTTTGCAGGTTTGTCCCTCCAGTACCTTCACCCATCAGGCACCTCCCGGGTTCTGCCCACAAACATACACTAATTCAGCTAGACCCCTGCCCATGGCCCACCAGTGGACTCTGTATCCTCCTGTTGTGGAACTGCCCACCAATCAAAGGTGAGCCACTGTCCAACCCACCCCAGTCCCAAAAAGAATTTGGGAGTTAGGAAATCTAATAACCACTTAGGATAACTTTAAAGAGTTTGTTAAATCGAACTGGCGGTTTAGTTCACACAGTGGTGAGTGTGAAAGTTACTATGATCACCAACATTGAAAGAGAGAAACAGAGATATAACAGAGTTAATGTATTTATCCAAAGTATTTATTTTTGTCTGTTTGTCACGACAGATTAAGTAATTTTTTTTTAGATATTTGATGTTGTTCTTCAGACATCAAGAAGTGAAGATGCATTATTCTGGAAGAATTGGTGTTGTAGATCCCCCAACAAAGATACCTAGAGAATCAACCAATTAAACTAATATAAGTAAATTGGAAGTTGTTTAAAATTGTATGCTGTATCTGAATTATGAAAGAAATATTTTACTTTCTGTCCCCTTTAAGCAATTTCTATAAAATGATCCCGTATACTTCCATTATCAGACTTGTGCAGTCTTTTTATATGCACACTTTCAGAGGCACCACCTTCTATGCATATGATAGAGTTTACTGTGTATACATATATGAGTCAGTGATTTGCTGATGACTGTCACATGATACAGGGGGTGGGGAAATGGATGGAAATTCTGAAAAAATCTACTGCTCATTTGAAATTCAGAGGAAATTGCTCTTGCATTGTCTTTTTATTATGCATTTGTAGATTTTGCAATTCTGCTGCATTCAATGGTTCTTTAATGATGCGGAAGGGTGTAGTATGGAACAGAGGATCCGACAATATAAATAGGGATGACATGGGTTTCTTTATTATAGGTACCAGTGCCTATTGTCTATCTCTTTCTTATATTTAATTGCATCAGTTGACTCCTCGTGGTGTGTTTATTATTGCAGAGATGAATATCCTGCTCTTTCTGGCTAGCTACATTTACCTATAAGATTGTGATTGGTGCAGTAAAATAATGAATGCTTTTACCTAGTTGATTTTTGGTCTTTCTCTTTGTGAATTTATAACAACTCCCAACACGGAACAAAAAAGTACCATTGTTAGATAACATCAGTAATATCTTAAAGGATTATGTCAGTGTCTTAAAAGAATTAAATAGAATTACTTTGGGCAAAGGTTTGTTTTGCCTTGTAATGAATGTTTAAACCACATGATTAAAGATTCAAAACAATAAAAGTATCTCTGTAGCGAAAACAGTAATGTAAAAAGTTTCACAGTAATTAGTTCGAGGTAGAGTAGACATATCGTCTCTGTGGAACTCAAGCCAGATAATTATTTAATAAGCTTAGAGTTGAATTGAGGACAAATAATGGTGTTCAAAATATGCTGTTACAGACCAGCTGCTTATCCTCAGATATTTATATCTTTTTAATTTGCAGTTTATGATTGATTTATTCTGAGTATATTGGTAGATTCAAGCTCTCTGTGGATGTGTATTAACTCAGCCAACCATGTAATGGAACCATCTAACCGGTATTTCTCTGTGATGCATGTGTGTATTTATTATACATATATTGGCATTTAATAAATTGTCACAGACACATCTTAGCAATTATATAAACAAGTGTATTCATAAAAATATACTGCAGAATTAAATACACGTATATTGATGTATTGAATAATCTATCACAATTGAATACACGTCTGAATCAATCTCACTTATATTAATGCACAAAAATGTGCTGTCACCGCACAGTAGAAATGTGATCAATTTCATTATGATTCACATTCCTCCCTTACACCTTGACCTGCTAGGCGTTATAGTCAGTTTGATTGTTTTTGTTATTCTAGAGAAGAAATGGTTGCTGGGTGTGAAGCATGTCACTCAGATATGAAGACATTCAATGATTGCCTAGCAGTCAGCTAGCTGCAGCTGATTCCCAAATTACTTTAATCTATCTGATGAAATATGAGGATCTTGGATACTGTAGATAGGAAATGGTCCAGAAAATGGGTACTTGAGACCGACAAGCCTATGATGGATATTTACATCCCTCAATGTCTCCTCTAGTGTGGACAGGGTTATATTGTGTTTTGGCCCCAAGCTGAGTTACTTGTATTCCCATTAGTTTTAAGATGATTTTTTCTATGGTTCATAAACCATAAGTCTGTATTTTCTTCTACCAATATTCTCCATATGTATAAAAACATTACTTTGTGTTATTGAAGCAATGATAAATTCCTTAATACACCAGAGATAATAAAACATTTACCCTAAATATGATTTGTACATTATGTGCTGCTGTGTATTTGCTAAAAACAAGAACAAAAAAATAAATAAAAAAATCACTGCGTGGATAAATCCAATTTATATTTGCTGTAAACATGTCATTGTAATTTATTGCTAAATATCAGTGCATAACACATTCCCAGAGCAACATCCTTAACTCTATGTACTACGTTTGTTATAAAACAATTTAATGCTTATTGTTAATAAATACTCAAGGAAATCTTATGTCTATGCTTCAGAAATTACTTAAAGATATTTGGGGTCTGTATAAAACATTATTATAACAATTTTAGAGACACAAAATTATATTTTAACTGTTTTAACAAATATGTGTCTAGCAAAGTGTAATGGGTCAAAAGCAGCTTTTTTGTCTGATCTTCCAACTTTTTCCTTCTGAAATAACTATTCTAAGTCTTCCTATTTGCTGCAGAGTCTCCAAAAATTCACTAACAGGCTCTAATTCACATTCCATGCTGATAATTCACTAAACCTTAATATTGCTCGATTCTTAATGTGACTAAATGTAAAAGCTGACATGCTCTAATTCCACAAGACATATTTTCAGTATGTTTTTCCAGTTATTACAAATCCAAAAATGATTTGTTGTTCAAGCTTGGAATAGCTACCTCCTGAAAAACAACAGGAATTCAATATGACAGTAATTTAATAAAAAAAAAATTGAGCAAACATGCCCAGAATAGCTATCATGTCCTTATTGAAATGGAATTGATATTGATTAACTCATATAACAATAGTTTTGGGACATAAGAGCGTTAATTTTAAAACATATTTTTTATTATTATTGTAATAATTATCTAGAGGTGACAAACAGATTTTGTATTGTAATTTTCATCTGGATTGTTAACTTTCTATTCGATAACATGAACTTAACAAACAGGTTTTCGTGAGGTATTCGCTAGAAATTAATTGAGGCCTTTTTTATCTTCAGAAGTCATTTGGGATTGTGATCACTCGAAAAAACTTTGACAGTATTGTGCAAAAAACTTGATATTCCCTGCCAAATAGTGTAAGATTGTGATTGACTCCACTAGTTATAAGAGTATATTCTTTTTGCACTGGTGATTTCATGTATATGTTTCCTCGATATATTTTTTTTTGTGACACTCAGGGTCCGATGAGCTTAAAAGGATAGTAAACCCAATTCTTTTCTTTCATGATTCAGATAGAGCATGCTATTTTAAACAACTTTCTTATTTACTCCTCATTATCAATTTTTATTTGTTCTCTTGGTATCTTTACTTTCAAAAACAGGAATGTAAGCTTAGGAGCTGGGCCATTTATTGTTCAGACCCTGGGTTGCACTTGCTTATTGGTGGCTGAAATCTAGCCATGGTGCTGTGGAACCAAAAATGGGCTGGCTCCCTTAGCTTATATTCCTACTTTTTTCAAATAAAAATACAAGAGAACGAAAAAAATTGATAATAGGAGTAAATTAGAAAGTTTGCTTAAAGATTCATGCTCTATCTGAACATGAAATAAAAAAAAATTTGGTTTACTATCCCTTTAAGATGTCCTGGGCTTGCGAGATTATTAAAGTATTCTCGCCCCAGTACTTCTAATTCCCTGGTTGCAATTATCTAAAGCACTTTTTACCCTGAAAAACAGGGTGGTCTCACGGACTTTTCATATGAGGAGGAGATGCATACCTTACAAAATTGCACAATAACATTAATATTTTAAAAATTCTTGAAAACAAATAATTGAAACATTCATGCAAAAATACACAGGACAAAAATGTATTCTTAAGGTCAATAATAATCGTAACAGAACTCTTCACCCAAAATTAATATTTGATCAAAAACATAACATTTTTTAAGTAAATTATTCAGGAGTAAATCATTTTAAATATGCAAAGGTTAAATCGTATTTTTAGTACACAGGTTGTACAAAAACCACAAAGAAATTCTGTACTTATAAGTACAAAATACACAGCATAATTGTTTTTTAAATGTGTTGCAGGATTTCATTTTTTAAGTGCGCACCCTTCTCACTGCCTAACTTCGCTTATGGAGAGAAGTGTCCTTTCCAGTAAGTTCCATTACTTTGAGTAGGGAGACATTTCACCACTTGCAGGGACTGCACCTATTTTACAATAATTCTACCAGGGCAGCCACAGCGTGGGTTGGTATAAAAAAACAACGTTCTGATCTGGCAAAGTTTAGATCATCAGGCCCTTTAGTCTTGCCAAATAATTGTTAATTATACATTTATTTAATAAATGTAAAAAAAACAAGTGTGGTTGACTACTTCTATACTGAGGTCAATTAGCGACAGCTATAAATGTTTCACCAAAGTCTGCAATCAATGACTTTATGTAATACAGCATTTGTTAAAGGATTTGCAAAGCCCACAACTTTTAGACTTAAAGAGATGGTAAACTTTACATGTTTTAAAATCAGGTCCGAAATCTAAACACAATTTTATAGGAACTTTAAATGATTACTTCTAATAGAAAAGTGCTTTAAAGGGACAGTCAAGTTCAAAACAAACTTTCATGATTCAAATAGGGCATGTAATTTTAAACAACTTTCCAATTTTTTTTTATCACCAATTTTGCTTTGTTCTCTTGGTATTCTTAGTTGAAAGCTAAGCCTAGGAGGTTCATATGCTAATTTCTTAGACCTTGAAGGCCGCCTCTAATCTAAATGCATTTTAACCATTTTCACCACTAGAGGGCATTAGTTCATGTGTTTCATATAGATAACATTGAGCTCATGCACGTGAATTTACCGAGGAGTTAGCACTGATTGACTAAAATGCAAGTCTGTCAAAAGAACTGAAAAAAGGGGGCAGTTTGCAGAGGCTTATATACAAGGTGATTACAGACGTAAAACTTGTATTATTATAACTGTGTTGGTTATGCAAAACTGGGGAATGGGTAATTAAGGGGTTATTTATCTTTTAAAACAACAACAATTCTGGTGTTGACTGTCCCTTTAACTTACATTTTTAAAGGGATATTAAACAGTGCTCCTTTAGTAAAAACAAACATGTTAAATCAAAGTAAATTTAAAACCAAAAAGGTTGTGTAAAAACAGCAAATAACTTACTTTTTTCTTGCAAAATTAGAGAATCATTTCTGCTCAACATATGATAAATCATCCTCATAGGGGCCGATTTATTAAAGTGCGAGCGGACATGATACAATTTAGTGTATAATGTCCGCCGCACATCAATAAATTCCGACAGCATATGCTGTCGGCATTTATCATTGCACAAGCAGTTCTTGTGAACTGCTTGTGCAATGCCCCCCCTGCAGATTTGTGGCCAATCGGCCGCTAGCAGGGGGTGTTAATCAGCCCGATCGATTGATGTCCGCAGCCTCAGAGCAGGTGGACAAGTTATGGAGAAGCGGTCTTTAGATCTCTGCTTCATAACTGCTGTTTCCGGCGGCGAGCCTGAAGGCTCGCCGGGAAACAGGGGCACCAAGCTCCATTAGAAGTTTGATTATTCGGCCCCATAGTGTCTTCTCCTTTAGCACCACTGCACTAAACTTATTTTGAGCTTTGGTTGCTGCTCCCATGTAAACACTATTCTAAGTAATTTTTGAATTTTTGAATTTGAAACCAAACATTGTTTTATTAGCAACTAAATCGTGGTATAGAGACACGGTAGTTCTACAGTATAACTGTTTCACCATATTACGGTGTTACGCTCTGCCCGTTGAGGCTCACAGTATATTTTACTGACTCCCTTTTCACATCTGCTCATTCCTATTAGTACAATACCATTTGATAACTGACATAACCATAGGAAGCAAGTTTATGCAGTATAGCTGATATCATTATTAACTATCGAATTGTGCCACTTGGGCAATCAGTTATAGTACCATTTTAAATACTGCTTCTGGTAAGAGCTTGGTAAGCGTTCCACCCTCAATTGAGTACTCAATCCTACTAATAGGACTTTAGCACGCTTCCTAGATTTTGCTCCCAGGGGCCCAATCCCAGGTGCAATATTTCCCAGGGCTGTTTACAATTTAAACATATGTGACCTCCTGTGCACTATGTGACCTATAGTGGCTCCTCTATTGTATCACCTCACATTACTATTGTGACATACCCGTTTCTATCCCGGGTAGATAATCTCGCCAGGCTCAAGCATTATTTTATCTGTGATTTAACCTTTTACCGTTTCTTCACCATACTACTGTTTACTATATTACTAACTGATACATTCCCACACCAGGGGATACAGCAATCCTTCACTTATTTTTAATACTATTTTTATTTTTGATTTGGCAATAAAAGTTAAGTTTTAACCCATTCTTCCAGAGAATCACTTCTCCTCCACTGTCCTCTATTTTTCCACTTATTTACCGTGTTGTTGAGTGCTAACCAGGTACATACTTTACCAGTGTTTCATTGGTTTTTTTTTTGCTTCCAATGCCCCTTTATGTACAGCACCTCTCCTTTATTACACCTTATATAGTGAGATATATTCTACTATCCCA